>NW_020799099.1:7121938-7204786 GCF_003259725.1 Athene cunicularia | reverse complement strand
TTTTTAAATGCAAGAAGGCGTAGCAGTCTAGAAAATTTATCATATCTAGATATCATTTAGGAGTTCAGAGCCATAAAAATTCACAGATTACTTAAAAGATGCCACTGCTCAATCAGAGAGGGGATTAGAGGAAGAGGAGATATCCAAAGTATCTTGTAAAGAAATGGGAAAATAGTTTTGATTTTGTTGTGTGCTGACAGCAAGTCCCACTGATATTAACTGAGGAAGATGGAGTAAAAGTAACATGGCATAAGGTTACAAATAGAGTGAGCCATAATTTATTAATGAACTGCATAGATCAGACTGAGTCAGGTTTGGACAGAGAATTCCAGCATAATTCCAGAAGTCTCTCAATAAAACTGTATGGTTTTGTTATTTGAGTTGTTGTTTACTCATGTAGCACATCTCACACGTACATAGATAAACACAAATGTATCTATCTAGAGATTTAGAAAAACAAAACCTAGGTAAAATTTTCCAAGAAACTTTAGCTCTTTCTCACAGTGTCTTTTTTAGCCTCAAATGACACCTTTGCTGTTCTTTGTGCTGTGTCCTGGCACGCTTTTTCCCTGATATGAGTACTTATGCCCTGATACGAGTTGTAACTTCCTTTCTGTCATACACTGCATTGGACTGTGGAGCTTTGTACCTTGTCATATGTAAGTATTAGATGCTTTGTAATAATAGGGATTACACTATGAAAAGACACCTGTGAGTTATTTACTTTGGATAAATGTTTCTTTAAACTTTGAGGTAATGGATTTTTCTACCAGATACCAGATGCTTGGGGATTAGGACTGAATCAAATACTTTATCTTACTTGCATAGTTGACCTCTAATGCTTGTATATAAGAGAAATCTGAAATCTTGAACTCTGCCTGTGTACAAAAACCTGCTTTTAAAAGTCAGGTGGGAACCCTCGATAAACTCAAATCTTTCAGCTATGAATTTGTCTGAGTCTTGTACCTTAGGCATATACAGAATATAAACCTCTGATGGTGTTGTTCATGGTGAGGAATGTTGATTAAACATAATTTAGAACGAGTCCTCAAAAGGAGGGATAAATAACAGGCACTCACAGGCACTCCCTGCAATAAAGTTCTCCAGATGGTGAGGTTGGTGTTGCCAAACCAGAACACAGCATTTAGCACTGAAAAAAAGGTTCTGTCACCATAGCTACTTCATTCTGTAAGGTTGTAGCTGAGTGATGCATGGAGGATGTTAGACAGGCTGATGCTTTATTGATATTCAAGTCACTGGTGTTTGAGATGAGGAAAAGATTTTTCAGAGCCAAAGCCTTTGGTCTAACTTCGAACAAATTTTCCTCTTACTTGCATTAGTTTTATTATTAGTGGAGCCACGTGAATATAAAGCAATAGGGAGAATAAAGTGCACATATTTTTACTCACAGATTAGAGATGAATAGTGAATAAATCAGAATAAGCTAGAAATTCCAAGGTTTGCTATGTAATTAAGTTTTGGGGTGTTTATACAAACAGGCATAGTATTCCTGTGGACAAATGAATATATGAGGAGCTTTGAGGTTGTTTACAGTATACTGCTGTTGAGTAAGTAAGCACTGAAAGTATGTACAGGTTTATGTACCTGAATTAGGTATCTGAATTATTCTATGCCATTCTATGAAAATCTGGTCTTACAATGGAAGTCTTAAGTACAGAAGCCTAAAGTAAAGTACATAATTAAATTCTCAGTGGCACTAAACAGTAGAGAGTTTGAGAAAAATACATTGAACATTTTTCAAAGTGGGCCATTCATGGGGTTAGATATGGATTTTAAATTTTGAGAGTATTTGATGTTTCTAATGTGCATATCAATTAAAAAAATCTAATATATTAAAAGTTCATTTAAAAACATTAATTCACAACTTCTGTTGGAAACGGGTGTAGAATTAATGATTCTTGCTGAATTCAGTGTTCCAGCAATACTATTACAGATTTTTTTGTTCTTCTGAAACATGCACATGCTCACATGCACACACACTCTCTTGATTCTGTTTTCCAAACTTTGTTTCAATTCTTAAATTATGTAATAATTTTCTCGGACTGAAGGGAAAATCAAGAAGTAAATAAAGTCTCATTTCTTCTCAGTAAATAAAGAATAATATCCGAGAGCCTTAGGCAGAGACCAGATTGCTGTTATATAGAGGCCTGTAAAAACCTAATTTATGAATAAACTGATATAATGATAAGTAAACCTTAGTTACTTGGGTCTGCAGATCTACGCTAATAGAGAAACAGCATACGATGTACCTCTATACCTGTAGCTTGTGGACTAGAGTACTGTAACATCCTTTGACTTATGCATTCTAAGCAAATGGATTTTGGACGTAAGCTAAGGTGGGGAACCAAGGGTTCTGAAATAAATTTTGGCCATACAGCAGACATACAAAAACTACCTTTTGTGACTCCTAGGCAGGCCCATACTTTTCCCCTTTCTTCAGAATTTGGTCACCTCCTCTTGCCTTTGTGATTTTTTTCCCGACTTTTCATTTATTTTATGTGGGGAGCATACGAACTGGCAATAGAGAATTTGCAGTATGCTTTCTGTAGATACAATTGTAATGCCAGGTACAATTACAATGCCAGTAAATTGGCACTTGCACACAGTGTTTTCCACTTCAGTTGAAAAATATACAGCCCTTTCACCTGGGTTTATTTCTTTAGCCCAGTGTCAGTGGGTTTTTTCTTTAAATTTACCACGTATTTGTAAACTTACCATAGTATTCTTGAAGAGATGAGGTCAACATCACCTGAATGATACGATCCTCCCTTTGCTGGCTTTGTCACCCTACTGCTTCCTGACCTTTCTATCTGAGAAAAGCTGTGGGAATGCAGGGGAAAAAAGTCATATTGGGGGAGGCATTCGATGAATATAAACTAATTTTTAACACAGAACGTGTTATGAAAAGCACTACAACAGAAATAATGAATTGTCTTGAATCATGGATAAGAGTGAATTTAGGAGGCCTAATGGGGATTGCCATTTGAAGCAAAGGGCATTGTTCTTTCCCTGTACCTCAGGAGTGTGAATTGAAAACTGCTGTCACAGTGAAATATATTTCAGAAATGTAAAGCAGACCTTGAAAATAAAGTTCCAAAGTAATTACACTGTTGGTAACTTTGTTATTTATGGAAGTGCAGTGTCTTACAATAATCAGGAATGCTATCTTTGCTGGATTTTTAAAAATAGAGAGGTATAAAACAGAATTGGGAAATACCTAGTAATTTTTATGCAACAAAACTGCTCTTGACTTCACTGCTTGATATCAGTGAGCATTGTCCCAAAAGTGTATTGCATAAGGGACTCAAGATTTGGCTGACATCAGTTATCCTTCAGATCGTATGCTCTTTCACTGCTTCTGCATGTAATGTTAATTTATGTTTGATAGATACCATCAACGATAGGGAGTGCAGTACTACCTCAATGGGAGTTTCATGAGACACATGGCGTCCTGACATTCCTCTCCATGCCGAAGGGGCACATCTGCTCCTACATACCTCAAAGGGAGATGCATTGACTCCCCCCGCCAGCTCCCCAGTTCAGCTGGCTGGTTGCAGCTGTGGGTGGAGTCAGGGAAATATTTATTTTTCTGTTGTGACTAATGCTGTTCTGATCACTGCTCTTTTTAAAGTCCTTGGCATTTTGTCTCCTGTATTGTAACATACTGGAGAGTTTCCTGCAGGCAACTTTTTTCACACCTTGTGCTTCCTACAGTTTCTCTCGTGTTCATAATTTCCTTCTCCAGTGTGTATCTTGATGGTAAAAGGATGTCCCCCTTCTTGATTCAGCACCCCTGAATGTCTTCTGTTTCCTCCTGGAAGGCATTTGTGAAGATAAAATCATATTAAAAAAAATAATCTTCCAGTGTTCTCCTACTCTCATACTTAACACAGTGTCTTCCCAGCAGTCCTTGGTCCATACTTGTCTTGTATCACAACATTCTAAGCTTTTAGGCACACAAAATATATCAGAATCTTCAAATAACATTTTTTCCCCGAATGTATACATGATTTGGGGGAATATACATGATTTATGAAAAGGATGTCATTAATATGCAGTGTAGTCATTTTTGGGGAGGGGGGAAGAAATGTTTCAAGTGATCTGTGTAAATCCTTCACATCTTTTTTTAGTTTAAAAATTTCAAATCATTCATAACTTCATTTCCAAATGCTTTACGATCTAATAATTTCCATATGCCACATACAACTTTCTGAAGCTCTTCTGTAGACATTACCTAATTCATTTTAAAATCATCTTGGAAACATTGAGCTGAATTGTTCTACATGCACCATTTATAAATAAATTTGCTGAGAGCTTTCTTTTCTTTTGTTCCTCTGACCAGCTCATTATCTTTATTTTTTTGTACTTTTCTACCAGAATAAATGTTAACCTCATAGAGTACTGAGAATAGCAGCTTCTGGAAGAAAGACGAAAAATGAATTTAGGGGAAGGGAAAACGTGTTATAAAATGTCTCGGCAGGTCCCACTGCTGTTGCTGTTGAAAATATCCTGCTGTAAACTTTGCTGCTCCTTTTGGTGTTTAATTTGAGGATTGACAATTCTGTCTTTGCAGACTGTAACAGAGAAGCACAAGCTAAATGTACCTGAGACAATGACTGAGGTTCTGGATGTTTCAGATGAAGAAGGTGAGCAATTTTTCTAAGTTCTTATTCCATGTCACTTATGTAACCTCTAATGTAAGTTCAGGATAACTGCTTAAGTACTTTGGCATCTTCATTTTGCAGTACTTGAAATGAAGTTCTGTATAATGGCCTTTTATGGCATTTGAATACAGGTGACCCAAACCAAATCCTAGACCCCTGTATCTTTTTCAGAAGATGCTTATCTGAACCAAATCAACAAATGAGAACATTTCCTAACTTCAGATTTTAAAATTTAAATGTAGAGCTGTCCCAAAGCTGGGTTTGACCCTCCCACAAAGAGGAATTTGAGTAGTAGATTTTCTGGATCAGTGCCACCTATTCCAGATACATGTATCTGGGAGTTCTGTGCTAATTGGAAACATTTATGTAAGAAGATGCATAAGGTGGAAGGTGAGGAGTCTGTTCCCTTGAGGGAGCTTTTGGCACACAGATAGGTACGGCGTGACATAAAGTAACAACATGCTAATAAGTTTGGCACTTTGGTTTCAGAGTCTATTGTATGTACAGACAGGAGGTGTATGTTGTACCACTTAGCTGAGTCCCAAGAAAATTTCTGTGAATTTGTGGAGGGATTGATAAAGTACTGTAATTCTATACATCAGAGAATTAAGGAAATAGCTTAAAAACATCCCATTCTAAAGGTTCGCAGGTGACTTCTTACAAATTTTAATCAGAATGGCATCAGATAAATATAGGCACATTTGCAAGAATTATTCTTTTTTACACTTGTCTGTTAATTAATGTTACAGTATCTTACATATGCTGTTTTGTGGTTATTATCATTTAATGGAAATAATTTATATAGTGACTAATTTCAAAAATTCCTAGGGATTTAGGAAATAGGTTTCAGGGTTGGGCATTTTTCTTTTACAAGAAACACAAATGCACTTGTGTTCTAAATAATACTGTAAGTTAATGGCATTCTTGTTCTGAACCTGCTTGCATTACTTTTTGAAATGGGATTTATGCTGATAAGTGAGTTACACTGTTGAGAAAATACAATGTTTAGGCTTCAGATATCACTTTTTATTTTTTTTTTTTTTTAATTCTTGCAAGGCTGCAAGTGAAAGCAAACAAGTGTGATTCAGAAGAAATTATTTTCTGCTGCATCATGATCAGTTGTTTCTCAGGCCTGTTTTTGCTACGTTTTCTGTGGTTCAAACACTCAAGGACTTGTGTAATTACTGTGATAAATGGCCTTTAAATTGCTTTTAGCCTTATGTTTACTTTCTTGAATTTTCTCCCAATCTTTTGAGCTACCATTCAACCACCTTTAAATCTACAAAGCCTAGTATGTCTTTCTGCTTTACAGGATTAATACAGGCTATTTATTTTTCTCAAACCAATTTATATGTTATACAGCCTTTAAACACTCTGATGATGAACGCTTCAGTGATGGTGAAGCATATAGTGGCACAGGTGCTATTAGCACAAGTTCGTGGAGTAAGATTTACACGCTTTCTCTTCTTGTTTAACTCTGATTGTTTGTTTTATTGTGTTGAAGCAATGTGAATTTGCTTAATCTGGGTGCCTAACACTGGTCCTTTTTATTACTTTTGAAGTGTGACTGGGTGTGTGTTTCCTGGAAGGTGGGAGGAAGAAGGGAAGCCAAAAATCCAGGATTTATTACCTGTATCTTGAATATGTTGGCAGAATTTACTATGGCCATCCAGCATGACTAATGCTCTCCAGTGCTTTGAATTAACATTCCCTGTTTTTTGTTACCATCTGGCACCTACTGTCTGTCAATAGCCAACAGATATGACGTAGGTGCTCTGACACATTGCTGCTCAAGGCTCAGTGCTGAGCACCATTCTGGTAGTGCCTCTGTGATCCTGCTGCAGGTTGCTATGCAGGTTGGTTACAGTTAAAGCACTTCATGCCATTGTCCTTGTAAAATCTGTTTCTACAGGCAAAACATTCAGGATGTTGTGAAAATTCGGAACATGGATGGTACTTGTCACAGGTCCTTAATATAGCTGGGGGCAGGAAGACTGCAAAATTTTTTGAATAAAGAGGATGAACCTTTTAGTGATGGTGTAGTCTTGGTAAGAGGCTAGCAATAAGGTTTCTGTAATGCTGTGTTCTTAGCTGCTTTAAAGTGACACAATATGTTCTGAAATAAATTAATGTGACACGGTAAACCTGCCAGCTCTAATTATATAAAGTTGAAAACAAGAAGAGTACTTGAGCAAGCAAGTATTTCAGGTCCCATTGTGGAACTTGTTCGTCACTGGTGGTAAGTGTTCTGCATTTTGCCTGGGAAGCAGTTATGTTGAGTAATTATATGCTGTTACATTAATAATATAGTATTGATATTCCTGAAACAAATTCAAGTACAGCATTCAGTCTTAGCAGTATAAAATACAGGACCATATAATCTATCAAATAGCTCAACTTGGTATGTAAAGTCCTGCTCTGTGTAGCCTGTTTTAAAATATTTTTAATGCACTGAGAGTTCCGCTAATTCTTCTTTAATTTTTATGTTTAGCAATTGTATTGTTATTCAGAAATCTTTACATTTTACTGTATCTGAAAAAAAATCTTTGCTTTGAGTAGAAACAGACTATATATTTTACTTAAAATTGCATTTGATTTTTTTTATTTAAAAAAGAAGAGATTACTGGTATTTAGATGATAAGTATCAGATTTAAGTACAGAAGCAGGTTTGCATTGACAGGGAAAGAAAAACACCCATGCCAATAGCAGGCTGGATAAAATTGGTTTCATAAGCTTTTGTGCAAGGGTCAAGGAAGAATTAAAAAAAGAGAAAACTTCATAGGTTAGCAAAAACATGATTGTAGAAAAATCCTGCTTCATCTGCTCTAAATCTGTTATCTGTCCCTACATGTATCAGATATTCTGTATCATCAGTAAGACTTTCTGGCTCTGTGAACATCAGGGCCAAAGATGTATCAGCACAGTTTTATTAAGCAATTTATTCATGCACCACAGAAATACACACCTTCACATGTGTTTTACTATTTTCACTTTTTGTCCTGTAGTCTACCATGAAGACTATTTTAAAGATAATTATCCATTGTTATTTGCTCAGCACTGTGCACAAGTAGTAGAGTCACTGTTCAGAAGGTGATGGCCTCATCTTGCAAAAAAATTAAGTGCTTCTCCTTAAGGATGGGAATTACATTACAGATTCCCACAGGCCTACCTGTTAAGTGATGTGCTTCCTGAAACATGTGTCCATGCCAGCAGAAGTGCTTTGTGTGGATAGAGTTGTACTAAAAAACTTCTGTATTTTTGTCATTGTATCTGGCTTAGCTGTTTTATTGCTACAAAGTTTAGTTCCTTTAATGTTGTTGCCACAAAAGAAGTAATTTGTACCTGAGGGATCCATACAGCAGTAAGGGGCAATTACTGCAAAGCATCGTGTGAAATATATTTTAGTGACATCTATGGAAATAGTGAAGCAGATGTTTGTGATAGGGCTGAGTCAGTGTAGACATACAGAAAAATCTAGAAAAGGAAGGAACTTTTTTTTTATTCGCCCATATGTTATTACTGTATTGAGGAGCATGTACTCATTTCATGTGTTATTTTTGTGGTGAAAGAGCTGTACAACCTGCCAGTGATTTATCTTTGTGACTCCCATGTGAGATAGTACAGTGAGTGTAGGGCTGTATATAGAGGATACAAGACCAACCAGTAAAACAGGTTGTTGAAGAGCTCTCATTTGTGTCTGGATAGGCCTCCTCATCTCCTGCTCTGTTTTCACTCCAGTTAATTTTCAAAAGCTCTGGCTTCACTGACTCTTTAAGACTAAGTTCTGGCTGCTGCAAGAGGTTGTCATAGCTGTAACCACACTTTCCCACATCCTCCATTATGTCAGCACAAACTTTTCACCATGTGGTGGTCCAACCCAGAGAACCGATCTATCTGAAAATTAATCTCTTTATTTGTTCTGACAAGTTATTTTTCAGCCAGACTACTTTTGCAGGCAGGAGGGAATAGAAAGGCTGAAGTAGGTGCGACACCATTGTCAGAAGCAGCATACCCCTGAGATGGTTACCATAAAGGTCAGTTCACACTAAACAGTAATTAATGCTGACATTTCAATTGCAGAGAAGGGATAGATAGATGGTGGGCAAACAATCATGTGCAAATAGTCAATGGAGTCTCAAAAGTCAGCTGAATCACAATATCCAAAGAAGAAAAAGCATCTCTTTCATGAGGGATGCCTGTCTAAAAGTTGCTAGAGTCAACCCTATACCTGGTTGAGACACAAGGTGATGCTGACTTTTTTTTTAAACTTTGTGCTTCTTTAAAAAAAAAAGTTGAAAATAATAACATCTGTGGGAGACATCGGCCTGTCAGCCTTGCACAGCCCCTGAGAAGCAGCTAGGCTTTGATGAGAAACAGGCCTTGGGAGAAAGATAAGGAACTGCTGAGTTGTGCCAAGGTGGCAGGGAAAAACAACAGACAACTGCAACACTGAACTGTGGAAAAGTCCTGAACTGTGAGAAGTTACAGTTACGTGAACAGCACGTCAGCAAGAAGGTGATTGGTCTGCAGAGTGCATGTTAGAGTGGTCTTATACTGACAGGAGAAAAGGTTAATAGCTGGCTAATTGCTGATTTGCTAATTATGAAACAAGAGCCTTGGCGAGAGCATAAATATGTACTATTTGAAAAATAAACAGCTTTGCTTGATATAACTCTCATAGAGTTGTGCATGTCCGATATCAACAAACTCCCGCAAGAAACATGTTAAAAAGAAGGTGATTAAGACATTGAATTTGCTGAAGTGCTTCTAAGAATGGAAACAACGTCATCATGTGTCCTTAAATAATTTATAAAATACAATATGCATTAATGCCTAAGTAAGTTACTTGCCCAATGTGAGATTGTGAGAGGAGCAGAGTTGCTCATTTTAGTTTTAAACCTTACTCAAAATTGTGATACTGCATCATTCAAACATATACATAGTAATAGTATCTATGTAAAAGTGGAGTTTGCTGTCCCCTAATTAATGTGTGTCAGTAACAGGGTGGCATATCTGTGAACTGCTGCATTGCTTGAGGACATCAAAAATGTGATGTTGGATTCCACAAAGCAGTTCACAGCTAATCCATACCTGATTACATCAAATTTCTGATTAAGAAGAAAAAAATCCTTTTTGTTACTGAGAAAAGTTGTTTTCAGTGTAGTCAATTTTTACCAGTGTAGAGAAGTTTCAAACTGTTTAGTAAGTCTGGTTCAGACATATGCTCACAAAGGACTGAGAGGTTACTGCTGTACAAATAGACACGCTAGTAGGGTTCAGGAATTTATTTCTGGCACTGTTGATGATTCCTAAGCGACTCTGTGGAAGTCACTCCAATTATCTCGGTCTTCCACTTGTAGAACAGGATAATGAAAAGCTGCTTTCCCTGACACATTGGGAGCTGTAAAGAAAATGCCACATGTATGTGTTTACCTACCTTACCTGCCTGCAACTAACTAGCCACCTAGTTATTGTTATGAATGTTGTTGTTATTAAATTATAATGTGCTCTGGTACCCAATAATACTCTCTTGTCAAAGCGTATCGCTTCATATTTGTGGTAACTGCAGTTTGCACTTTGATAAGCATACGGAATTCCTTAGTAGTATCTGTAACAGCAGTAAACGGTGCTAAAACATGTCAGTGAATTTCCCGAGTGCCTCCGCACATGGACGTAGAGTACACTAATACTACAGCATATGTGTGAGAAATGAGCAGTTACTTCTGGACAGAATTCATTGCTGTTCTACATGCACATAATTCCACTGAAGGTAGTGGTTTAATTAGTTGGAAGACTTAAGGAATAACTTCCCTTAATTAAATGTGAAGTTAAAGTTGCAGTCAGTAACTGTTGTTGGTTAGACTTAAGCGAGTGGCTGTTGCTGCGCGTTAAAACATTTAAATTCAGAATAACGCTGCTGAATTAATTCACACTCCAAATTAAGCATTTTATAACCAGTAGTATAAAATGTAGCCAAAGATTGATGATTTACAAAGTAAATCAAAGGCTGTGTACTAAGAATTTAACTAAAACTTTTTTTTAACGGAAAACTCAGAAAGAGAAAGCTGACAAATAAGAGTTGATTCTTAAAACTTTATTAACCTGCACAGAAAATATACCAATGTCTACCTCCAATTTCATAGAATTTGTAGGTTTTAGATGCCCTGTAAGCTATGTTATGCGAAGACTTGCTGGTACATTTTCACAAGGTCATCTAAGATGAAGGGAGATTCTTTTCTAGAAAGTTGCTTTTGTTTACATTGTGTTTTCAAGATTAGTTTTTTTTTTTTTTCCCCTGAGCAAAATAAGATTTTTTTTTTTTTCCTTCTAAGTGTCAGATGTGCAAATGCAACAGGAAATCTGAAAATTGGTTGCCTTTTTTTTTTTCCATTCATGTATTGTCAGCAGAAAAGGTTCTCAATATAATGGTTAACTGCTCAATTTTTCTTTTCTAACTTTATTGATGTTGTTACTGGGAATGTGAAAAAAAGGATTTATAACAGTCTTACTTAGATTCTTTCATTGAAATCTTTCACAGTGAATGTAGCTTTTTTTAAAAAAAATCTGGTATTGTCATTGGCAAGAGATTATTTTGCTTTTGTTGGGGTAGAGTTGCTCAAGATTGTTCACTTGTCAACATTTTAGTAATGAAAAATAGGACATTGTGGTTAGGTTGCAAAAATTTTTGGCAAAAGTTTTAAAGAAACTGCTGGTTTTCATTTACATCAGTGTTGTTGACAAAAAGTAGAATTGACCAGATTAGCAATAATAAGCGATGTGAGTGACATGTGTAGGCATGACCCAAACTACAGACTTACATTTGTTAGTGCACAGAAGGAATAAAGCGTGGACATGACCAGGAGACAATACTGTATTTACTTATACCTTATTTCCTAAGTTGTTATTTTATGAGCAGTGTTGAGCATTGAATTATTTTCTTCAGAAATTGAAGTTATAGGGCAACCTACAATAGCTTCTTCATTGTAATCAGCATGTTAAAAATGGGAAATGTATTTCTGACTAGTCTTATCCATCTGATCTAAATCCATCTTTAAAGCTGCTGGATATTATTCCTACTCATGGTTGATGTAAATGTAAAAGCAACCAGTTTTTATTAACCTTAATTAGCTAAAGATTTTATGACTGCTGACAATGTTTGCAGACAATTTAGTAAAGTGAGCTCTCCCAGCCAGAGGAGCATGACCCATGGGCAGCAGATGTCTTGTGCTGTTGTCCCCTGGAACAACATGGCTGTGAGAGATGACTTGTGTGTTGGTACATAACATTTTACAAATATTTTTAAAAGTGCTACTTAAAAGCAGTGGTTGCCATGTGATTTTCACAAAGCAAAGTTAGGAAATACTTTGTATACTTGGAAAGAAGGAAAAAACTTTTTTCCCCTTCTTTTCACTTTAATGCATGAAGAGTCTTGGTCAACAGGTTTGTTGGGAGTCATGGATATCTGTACTAGACCAAGCTTTCCTTCCCTAGTGCACAGTGTATTTCATGTTGTGAGGAAACTTCCTGTTTCATAGGAAGTATTTGCCTGGTTTAGAGTGAATTTTCCATGAGAAGAAAACAGTGTTCAGATGCTAAATCAGTTTTCCATCACTTTTCCCAGTATGTGCTTTTAATGTCATTTCCTGCCCAGTGTTCTTTGTGGGATGTGCTTTATTGCTCCCCTTGAAAGTACACAGAGAGCTCATTCAAATCCCAGTCTGACTATGGCATAGCAGCCCCACAACACCTCAGACTTTTCAGCATGCCGGTTAGTGTCGGTGACCTTCCATGGCTTCTGTGGCTTGGGGAGGTAGGGGTAGTTTGTTCTGGTTCAGTTCTAAAAAGGCAGTGCTTTTATTCTTTGTTACCTAGATCCAATGTAACAACTTTATAAATACCATAGTAGCCACCTGTGAAATACTGGAATTCATTTTGCAGCAGGTTAATTTGCAAGAAAACAAAATCAGGGCATCTTCTTCTCTCTGCAGATCCTGGATGATAGAAATACAGGTTTGGGTTTGTTTTTTTTTTTTTTTTTTCATTTGCTTCACCTTCTGTCTTTTTGCAAATGCTGCATTTAGCTACCAATAGCTGACATGATGATTCATGTTAAGTCATGTATCAATTTATGAAATTCTGCATGAAACCATACATGTTTTCCTGACTGGCTAAAAATAAAGACATTTAAAGCGTTAGCCAAACTGTAATTTAGGAAAACTTCTAGTGTGTGTGGGCCATTAAATAGAGGATTGATTTTTAAGGAAGTGAAGGTATCCAAGGAAAGTGTCGGAGAAATTCTGCATTATACATTCCTTTAAAGATGCTTCAGGACTTACATACTCCATAAAAAAATTGTGCTTGCCATAGCTGTCCTGTCTCCATCTGTTACTTTTAAGGAGCAGCACTTATGTGGGGAGCTGTAGACTTATCTGCATGCTGCAGAGAAAACAATAATTTTGGCAAACTCATATAAATGTATCTGGCTTTAAAAACTATTAAAAGCAATTTCTAGCAGTTTCTATCACAGCCTTCTTTTTTTTAAACTTTTGCCTATATTTTTTTTATGTTTCGTGAGAAACAATTTAGGGCAATTCTCATACAGCAGTTGTGTTTTGCGATTCACTTATGTAGCAGGAGAATTATAGGGAATGGTAGGGAACTGCCTTTGTTGAGGATTCCCTAAAGAAGTTGACTCTGTAGGTGCATATCCAGAATGGTGTGGTGAAAATCTTAAAACTGCTTTACTTGATCAAACATTTACATAGCTCCCTGATATCAGAGGATAATTTCTGAAAAAAAGCTAGTCTGTTTTAGGAATGTTAATGAAACACTTTTCCTGTGAGCCAGTACTGATTTGATAAGCTGAGAATTGCATGTGGCTGAGTGCCTCAAAGCTACTGTTGTGTAAACGTTACTTTGCATTTAAAACCTGTTTTTGATCTCAAAGTGGTTGGTGATTGTTACTTGATTTAATCAGTTACATAGGTAGGACACACCAGTCCTTTTTTAGCAGTTAAGAAAACTAAGATGTAAAGTACAGCAATATCAGTGTGGGTCTCCAGTTTCAATGGTTTGGTAAAATCCTCTTGTGTTCAGCCAGACTGTCACTGAAGGAGCAGATACATGGTCTCAGCATGCAGCCTGTTTCTCTTAGTAGTCTGTTCAATGATTTATAATGCTCAAAACCTGTGTTTAACATGTGAAATCGTCAGCATCAAAATGAGGTTTTTGTTTTCTCTGTACTACTGGGTTAGAGTAAGGCAAATATTTACTGAGTGGCCAGTCAGATCTGCTCAGGTGCTTCCCTTCCGATATCTTAGAAATCAGCAATTGAGATCCATTCTTGTATTTGGATATTATGGGTTCATGATACACAGAAATAATATGTGGTCAACATAAAGTGTAAGAAAAAAACCACCCCAGAGGAACAGATGAGTAAGGGTCATCATGTGAGTATTGCTGACTTGAGTAAAAAGTTAATTAGTTGTGGATTTTTGTGAATTGGTAGTTTGGCTCTGTTTCAATGCAGACTTTGAAAATGGTTCTGTGTGACTTTGACAGTGACTGACAATGGAGTTTTACTTCTGCTCCCCAGTCTAGGCAAACAGAAAAAAATCCAGACAGTTGCATTTTAAAAGATTGTAGGGAAGGTTTCCCATTCCTGCTGTGTCTATTTTTCCCCCGTTTAACTAACTGCACCATCACTGGCTATGTGCAGCTCCGACTGCTCCTTGTAGGCTAAACGGCGTGTTCCCTGCTGTGTGGTTGTGTGAGGCTCCATCAGAGCCCTGTGCAGCTCTGAAGAATGATGCCAGTGCTGCTATTTTAATTCAGTTCCTGTGACAGCAGTGTCATGAAGGTTCGGGGTCTTCTGAGTCAGTGAGGACTAGCTGTTTGGTTTTTGTGGAGTACCTCTACAGCACAAACCAGCAGGGTGGAAAAGTTCCCCAGCTAGTGCCACCAGTGTTGCACATCAGGGTGAAGAACTGTGTGGGGATGCCTGCTCAGGTCCGCTGCGTGGCGCTGCCTCTGCCTTAAGAGTCCCTGCTGTGAGAGCTTGTGTGCTCAGGTACGGCACTGAATCACTGTAGCTCTGCTGCTTCTGGACCGGTGTGCTTGCACAGCTCTGCAGTCTGTATGTGTGGATTTACCAGCCCAAGAATCTCAGTGCTGCCACTCTTTGCTGCTTCAAATAGATATGCTTTTGGTTGGCTTGGATGTGACAGAGTTAAAACTTTGTGTGAAAGTGTTACTAACAACCATCAATTTACTTGTCCAATATGAGTTTCTGTATCAGGCTTTCCTTGCCTTAAGCACGGTACTTAAATCTTAAAGTTTATTTAAATTTCCTATCCTGATTCTTAGGTATGCTGTCTCTCTTTTTCACCTCTCCAGTCAATTTTCTTTCTCTCTCATGGATCCAATCCTGAAAAGTCTTGGATCTCCAGTTTTGCAGAAGAGGCCACTTGATTTAATAGTTTTTGCAGGTGGCCAATGTCTCATAGAAATGTTTAGCATCTTGTTTAGCAGGTTCATATCTCCTTCTCATTTTTTCCTAGTAAGAGGCCTGGAACCTACTAAATTTATGCTGTCTCTGTCATCCCTTCTCCATGTAACCTGGCCCTTGTCAGTCCCACCCTTTGTCTTCTTGCTTCAAGTGATTTCTCTCCTTTATTTATTTTTTTTTTTTCCCCACCCCCCTTCTGAGGAGAAAAGAACAATCCCCAAGTGTTGTAAACCTCTATAAAAATATGCTTTGGGGGGCTCTTGCATCTTGTTCCATTTCTTTGGTCACTGGAAACAGATCAGTGGATTGTCCAGCTCATTGCAGAAGGCATTGGGACCATGATGTTTTGTGTGTTATGCTCTGGAGAAGCTACCCATCGTATTGGGAATTATTTGCACTCTGCAAAGAAAAAATAGCAGAAGCCAATGCAGGGACTCAGCTATTGGCCACTTTTTGTTTAAAAATAAATAGATTCCTAGGTTTGGGGATTTTATTATGTTTTTTATTTTAACTTCTTGTTCCAGTGTCCTTACCAGTAAGACCCCAGTGTTTCCAGGCACATGATGCTTCCTTCCAGTGCATTTTGTTCCCTTTCAAACCTTCCCTTTCAGAAGATGGTGTACTTGGAAATGCAGGTTTGGACAAAATTTTAAGAGATGGGCAGTAGCAGTGATGAGGCCAAGGCTGAACAGAATGCCTTGAGGCACAGTGCTAGGTCACCCAGTGTTTTGTAGTGTGTTTTCCCCTGTCAAGTAAACCTCTAAAAGTCTGTTGGTATCAAGAAAGGAAGGTCTTCTTTCAATGAAATAGAAGTTAAATCACTAAGTGGGTAGCTCATTGAAATCCACCTGTAAGTTCATAGATGGGCACTGCAAATCATGGAGCATCAATGTCAAGGACTGTATTTGTCATAAACTGCTTAGTAAGTGGTAAAACTGTTACTGTCATTAATTTGATGAGGAATGTGATGGCAGATGAATCGTTTCTAGCATGATTAAAAAGGATAACTTCTTGTGCTGCCATAAAACTACCATCTGGTAAGATCTGCTATGTAAAGAAGCCCATGGTCAGCTGAATATGTAATTTCTTCTGAGCAGATAATGTGTCTGTGTACGTTTGAATTGACTGAGACTCAGGAATATAGCCATGTTAGATCTTCTAATGACAGCACAATATTACTGGCAGGATGAATGAGTGCTTGTTACACAGGCTTGGAATAATTCCCTTTGCGTATGTGCAATTGCCCTGCAAAGCAGCAATTCAGACACTCAGGTAACCACAGTTGTATGAAATGTGATGTTGCTACGCAATCATTTAGACTTAAATATATTTTTTTTTTCCCTTCCTATACTAGGAGGGGTTGGATGTGGAGTGACTTTAACTTCTAGTTCACTCACTCAAGACTAGTGTGTTAGGAAGTTAGCTGCGTTACCGATAGATAAATGTTCTGAAGACATTGTGAAATATTCATGGATAGTCTTATTACTGTTTGCAGATGTTCACATCACATAAAAGAGCCAGTGTTACTTAGACCCATTATTGACAACTCTTAGATGAGAGGCCAAAGCTGAAATAAGAGTAGAGTTTGGATTTTTTTTTTTTTAAAAGGATGTGGGTGTGATGAAAGCAGTGAAGATTTTGCCTTTGTTTCTATTATAGATGGAATGTCTGGCGTGATTATAAGTATCTAGTTTATTTGAAATATAACTCAAAATTCCTTTTACTGTTTGATTAACAGCACTGCCTTAATATCTTCCAAGTTTTCACTAAGCCCTGTGCTTTATAATGTGACATTCCCAGGAAACAGGAGGCATCATCTGTCAGAAGACAGGAAACATGCAATGATTAAATGCGTTTTATTGTTTTCTGTGAAACTGTGCCCAGTTTCTCCCTCTTAATGTGGGCAGATGGAATTTTCAAGAGCTTTTGTTGTTATACCAAAAAGACTTAGGCCTAATTTTTGCATATAATATTTGTGTATACAAAAAATCGTAAAACTTCCAAAGGTTACTTAGTTTTAGGTGACAAATTATAAAATATTTATTTATTTATTAGCTGAGACATCAAGCTAGAAAAAATATCAAGATTTCTTCCGTTAGTAGTGAGCATCACCCCTACGGCTTGTAATATCAGTAACATTTGGGGGATGGGGGGCAGGAAATGCTCTACCAGAAATAACGGCAGTAACAGTAATTGTTTTTTTTGCAATTTTTCCTTAATAAGACTTTAAATCACACAAGTGGTAACTATCCTGATGCCCAAATGAATTCTGTTTGAAACAGCATGGATACCGCTTAACTAACCTTTACAGTCCTTCATATTTCTCAGCATATCGGGGTGATTTACTGCAGCTGGGATGTGTAGCCCCTGAAAACTGTGCCTATATAACAGTGGCAGTATCCTGCTTCAGGTTCTGGATGCTTGCCTATGCATCTTAGAAAATGAGAAAGTTTGAAGATATTGGTGGCCTAGGGTCATGTTGTGTGGTTCCGTGGGCTACACCAAGCCTCTGGCAGGCTTTTACAGTAGTAACAAACCATTGGGAAAGTCACTGAAATCTCCAGGCAGAAACTGTGGAGAGAAACTGTGTTGCAAATGGGAATGAAAAGAAACCTCTACATGTTGCTTGGCAGCATAATCTGTTTTGTTAGTCTGCTGGGGAAAAGTGAACTGTGACTTCATATAGACAGAATTTCCTGGGGAACATAATTTTGGAACTAAAAAGAAAATTAAACCCTGTTATTCAGGGTGTATGCTAAAAGGTTACTATGCTAGTTAACCAACGATCATTTAGGCTTTGATTCATTATGAATTACTTTTCTCATTAATGATCGTTACCATCTATGCATGTGAGCTTATTTCCAGCTTCTGGATTTTGCCATGTTTTAGAAGTAAAAATTTTCTTGCTGATCACAGAAAGATGTTAGAACATGGGCGAGACAGCCTTATATGATGTGGAGTTTGGACAATGGAGAGTTTAAATTAGGGTTTGCAACTATCAGGCGTAAGGCCACAGAAAACACTTTTTCAGCTGAAAACACAGCTTACAGTCAAGTAAATGATTACATTTAATCAGAAATTGTCAGGCTGTGATACAGCGTAGCTGTGAGCAGAGCTAAAGTGAATAAAGGAACAGAGACCATGCTTTAGAGAATAGCAAAGAAATTTACCCCTTAACAGTATGTGCGACAGCAGAAATTAGATTAAATCTAATTGTTTAATCACCTTGATTAGATTTTTTTTTTTAAATCTTGCTTGATGTGCCAGTTTCATTAAATACATTAATTGCTCGTGGTTTGCAGTGTTTCCTGAGTGGAAAGTGCCTTCCTGGTTTTTGTGCCGTCCAGCTGTTAGATCCCCAACATGTAAATGAATTCAAACTTGTGTGTGTGCTTATATCTATCCCTTCTGTGATTGATTTAAAGGTGATGACACAATGACAGGAGATGGAGGAGAGTACCTTAGGCCAGAAGACCTCAGAGAACTAGGAGATGACTCTCTACCAAGCAGCCAGTTCTTAGATGGTATGAACTACCTAAGGTACAGCTTGGAAGGAGGACGCTCTGACAGGTATTTGGCTGGACACATATCTTTTGTTATGATAATTCTGCACATATTTTGTTATAAATGTTTGGAATCTGTTTCTTGGGGCCTTTAACTCAAGGGAGACATGAGATGCACTTGTCAACATTTCTTTATTGGGTATGTCGGTGTGGCAGTCGCTACTTTGGAGGAAGAAAGTGTGGAATATTTCCTGACTAGTCCAGAAATTAATGCATACTACTCAGAGTCTAGTGAGGAATTTGTGATTCTCATTTGGTTCTTGAGAAGGCATAGCTTGCTTTATTTTCTCTGTGGTCAAGCAAAGGAAGAAGAGTCTAGCAGTCTATGGAAAGGGCTTATGAGTCATCCCAGTCTCCTCCTGTCGTGAGGCGGGGTCTGGGTGAATAGGTGGTCAGGGTGTTTTAGCATTAGGTGAGCGGACTTTTTAGACTAGTTTGCTGGCTATAGATACAAGGAAAGGAGCAGCGAACTTGGTCATTCTGCATTGGGTTTGCAGTGGGTATGTCGTCAGCAAGCACATTGACTCTTAGCAGGAAAGAGAATAATTTTCCCTCTACTAGCACAACACAGTATTTGTTATAAATAAAATTTAAAAATAGGAAGAACAACATCTATTCAGTCCAGAAAACTTAGTGATTTACTTATATCTAAGAAATTGAACTTAAGCCTAGATGTATTTGTTGAATAACAATGTTTGTATCTTTTTTATTTTTATTTTAGAGAATATCACTACAGTTTACAAAAGAAACAGAATTCCCTTTTCAAGATGAGAGCCTTTACCAGTGAGCATAAGTGTAGACTCAAACTGTCAGATTAACACCCACAAATCAGTTTAGAATAGGCTACCCAGGCATTCCTGTTTGAAGATGACCATGTCTAGAGTACTCCTGACTTACTGCCATTAGAATTGGGCTTCACTAGAGGGGGAAAAAGAAGTTGAGACCTTGGCAACAGAAGGAATTTTTAATCTACTTCTTTTTCCAGTTGTGATTGTTACTCTGGCAACGTTTCTGAAGCTCAGTGAAGTCAGTAGGATCCATTCTGTTTACTTCAGTAGGCTATGAATTGCTCCTGGAACAAAAGATGTCAGGAAACAGTTTGGTTTGCCTCACAGCATGTGTAAATCCCTCATCATTCAGGTCTTATAAACTTGAAGTCTTTGTTGGTTTTTAGACAGTTCCAGTGAATCCACTGAAAACAAAGTGACTGTATGGCTTTTTAAGTCTCAGAGGATGTTTGTGAACTACATCAGAATGCTTAAAAATCAAAACCTTTTATCACGCACTTTCAGTGGTAACAAAGTTGGGTTTTTTTAATTTTAAGATGTATAGAAATGATTATGCAGGCAAGTGTTAAGCCAGTTTCTGTTCCCATTTAGAATATTTTAGCTTTTAAGTACTGTCAGTGCATTTTCACTGGCGAGTAACTGATGTGTTTTGTGTTGTATGAAAATTATTTCACGTCCTGTATCAAGCACGATTATATTGAAATGAAACAAAATTATAAAGGGAGAAGGATTGAAAGAAAAAAGTACATCTTTCTAACTCCATGGTCTCATGTCACTGTCAGGTTACTAGTTGTAAAAATTTTCACAGAGACTGCTTGAATTATTTTGCTTTTGCTTTAATGTGATTTTCATTGCATTATACTGACTTTGGTTTCTCAAGAAATTCAGTAAAGCAAAATAGTATTAGCAGTCTAGATTCATATAATCTTATGCATTAAACAAGTTGATTTAAAAACATACCTTTTTTCTTTTGTAACCATCTTCCCTATTTATTTTATTTCTCTCTCCCGTTCATTCTTTTTCATATGCTTTCATTAGCACCATGCCCAGGTAGGTATTACATAGCATGAAAACATGTTATCTCTATCCTTTTACGGCACCTGTCCCAGTTCATCCATTTTGGAGGCCTGCTGTATGCCAGAAAGTGGTTTTGGAGAACCAAATGAACGACACTACTGTTGGAGATAGTTGTAGTCTCAAGTGAGGATGATATGTCATGGTGAATGCTGATCCAACAGTACACTCTGTCTAGGAAGGTCGCAGTATGACATAGCCACTGTCCCACAGAAACTTCCCTGATTCCTGTGCAGACACTGTTAGCAAGGACCAGGGAAGTTTCAGTAGATAACAACAGCTGGTAGCTGTCCTCCTGTCCTGATGCTACTGGAAAGGTTAGCCATTTACCTACTCTGTGTGGAGAAACAGTGGTAGAATAAAAAGTAAAGAGAATGGACCACACTAGCTGGATTCTCTCTCTGGATATTGAGAACCAGAACTGATTTGGGCCATATCAGATCCACCAGTATCTGAAAAGACTTCTGTTTCATTGTAAGTCCTTTCCTTCCACCTTTCTTGTCTATGACAGGCTTGAGGAAGGCTTTCAGTCTTTAAATAGAGAAACATTTTCAAGGCTGATTTATACAGTTTTCAATGGTATCAGGTTCTTTTCCCAGCTTCTGAAACAACATATGCTTCCCACACCAAGAGATGCACTCAACTGGACTAGAGATGGCTAGAGCTCTGTCTAGGCTGACAAGTGGATGTGTACTGCAACATGGTCTCGCAGTCATCCAGATTAGGAACATGGCTAGAATATGCTGCTCCTATTTCTGGATACCACCTGGGCTTTATTCAGGGCTTAGAAGAGGTGGGTGATACATGCCTGTGCATTACCTAACACGGGCAAGACATACACTTATGTTCAGGAGCTTTGTAGCACTCCTGGGTTCCACAGTTCAGTCTCTGGGGCTGAGTGCTATTGACTCTGCAACCCCTGTGACTGAAGATTTATCAACTGGATTTGGAAAGAATTTGTATTTAGACATTAGTTTTGTCTCTGTGGTTTAGGTTTGGGTTTTTTTTTTTTTCCACAGGATTCCTGAAGACTTATTACAATAATAAACAATTAGTTCTGTTCAGTGCCACTGCACTGTTGGGTTGGCCAGTAACTTTATTTCTAAGTCTCAGAAGCACAGACCTTTTAACTACTGGTTTGCTCTGCATTTAGCTGGCAGAGCACACAGATGAGGGACAATGTCATCTGAACCCTAGTTTTGAAATTGACTGTACTAGGAAATTTAAACTTCTAATTTACTGCAGACTTCCGTCATATGCCTGTGCATACCTTGCCTGTAGATAAAGTCCATATGCTCAATGTATTGGGTATTTACTGGAGTTTACATACAGGTACTATATAGTGAATATGTATGTACTGGGCTACTTGTAGTGGTGGTAGTAGCAGTGCTGGGTACTTGCAGTAGAATATGGACAAAATCACCACGGAGATAACCAGTCAGATCTTGGACATACCTTCTTTCATTCAGTATTAACCAGGATGTGACATTAGTTGAATAGCAGAACCTACAACTTGGATGGCGAACCTCTTATGAGCATTGCATGGCACAGCGAAGCAGTTCTGCAAGTGTCAAACATTGAAATGAATAAAGGATAATGATGGCAAATGGGGTCTGCTACTGAGGCTTATTTTTCCACCAAAGAACAACTGTTCACTGACGTATTTGTATTCTCATTATGAACAAGCAAGGTGTACTCTGCCTACCCAATTCACACTAAAATGTTTACCCAAAATACTCTTCACTCAAGATTCACTTTCATAATTTTTGTCTGAAATGTTATAGGCAGACAGGGTGAACTTCTGTCCCTATTGAAGTTTTGTTGGTTGTTTTAATGGAAACAGAATTCTATTCTAGAAATGCACGGTTCCAATAATAGCAGCCTTACTTGTCTCACCTCTTCCACTTATCTGGGTGAAAGACATTTCATTACATGTAAGAGATACATTTATTGTGGGTTTGCTTTTTTTCTCAAGACTTTCCTAAGGCTGATACTTGTGTAATACCTATATTTTCTTTCAGTTTTGTACCATCCGTCTAGTGTGCTAAATAGGCCATTGGTATAAAGCAATGATTAATAGCATTGATTATTCTTCAATGTCATATATTTCTAATAAAAATAAGATAACCATTTGCTTCTAAAAATTGATCAAAAATTATTGAATCAATGTAGCTATTGTTAAAAAGCTGACTGGTTTGAATCAGATGGTAAAAAATTATTTCCAACAATATCTGCATTTAAAACACTTGAATCTTGTGTCTGTAATGTACATGTGACTTTTTTATTGTTAACTGCTGAAAATTAATTATCCCTTTAAAATCTGTGTAACTAGATAAATGGCCTATTGTTCTGATCCAATGTGTTAGTCATTCTGAGTACTACTCATGGATGCGTAAGCCACAAAAAGAAAACGGCTTCCTTCAGTTTTATGTACTCTATTCCTCAAGATATAGAACATGAGTACACATACAACATCTGAAGGTCATTGATCTGTTTTAAAAAAATTACTATTGTAATACTGCTGCTAGTTAATATGTAAAGGACAAAACTAGTGCTATTTGGTAGCAGAAACCCCATTTACCTCACTATGTCCTACTGTGGTGTCGTATTTGTCTTTTTTTGCTTTTTGCTAGTGGATGCTGTAGTTACATTCTGAGCCAGTGCTTGGAAGCAGCTTATTTACTGCCTTGCATCTCTCATTGCTACAGCAACCAGTTTTCTGTAGAGCTGTGTGTACTTACAAAGAAAACATTTGGACTGCCTCTGACTGCCTGAAGATGCTGTTGGCATACAGAGGAAGAATTTTGTTTTACACAAGAGCTTGCGGCTGGCCACAGTTTGCCTTGCTGTGTGTACCTTCCAGGGGACAATGTCAAGCTTACTTATTTATATTTTTAATGTTCAGAAAGAGTAATTTCAGCTTTTCTTGAGATGTTAGCATTCTGGTTTTCCATACTGGTTTGCTTGTGTGATGTAACAGGAGAGAGAACTTCTCCAAAGAGCCTTACTTGAAAGAAATTCATGCCACAAAGCCAAGTATAAAGTATTTGTGAGTATAAAATAAACTGTCATCTAGATTAATCTCTAGGTTTTACATTTTGAAGCAAATGAAGTCAGTCAAAAGCCTTTGTGGCCCTTAGTCAGAAAGGTAGCATAACACAGATTTGTAAAGCTCTGTTTTTCCGCCCATGACTATTATCTACTCCCCCTGGAAGCTGCATCATATTGCTAATAGCACGCTTTTTTCATTCTCCCACTCGATCTATCATGACACCTTTACAACATCATCTGTACTGCTGATATATTGCTATGGCATCCTACCAACCTACCAGCCTGCGATCCTTCAGTTCAGACAGGTCCCACACGTTGAGCCATGCCTCCTACCTGAGGGACAGTGCCATGATTGACGATACGGTCGTAATCCCCAGCCAGCAGGTAAGCAGATTCTCTTATGTTCTCTCGTCAGTTGGATAAATACGGAAATAGAAAAAGATTAGAGTTTAGACTGTAGTAATGATACTGTGTCGTGTATGCTGCTTTGTTTATTTCAATATAAACCTCTCTAATTTTCATTGATAATTAATGGCATATTATGCTGTGCAATATTAAACTCTATTAAAAAAATAAGTGGATAGGCTGTGTCCATATACTTCAGGGACTGTCTTTTATAATGTTCTTCATTTTAAGTGATTTTTGAACGATGCTAACAGCCATTGGGCTAAATATTCAGATGATCTAATGAACTCAAGGCCATTGTCCTCAAAGATAATATCCTGAATCATGCTTGTAGCTAAAAAAAAAAAAAAAAAAAAAAAAAAAAAAAAAAAGGAAATGCTACTTTGGTAAATCACAGCATTCATTTCACTTGGGACCACTAACATATGATTACTTTGTTACAGTAAGGGGTTTCTAATATCTTAATGCTATTATTACTCCTTTGTTCTCTTTTTTAAGAAAGTTCAAACGCTTTAGGTGCTAGTATACAAAATACATCTTCTTATTGTTTGGTTGATAATTGATTTTATTGTAGTAAAAAGGAGGGTTTTTTGCTTACCAAGGTAACAACTCTGGCCAAAGAAGCTGAAAGGAATTCATATCGCTTAAGCTGGGGCCCTGAAAACTTGGACAATGTGGCTCTTTCTTCCAGCCCTATTCATTCAGGGTGAGTGTATCAATTAGCATTGTACTGAAAAAAGAGAATACCTGCAGTGGCAGCAGCTTCAACTAATGCTTAACTAGGAGTTATATTTTAATTCATTGCCTCCTAGAGCTGTCAGTAAATTGTTATGATCTCCTAAGCTCTGATAGTTGAGCAAGCCTGATTACCAAGACTGTCCACTGAAACCACTGCAAGTCAGTGAGCTTTCAGTCAAGTTCAAGAGGAATGAATAATCACTACGTACACACATGCAGTTGTGTGAATTTTATGGAGAAAGAAATACAGTGCCTTTTTAAAGTTAGTAATAATTGAGACCAAGGGCCTAATCGCTCCAGATGGTGAGTACTTCCTATGGTAGTGAAGTAGTTTAGGTAAGCACCACCTCTAGTGTTTGTCATGATTACTAAGAAAAGAAACCAAGGATATTGAATTACATGAACTGTGTAAGAGACAAGCAACCTAAACATCATGTGCTTTACACATATTTGGCCACTATGGTCATGTATTGTCACAATCAACTCTTTGTAAGCATTTGCATTTAGGCAAGCTCATTGAAATATGGAGTAAGACAGGTCAAAATGCAGGCCTAGCCAAATTCATACAAAGCTTACCATGGTTTGCCTCAAAATCTATGAGTGCATTTGGTTTATGTGCTCTTACTCACCGCATTTTCAGTAATTTTATTCTTCACACTGAATTCTACACTTGTGTCCTGCCATCAGACTTGATGAGGCATGTGGAGATGAATTCATAAGAAACTGATGTCATGAAGAAGCATTTCATTTCTGTGAGCTGTGTTGTACGCAGCATGGCTGGACATCACATGGAGAAAATTGTTTGTTAATCTCAAATGAGTTTGCAACAATCTTACAGTCCTTATCTTTCAAAAAATAACACTGGAGTCCCATTTGGAATGACAGGCAGTCCTGGTCTAGAAGAGGAACAATATTGTCATAACTGTGATTTCAAATTGACTGATTTGTGACATATATGAGAAATTTGTTTGTTAACTGGTAGCAGGATATTTGGCTGTGACCAGTGTTGTTTGAATTTGCATTTCTTGAGCTCTAAAACTAACAAATTAAATGAAAATACTTAATGTGTACAGTATGTATGTGTTTATATGTCGATATGTAAGCTTTAAAATTGTTTTGGTCGTTTATTCTAACCCTAAATAGATTACAGGCTTTTTCCAAAGGATGTATTACTTTCCCCTTTCAGAAAGGTAGGTCTTTCCAGTGATTGCAGAGGATGAACTAAATACTTTCTAGAAGAGTGGCATTTATTTCTTGGATATGCAATCATTTTGTGGTTTTCTTTTAAAAAATATTAGTGATATTTAGATCTTTTTGAATGACCAGGATGCCAGCGGCAAGATAATAATATCAGATTTTAATAGGAGCAATGCTCTCTGCAGCCTTGTATGAAATAGTGACATTTAACACCACACAAATTACATTCTTCTTTTTATACACACCAACTAACGTGCCACTAAATATTGTAATAAAGAAACCTACAATAATGAATACTCAGCCTTTGGAAAAGACTGTACAACACTTGATTTTTATCTCGCTCTGCTTTGTCTGAGTCATTGTTATAAACTGTTGGGGTGCATCTCATTTGCATCTCTTTTTTTTAGGAAAATATATTGACTACTAGAGTTTCTCTCGTAAGACCTTATTTTAAAGGTGAAACAATTGGAGAAGTACTCTGTGCGTGATTGTTGCAATCACATAGCTGCAACAACAACGTCTGTTATTTGTACCCCTCTCATCACCTACACCCTCCTTCATACACAGATGCGCAATATTACTAGCTCTTACGAGCTAGCAACACTGCTGACATTGCAGGTGCGCACACTGAAGTAGTATGTATCTGTCATGAAAGAAAACTCGTAGTGTTTGAAAAGAAATCCCATCTAAACATTGTTAAGATAAATGCATTGTCAAGCAAGGGTATGGCCTCGGTTTTGCCCAAGGCACTGGAAATGTATTGAACTGAGACCATGTTTTTGTGAAGTAGCACATCAGCAAAGTATTGGACAGTAATTTATTAAGCAATTTATTAAGCACAGATGTTCTTAATTTTGTATTCTATGAAATCAGAAAAAAATGACACTGATTTCTCCCTGCACTACTTCAGTGGCTAACCCCAAATTATTGTTGGGTTCTTACTGATCTCCCATTGTAGAGAAGTGTTTCTGTGGGTCACAGTGTAACACCCCCAAGCAAAAGGATAAATTTATAGAGAACTGTTCTCTTGGTGAGGAATTTCACAGGCATATATTTCAGCTATTGCATAACTAACCAAAACTTCTTCTGTGTCTGAAATTTCAGAAGGGGAAAATGTTTTAACCATCCATTTAAAATGTAAATGTAACTGTTGTTTCAATATGTTAATAATTTCATCAATAAGGGAAGAAAAGCAAGAGCATTGGTCAGAATCTTTGGCAGCCATTTTGAAACTGAGAAAATAATTCTCTCTTAAGAGGTAACACTCTTTCGGTGCTCACAATCTCAACATAGAACACCTCCTGGTCACTTTACACAGCTAACGGTTTCTGAATGGCTTCACTGCTGAAGGAAAAAGTATACATTTCTGCATTTAAATTTCCTTTCAGCAAATCACATTTGCTTCTCCTGATAAAACTATCTGATCATACATATTGAGGAAAGTTAAGGATCTCCAAATCCTCCAGAAATTTTGGGTGCTAAATATCCAGTAAGATAGAGTTTGATCACTTTGTTGGTAACATTAGGGGTATTACGTATAATTTCCTGCTGTAGCGTTATGAGAGACAGAACTTAATGCCTACATAAATGCAAATGCATTTCACAGTTTTAATCTCATACCTAACAATATCCTATTGTGGAAGAACACATGTATTTTCATTAAGTTGGAAGGCAAAAAGCACTGAACTAAAAGATCTCTTTTCACTTGCAGCATTTAGACATTGCTTGACAGTATCCTTATGTCTCTATCACCCACAGTAGTTAAGTGTGAATGGTAAAGATAAGGCTGACTATAAGATTTTCAAGTATAAATTATGTGCAAAATGATGTTGTTTTCCTACCTGGGTTCTGGTGATACAGCTAAAAAAATTTCCACAATGTAGTTGTATAGATTCTATTTCTAAGAATTTTACTGACAGTATGTAAAGGTGTGGTAGATAAGAAGAGAGGCAAATCTGGTATATTGTCAGGAACATGGCACTGTGAGGAAGGAGCTTTGTGTTCATGCTTTGATATTAATTTGCTTTTGTGTTCTAGAGCAAGATATCTAGCAGCTCTGCAGTTTTTCCAACTCTGACTTGGTCACAATAAAACTTCTATTTAATGAAAGATATTGATTTCTTTTATATAATTTGATGAAGTAGTCCTTATTTGACTGATAGATGATCCAAATGTACCAGTACTTGTATTTGACAAAATTAAACAATTGGGATATTCTTGGTGAATTGGAAGTTGTTGCTTCCATCAATGAAAAAGGGAGAAGTATGAGGGAGTGGACAGCTCGAACTGTGACAAATAATGTGAATTATCATTCTTAGCTGCATGTCTGCAAAAAAGGAGGCTGGATCCTTGCTAACAAGGTAAACAAAATATATTTCAAGTGTTGTATTTTGAAGCCATAATATTGTTTTCCCCAATATGAGATTAATTTCCTGGAAATAGTAATGGAAACAGGACCTGGCAGCGACCAGCTGATAGTCATTTCTAAAATCTGAAGGTCTAAATGATTTCAAATTATACTGTAGCCTTTATGACCTTTATTCAGAAGGTTACAATAAGGAAAAACAGCAGGTGTGTTTCATTAATAGCAAATTGCTGTTCATGTCAGTGGAAGCAAATGGCAATGGCGATATATAGTAAAAAGCAACATCAGAAAACTAACTGGCCGTGTGACGTGTTACTAAGAGCCTAAATGGGTCAAACTGAAAGTGGAATTTGTCATTCTGTAGTGCAGGACAAAAGGAGGACAAGAAACATGTTGAAATGGAAGAAAGTGGAGGACTGAATATATCGATAGGAAATGTGAAGAAAAGAAAATAATGATTTATTGTGTTAACAGAAACTGGCTGGAATTACCTTAGTTACCTTACTCTTTGATATACCGTGGTCTTTCCCCTAATCTGGTTCTGAGAGATTTACTCACAATCTAATTTACATTTTAGGTATCTGACTTCCAGTTTAAGAATGTATGTAGAGAAACCAGATCACTCTAGCTTTCCTGCTGTAGTAGTAGTAACCATTTGTAACCAAGGGTGTTTTTGTAGGCTTATTTTCCATGCTCACTCCTACCCTCTCACATGTATTGAATATGCATATATATGTATATGTTCATGTGTTTAATTTAGAAATCTGTTTCATTTTTCCAAGATTTCAGTATTTCATTTAACTCATTCTTTTTTCCCTTTTCTTTTCCTTTTTGATATTAAATCATCTATTCTATTGCAGATGCTCTTCTCCATGTCTTGATCATGACAACAGCAGGTGAACTTCTGCATAATTTCTTTCTTTAATACATTGTACTTCTCACCCACCCTATTTATCCTCCTTTTTACCTCACTTCAGGATGCTTTAGTGTTTTGATAGTGCACGTTAGGCAAGAGCGAGAAAAATCTACTCTGACTAGCAGTAGGAGTTACACATGATCCTATTTCTCTTCTTATACAGTAAGTGTTCACTTTCTCACATCTATGTCCTCTATAAGAAAAGAATACTGCACACATAGTAAGTCCACTGCAAAAAGTCTTAACACAGCTCCTTATACATTCTGAGATTGTTTTGACCATTGATTTAACCAATACATTTTCTCCGTTGGTGGCATGGTTTAATATTATTAAAAGGAAGAAAAAAAAAAATCCACAAATAATCCACCACAAACCAATGTAGACAGGTTTAGTTTCAACTGTTACATTACAAAGCGGGCCTTTTATCTCACTTATCAATATAAAGAAAATTGTAGAGCCACTCCCTAGGCCATATTTTCCAAATTGTGCAACCATAATGGAACTAGTAGAATAAAAGCACAGAGCCAATATATTTCATTTTTCATGCCACATGAATTTTTTGTGTGACCTCTGTTAATCACTGGTTGAGTCACTGGCAGATTGCATCCTGCACAGAACACCTGAAGTTATATCTTCCCAAAGGTGATTATCTTCACTTGGCAAACTGTTTACTGGCACATTACCTTTTCATCTCCTTTAACATAACCACAGAAAGGTGAGAACCTTTGTCAATATTTGGCTGTGCAAACTTATTTCATGGCTAAATAAAACCCCAAACTAGAATCCATGTTTTTAGGTCATGTCACTTAGTCTCTATGTAGTTGACTAATGCAGCGAAGAGAATGTTACCATAAGTTAGTACTGTAATGGTTTCCTTTGTATGATCATGTTTTTTGTCCTCCTGGAATGTCTATTTTGCCTTGTTTGTGTATGACACAGTTGCAACCTGAGGGAAAGAACACTGAGGTAGTTGAATGACTTGCTGTTGACTTCAGCAGGAGCTGGATCAAGGCCTTTTTTCTTAATTTCAGACTCTCTATTAGTTTTCCTTCTCCAGCTGAACACTTTACAATGGCTGAAGCACCCTGATTGTTTCTGCTTCTTCACACTGCGACTAACACTGAATGCTGCTATCTCCTTGTTTCCCAGTTTCTTTTGAAAATTAAGATAATGTACACAGAAAAGTTCTTAAATGTGTCTACAATGGATGTGTTCTAGTTAGAGATTTCTATTGTTTCCTGCTACCTGATGAGAGCATGTGTGCCTGCCTAGCTAGTTTGAAAGAATAATCATACCTGACCCGAGTGTATGAAAGTGGTGGTGTTATTGATTTTGCCTCTTCTGGCTTGTGTGTTCAAAGAACTATTGCCTGTTCCAGAAAGACACTTCACAATGCTAGGTTTGCATGGCTCTTCAAATGGTTCTGCAGAATAAGTGCGTTTGAGTGCCAACATGCTTGCATTCGCAGCCCCCTGAAACTGTGACTCTTCTACAAAGTTATTTACGCAACGGTGATTCTCCACAAATCACACACTGAGTATCTTCTTTCACCCCCCAGCGTTGACACATCCATTTTTTATTTTATTTGTTCATCCTTTCAAATGAGCATACATACAGAATAAAACCAAGTTAATTCCATATGAATAAAGTCAGCAAAGGGAATAACTGAGGCTCAGATCTGAAATACAAATATTTCATGAAAATACACCACAACTTTTTGCCCTTGTAGGGTGGATAAATCCAATGTGTATATATTGTCTGTGTTTTCTTCAAGTGGAGCCATTAGAAAACCCATTGCTCTTTGCTCTCCTCTCTGTAGAAGGCATGGATGGAAACAGCCTGAAAGATTTAGGGGCCTTTTGTGTATGTCCTCCACCAGAAGGATGCTATAGCCATTGTTAGTTGATAGTTACCTTTCATATGGCAAGTATTTAGTTTTTAATTGCTCTAAAATTAAAGAGAATGAAACAGCCTCTCTAATTTATGAGTAAGTATTGCTAAATTAGAGGAGAATGGATGATGCTTGACCTAACTGCTAACCATGTGTTTAACAAAGCAAGTAGACTCCCCTGCGCTCTATAACTTATTCCTTGAAAAGAATTGCTTTTGTTTTTTAATTTTTCTTTTAAAAATATCCTGATTTCCCCTTCATTCTCTTTAAAAGACAGAAGGCAGTGATACCCCAAAACCTAATTTGTGTTATTGATTTAGCTATTATATTGGACTACCACCTTGCTAAATCTCAGGAACACTCAGTATCGATCCAATTTGCAAGACTGTCGGGGTTCCATGTTTGTGTCATGCATCATTTCTAACTGACCCTTTAAAACTGGCAGAAAATAAAACTTTCTTAAAGGCTGTCTTAGTATACTGAGAAAGATCATCTCATTGTTGCCCTAGTCACACCTGACATACAAATTTTGACTTTGCTGCTTTAACCCATTATCTGCTTTGATTTTGAATCATCACTTAATTGAAGTTTAAGTTCTTGCTATGGGTTGCCAAGGTAAACTGAGTCAGGGCTAAAGGAGGGTGCTTCCCCTGTATATAGTTGTTATAGGAAGGACATTTAAAACATATTCTGAAGTAGACTTTTCCTGGTGGAAAGTACATGTAATTTTGATGTACTGCTTGATCAATCAGTTTGCTTATTTTGGCCACCTTTGTTTTAAATGGCTCACAGGAATGTTTTTGCTTATCAGCTGTCATAGTTTTCTTCTATTTATAGTTTTCCCTCTCCTCAGTTTTAGCTCATTTCTCCTAACCATAGTTCGTCCCTGTTAAGATTTTCCTTCTCCTATTGTGCCATTTTTAACCCCTTCTGAAAATTGTAGCTATGATACCTACATGAAGTTCTTACAAATTCTTTTGTTTTGTTTTGTTTTTATTTTTCTTTAATTTTTAATATTATAATAAATTATCATAGAAGCATGTAAGGAACACTTACCAGCCTATTTTTTTTAGGATGCCTCCTTTCTTCTAGTGATAACCTGTAAGAGCTTTCTGATTCCCTTTAATCCCTTTTATTAACTTTTTTTTTTCTTTCTCTTGACACAGCCATTTGTGTTACCCTTTAAAGAGCCCTCCCCTCAGGGATGATAAAGCAAAGCACACTCTGCGTGCAATCAGAGAAGGAACCAGACCCCTGCACCTAAGCTTTGTCATGTTTAGGGTTATTCATATTTGTTCATTTGAATACAATCTCTTCCTATCTCAGTCTTGTCACTTAACAACATCTGGTAAAAGAAACATTAGGGAGAGGAAAAATAATGTGTGTGTGCTTGGGCAACAAAATAATTAATTTGCATTTTATATTTCCTTTATAGTAGTCATACAATTTTTTCACTTTCCTAAATGCACATTTTAGAAAGCATGTTTTATCATGTTTTTTTGTGCGTTAGTTCTATATAAATTATTTGTGTATTGATAAACACAGTCCTTCAAAAGGGCAAAGCTTTTCCAGTCCTGGAACGGTAATATCACCATCTAGATGCCCTCTTATGTAGCAGATAGGCTGAAAAAGAGGCTGTTATGATTCAGAAAATATTTTGTTATGAATTATTTGCTTGACTTTATTGCATATCCAAAATTGTTAAACGTGTGGATTTAAAAAAAGAAAAAAAAAAAAAAAGGAGTTGAAAAGAAATTGGATTAAACTGGTGGATGAAACAATGAATGTGGCAAAAGGCTGGGAAGGAAACATGTGGTATGGTGAAAAAGAACATGTTTTTACATTCTATGTCAGCTCTACAAATCAGTGTACTATCCTTTCAGATTTTTATGCCACATCTCTGGAGCTAAGGAATTTTCCCCTTTGGTTTCTTCCTTTTGCAGTATATTCATGCTAGTTCTCCAGAATATTTTTTTTCTGGAAATTTCATAGTTTTATATAGCTGTTTTTGTGAACTGGTTCCTCCGTATTTTAGTGAGATAATTGGCACTAATCTTTTTATGCTGGCCTCATACTGTTTTATTTTTGCCTGAATTTGCTGTCCAGCAGTTGAAAGGTATCTGCAGCCTCTTAGGTGCTTTCAGACTCATCCAGGAGTCACAGAACCCTTCAGGAATCTCCCATTTCACCTGGAGATCTGTTTCAGTAATAAGGCACAAATCTATTTTTTTGTTGTATACTGTGATGAACGGTCCTCTTTGCCAGATAGTGTCTTGTTATTTAGTAAATGTGTTAGATCATCTTTATGATAGAAACAGCTGTTTTGACAGTGAATAATAATAACAATGTCCTACTGTTTTTATCCTGACCATTGTTATCTTTGTGTCCAATGATACTTACCTTTGCCTGGTTTTCCACTCTTTGGAGCAACAGTTGGTTACAGTGATAGTTGACGAGAGACCTTGTGATAGATTTCACTGACAGACCTTGCTGTGAGCCAGCAGGCACATTCAGTAAACTTAAACTGAAAGAAGGAGTTGCAGCTTCAAAGCCTGAACATACACAGTTATCCTTTTGCCTCTTGAGCGCTTACTAGAGACAAATGCCACACTCAATTTTTAATCGATCTGTATGAGATCCCAGGTTCTGCCAATCTGGGAACACAGGGCTGTGACCCCGTGTGTGAGGTGAGATACGTTTGTTACAGTTGGTCAAAATTAAAGACGACTACTGCTTCTTCAGCTTTTGTATTGGTTCTGCACCACAAGCTGGTTATCTTAATTGGGTAACTTGTGCTGTATGAGAAGGCACTACTATTTCAGCACTATCTTTTTAGTTAGTCTGAAAGGAATTACTATATGGAGAAAGAGCACCATATTAAAAGCAACCAAACACATTATTATGGTCAAAAGGGAGATTATTTGATTTGGACCCTTACCTGTTGTGCATGTGCATTCTTCTGGCACTTGTGGTTTTGGCATTGCTGAGACACATGCAAAGATAAGCTAAGGAGGACATAAGACAGACAGATGACCTAGCACTAATATTTCAGTGATGGACAGTGAAAGAACGTGACCCTGTTGTTAAAGTATACAATCTTGAGTATTACATCAATAATGAAAATATCTGCATCCTAAAAATGGTATTCATGACAGCTTACACAGTGAAAAATGTGAATGCTAGTTTAATTCAATAAGTGCACTCATTAGCTTCTGGTAATTGTGGGGGTAGTATTTCTGCTGCTTGTAGTATTAGCATCAAAATATGAAACTCTTCTTCCAGCACTCAGTGTTATTAACTACCTCTAATGGACCCATTATGGTGGAGAGTTGGAGTGATTCTCTGAAACATAATTCAGAACCACTTTGATAACACTACTTCATACAGTTAAAGGAAAATTGCAGTGCAAGCCGTAGAGCATTATTGCGTCAATTGAGCATTTAGTTTCTCTTAAGCTCTTCTTTCACCTGTGCTTTAAAATGTATAAAGTATGTATTTTATGAAGGAAGCTCCCATTTTTCTAAATCAATCCCCAGAGAATCAAAGCTGTAAAATGTTTTCATTTTCTTTTTTTCCCCCTTGTTAAAACCACAGAAACACCAACCTCTAAGGAATGAGATAATGGTTGTACTACCCAGACTTTTACACTAAACAAAACCTAGAGGTATATGAATGGCAGTAGAATAGGAGACTGCATGTGTGAGAAAGACTGGCATCCGTGGTGCATGGTGTGCTTCTGACTGGCGCTTGTGGCTCCTTTCCATCATCCATTTTTCTGACTTGCACGGTGTGTTGAGTGTTGTGTTTTTACAGCATGTGGAATTACTTGTAGCTGTGTGGACAATGAATGGATGCAATGTTTGTTGCACAGAACGGTCAAGGGGACAGTGGAAAAATACCTGTATTTGTTACTCATGTTATAAGGGCTTTTCTCTATTGCAGGTCCTTCAGTAGCATTTCTGCGACTCCCCATGTGATGATTCTATTTTAGTGGCTAGAAGTAGGCCTGATACCATTTTGTCTCATCTACGCTTATTTTCACTTCCAGCAACCTGACATTCCCATCCCACATCAGGCATGATCCTAAGTCATAAACCAGTAAAAAAAAATGAAAGTAGTTCTACACCTTTCCTAAGAATGTCCCCAATCTTTGTAACAAACCTGTCAAAATCTACCTGTCGGTTATACATGGAACTATAAAAAGTTCAGCAAAAAGAAATTCCATGAAACGTTTTTCTCCCTTTTAAAGAAATAAATATGATAGTTTACCTTGTGCTAGAAGAGGGCTCCCCTGTAGATGTCATTCTGCATCTGTAAGTTTTCCACTGGGACATTGTATTGCTATGTAAAGCAACAAAGAAAATCTAAAATCCATAAATAAACCTTTTATACAGTGACTGTAGCTATTGTCATCTCATCGAAATCCAAAATCTGTCTTCAAACAAGAACAACATGTTGGGTTTTTCATATAAATAGTGCTAGCTCCATTGATGTATTACAAATTGTATCCACGCATGCCAGAATGAAATTTGATTATTTTTAATCTAAACCATTTTATGTTAGAAATAATGGTATCTCAAATAACTAGAAAATCATATAGATAAACTAAAAACCCCCTAACAATGCCTCCAGTCAGAATTGGCTTTATATTCTTGAGTCATAAGTAATTTTCTTCAATAAGATTATTTGCTTGTAAAGTTTTTTAAAGAGTGCCAACTTTGCAGGTACAGAGTAGTGATATTTGTACTTGACTTTGTCTCCAATAGGTACGTACACGTGCTCACATTTATTAGTGACTGCTGGTATTTTTAACAACAGCAGCACCATAAAATAAGACTTTCTGCAAAGAACTCTTAGATAATAGTTGTCAGTTTAATTAATAAATGATCTTAGCATGATTTGATGCTTCACATGGGAGAAAGGCTTTTTCTAATTGTACATCTAGAGAAAGAACTATAATTACATACATAGTTACGTATGTGGAACGTAACCAAAAGAATTTTGATATGTTTTGTATCTAATTTATTTTTTTCCTGATTTTCAGCTTCCTAGTTAGTTTCATGGTGGATGCTCGTGGGGGTGCCATGAGAGGTTGCAGACATAATGGACTACGAATCATTATTCCCCCGCGGAAATGCACTGCTCCGACGCGAGTGACTTGCCGGTTGGTGAAACGCCACAGACTGGCCACCATGCCTCCTATGGTGGAAGGAGAAGGTCTGGCCAGCCGCCTGATTGAAGTCGGACCTTCTGGTGCTCAGTTTCTTGGGTAAGGGGTGCCATATGGCCTGACGGAGAACGCTCAGGCTATTTCCGTCTGTTTGCAAGTTGCACTGAAATGGTTCCTTTTTCAAGACTTGAACAGAAAAAGATGTTTGTAACATACGGTAGCAGACTGGTCATGTGAAATACAAATCAGCTGTTAGTTAACAATTCATACAGCATTTACGCTTTTTCCTTTGAAAAGGGATATTTTAACCACTAGCACTAAGACTAATGTGCTTCCTTGGATATAATTATTACTCAGTGTTGTGAAATTATAGTGGGAAAAGACCCCTCTGCAGCCAGAAAAGGCAGTTCCTACTATATTTAAGTGTATAAGGCATGAATAGCACAGCTCTGATCTAAAGCCCAAATGTTCAGCCTGTTACATATTCAACACAAGTTACAGCTGCTTATCTTAGAGACTTGTGTTGCGTTATCAGTAATTTGGACCATCAGGGAAGCACAGTGCCTTTGCTTTTTCTGGGGTTGAAATTGCTAAATTAAGCAATAGGACAACCCTGGAATTTTTTGGCTATTTCTTTTGTCCTATGCTGCAAAACCCATAGAAAGATCAGATTTTTGTCTGCTGCTGAACTTGTTTTAGCAATTTTCAGCTGAAAGCAGTAGTTATCCAGACTTTTCAAAACTTGTTTTACCAACTGTTCTCCTTATCAACTGTGGCATCCAGAAATGGATGATTGAAGGAACCCTTTCTATTACAATAAATAGCTTCATTCAGAAATTGTAAAAAAAAAAAAAAAAAGTGACTCTGTAAACAGCAGTAGTTTAAATCCATTTCAAAACAAATCAGTTCCTTTAAAATCCTATTATAACAGCCAGTCATCAGAGCCTGCATTTTCTTAAAAGATTGAGTTTAGGGAGATAGGTAGTTTTTGACTGTCCACTGCTTTTCTATGGAGTGTGAAAGGAGAATGTACCCCAGACATGTATTGGCTACTTCACTGTTGCTCTAATCTGGTAAAAAAGCAAGAGCAGTCCTGCAACACTGTGAATGTGATGCTAAGAGAAAGCCAACCATTCCTTTTGACAGACAGGATACCTCTTAATGCTGTTACACGTAACAGCAAACAAGCTGGCTACTCAGATGCGTTGTACCACTTGCTCTTTTCACATCTCGGTCTCTCTTAAAAAGAAGCAGAAAGAAATCTAAAGAGCAGAAGAAATATTGTGCTGTCACATTCAGTCTTCCCAATATCTTTGTCACACACAAATTAACCTTAAGTATGTCTCCCATTTTCTTTTTAATGGTTTCTCTATCTAATGAGAATGTTTCACCTGAAAGACCAGGATATAGCATAGTTTTATTCATTCTCAGATCTTTGTGCCCTTTCTGCAAGTGTTATTCTAGGTGTTGGCAGTGAAATCAGAAACCTACTGCACTGTTTGCAGAGATGCATTCTAAGGGCCAAATCCTGTTCCCATTGGATTCACTGCCAAAACTCCCATTGTCTTCCCATAAGCAAGAAAAGATCCTATATTAATGAAACTAGTTTTGCCGATTTTGATCGCCAAATTGTCATCACTAGGACGGAACCTTATTCAGTGTACAGCCTAATTCCACTCTGTGGACCAGACAGTGGCACTGGCGTTCTGGCACAAAAAATACATAAAGTTTATTTATGTTCTTTCTTTCACTGCTGCTTTGGATGTACTCAGTAAACTTCATCTGCCTACGGCTCCTCCCCCACTTAATGAGGGAGAAAGCTTGGTCAGCCGAATCCTTCAGCTGGGGCCTCCTGGGACCAAATTCCTTGGGTAGGAGAGACTTGAAACAAATTGATGGATGCTGACCTCCCCATTCTTCTCCTCCTTCTGCAATATGATTTTTTTATGTCATTATGCCCATGATATTGTCCTTTTCTATCATTTGAAATTCTGTATACCTAACCCTTAGTGGACCATTTTTCAACCCTTGTGGTATGTGGTTTTGTTTTGGTGGTATGTTTGTATCTTCTTCTTCAAGTACTGTGGCCTTCATTTTTGTTTTGGCATGAAATCTTCCTAGTTATGTGCTTGATGTCTGTAGCAAAGCAACCTGGATTGGGACAAAGAAAAAAGGAATCTACTGTAAATTTTAAGATATTTTTTTTTATATCAAGGACTGATTAATCAATATGTTACATGTTGGATACCACCAGTATAATAGAACACATGGCATTTACTATGTACATGGTAACCTGTGTGAGTCATCTAATTAGAGAAGTGTATATACAAATATATTTGTATTTTTTCTCTTATTTCTAAGAGTATGTATGTATACGTATATATAAATATAGATATATGCACACATGTGTTGTATATGTGTGTGTATATATATATGGACACATACATTGATACATATATTGACATCTGCTTGTAAGGCAACAAGGCAAATTCTTATCTCCTATACTGAAATAGAAACCCAGATGATCTCCTCAGACCACCTTTATCTCTCCCAGAGTGTAAATCAGGAATAAATTCATTGGAATGTATGGAATTACAATCAAGTAAAATTGGCACAGGACACAATTGCCCACTGATTGTAATGAAATTATTCTGATTTGCACTAGTATATGTGAGATCAGAATTTGTCCCGATATTCATATATGTTACAGTAGATTCTCTTTGAAATGAAGTTGCACAGATTAACCCAGACAGTAGTGACAACTAAAATGAGCAAGAGTTCTTTATGAATTTGCAAAACAATTACCAAATTTCTGGCTAAGCACTGTTATCTTACTAAATAAATATCATTCACACTGTGGAAAGAGGTGAATGCACTTTTTGATCTGTCCTTCAGCATTTACTGAGTCCCTGTAAAAATCTAATATGTGTTAGTGACCTACTAGTTTAGGATTATGCCAAAGTATTCTAGCAAAATAGGTAGAATTCCAGGTCACTTTGTAACAGACTGAGTAGAGTTGCTGTTAATCCTGTTTCTTCCTCTCTCCCATGTGCATTTAATGCGCTGTGTTGCTGTGCCAGGCCTGTGATTGTGGAGATTCCCCATTTTGCTGCTCTGCGTGGGAAAGAGAGAGAGCTGGTGATCCTGCGCAGTGAGAATGGGGACAGCTGGAAGGAGCATTTCTGTGAATACACTGAGGATGAACTGAATGAAATCTTGAATGGGATGGATGAAGGTATCCAGTGTGACTTTTTTTTTTTTTTCTTCTGCTCCTGTATTACTTCTGTAACTGGGGGATAGTAACTTTTTACCATTTATTCTGTTTAGTGCCTCTTGTTTGGTCTGCCCTAGAATTTCTGACGTTATGTTCTTCAGATACCTCATTTCAGTCACTCTGGTGTATAATCATATTCTCAGTGCAGGAGCCAGGAGAAAGCACTGTGTGCTTGTGCTTACTTCCTTGTGCATGGTCTGGTGAAGCAGTGGGACAAAACAAAGTCTGCCATCACAAAGTTTGGGAATAGATGCTGTTTTCTATGGCCCCTTTTCATAGCATTAAGTGAAAACGAAAAGCAAATATCTTTCCAAAACAAGGCAATTATCATACTAATCCTTTCCAAGCAGCTACGTGTGTGGGAGGAAATGTCAGTCATGGGTACTTTTGCTTTCTGAGAGAACAGAATGGCCTTGGGCTGTCTAGTATCTGCAGAATTTGTTATTAATTTTAATGCATTTTTTTTAAAAAAAAGCCCCCAAAGTAAACAAGCCATCTCACACACTTAAAGATGAAGTCATATTTTCACACTTTTTTGATTTGGAGTTTAGTTTCCTTGATCTTACTCTGGGCCATAGTGTAAACATGTGAAGTAGAAAGGGGCTTGGACCCTTTGCTTGTTTGCCTGCTGATTTTGGGGATGTTGTCAACATGTTCTGAGTTTGCTCTCTTAAGCTCCTTTCAGTTAGTTGCTCTGTCTGTCTGTTGCTTTCCTGTTTTAGCTGAACTTAAAATAGTGGGGTATGTTTCCTTTGCCCCTTTGATTTCTAGACAAAGTACTTTTCTAAGATGCAATTAAACTGTGAAAAGCTTGAATGTGTTTTGAAGTTCACCTTATTGTTTCTATGAAATTATTTTCTTCTGACCGTCTTCTCTTTTGGCCTCAGTACTTGATACTCCAGAGGAACTTGAGAAGAAACGTATCTGCCGCATCATCACCCGAGATTTCCCTCAGTACTTTGCAGTGGTATCCCGGATCAAACAGGACAGCAACCTTATTGGACCTGAGGGAGGTGTGCTGAGCAGCACTGTTGTGCCACAAGTACAGGCAGTCTTCCCAGAAGGGGCTCTAACCAAACGAATTCGCGTTGGCCTCCAGGTACAATGAAACTGGTTTTATTTAACTGTAAAATCACCGTCTTTGAATGGAGAACCAGCATATTCAGCTTATCGTGTTGTATGTTGTTGTCTAGAATGCTTCTAATAAAAATAATTAAAAAAAATAAAATCCATGCACAAGTCAAAGCCAAGTTGTAAACCTTTGAGTATTCCAGTTATTTCGTGTTCCTGTCTGTTAACTGCCTGTATGATCTTGGGCAAAGCACCTCATTTTGGTGATGATGATGATATTAGTGTGGGTCAGAGAACAATTTCTTAAATACTGCTTATGAAAGTCATCAGAGAAGTACAAGGTGCTGTAATAACCAGGGCAACTGAACAGATTCTCAGCGTGAAGTAAACCAGCTTAACAGTTCACTACTGAAAGAGAGGGAAGCCTTTTCCTCTGCCTCCATCCCCTCCTCCTGCTGCATGCATGCAGAGTTTATCTTGGCCAGGACACTATGCTTGTTGAAATCCCCCGTGAATCACTGAATAGCTTACTAAAATAGCTCAGATCTTGTTCTGAAAAAAAAAGATGGCAAGGGAATAATTTACTACTGGTTATCTGAATTAAATTAATGCTCTAAAGGGTCTGACAAGCACCAAGAAAAGGGATAAGAAGTGGAGGAGTGCGTGAAAAAAGTTGAAGAAGGGAGGTCGCCCCTTCTCACTGGCAGTCAAGTCTTCTATCTGCAGATTTTCAGGGGAAATTTTGCCATTTAGTGTAAAAACGTAAGGGTTTCGTGGCCATATACAGACACAGTACTTACTCATTAAACTGTTTTCAAGTAACTATTCTGTTACTGTCTTTTGCTTTGGAAAGGCTCAGCCTATGCACACTGAACTGACAAAGAAAATTTTAGGCAACAAGGCTACCTTCAGTCCTATAGTCACACTGGAGCCCCGGAGAAGGAAGTTCCATAAACCCATCACGATGACGATTCCCGTCCCCAAGGCCTCCAGTGATGGGATCATGAATGGTTATGGAGGTGACACACCCACTTTAAGGCTACTATGCAGCATAACAGGTAGGATGCAAATACTAGAGCTTTTTATGTGCACCTTGAAATTGTCAGTCATCGTGGGCTGAATATGTTAAACTGATTATACAGTGGAAAGCTTGGTGAAAACCTGACTGGGATGAGAGGCTATGAAAATAAACTACTTTCCAAACAATTATTTTATAGCAGAAATAACATTTATTATTTGGACTAAGAAGAGATGTGTTATGTAATTATAGACCTTGGGTTTGGTTTTGTTTGCATTTTCCTTACAGTTGTTTTACTCTGCCTAGCAGAGTAAGTGTAGCACAGACATAATGTTGCTGTACACTTCAGAGGAAAATACTGAAGTTAAGCATTTTATAGTTGCTATAACTCCAACATGATTAGCATCTCAGTTAAGAGGCAGAGCTGCATGTGTTTATTCTGTTTAGAAGTTAGCATCTTAATTTTCAAAACGATTTCAAATGCCAACCCAATGTAAGATGAATTACACCCTGAGGTGTGCCAATGAGTCATTCCTGAGGACAGGTGCTTTTACAGTTTCTTCATACAAGGTGTTACGTAGCTGCTGAAATACCAGAAACAACATCTAGTCAACAAATTAGTATTTGCATTTCCAAGAGAGTGAAACATTATTTATTTAAATAAGGAAGAATGGTCTCCTCTATAAAGAGGAATTTGAATAAGTTTTTGGAGGGACAGTAAATCTGCAAGTATCCTCTAGAAAAGTTCAAAAGGGAAATTGGTTCCAAGTATGCTTCACCAAAAGGAGAAATGAGGTATTTCTTAAACACTAGTATTCCTTTACAGGTAACAACTTGGTTTAAGGTTTGCATAAAGACTGTGCTACATGGTCAAATGGATATCTAACAAGTCAGCTGTATATGAGAGGAGGGACAGACACATACTCTAATTTAGCCCTGATTATGCATAGTTTTTCCTTTAGTTATTCATTCATAACTGCTGTTAGATGTAAACAATTCTATTTCTGTTTTCTGTAAACTCAGTGAATTTAAAGTAACTGGAAACCAACAGGACATTCTTTACCAAAACTTGTGAGGCAGGGACATTCATTGAAGAACTTGAAAACACAGCTGCAGGATGAAAGATTGTCGCCACATTTTCAGCTGCATAGGCCAAATAGGAAGCTGGCAGTGTCCGTGACAAAGAGGGTTGAAACATTCATGGTCTGATAGGAATTTGGAAGGCTGTCTGTTGTACAGCACCATACGGAGGTGCACATTTCAACTGCAGGGGATCTTCCAGGGAGCTTGTCAGACACAGGTTTTCACAGTAATGTGCAAAAGAAATTTCTTAGTTATATATGTATCAGGCCCGAGTCTTTGAAATATTTGAAAAACAAGTAGATTATAGAAATCATAAACTGTAGGTGTCACTATGAGTAACATTATTATTGTTTTCCAAGTGTAACAATGTTGGTTTAACATCCCTATATCTGGGCCAATTTTGCCCCACATATGTGAATAGTCTAGAATGAACAAAAGTAATTTCTAATAAATTACTCTCACCCCAGAACTCTAGCCTCTTTTAATGTTTCTGGAGCTGTGTAAGGGAATCATCATTTGAAAAATCACTTGGGCACTTTCTTTTCTCAGAAGAAACCCATACAATCCTACTAGCATTAGTGAAATAATGTGGACCTAAGGATAAGGTCCTGGGATTGTTATTGCTTTCATAGTGATTAAAAACTCAGAAGAATGTAAAATATTTCTTAGAAGCAAGAAAGTTGCAGACTTGCTTGGTTTTAATTTTTTTTTTAAATATCTAATTTCAGGAGGAACCACCCCTGCCCAATGGGAAGACATCACTGGAACAACACCACTGACATTTGTTAATGAATGTGTTTCCTTCACGACAAATGTGTCTGCCAGGTACCTATACAACAAAACATGAGTGTTACTTTCAAACACATGTCTTTCTTCAATACATATTTCCTTTAAATTGTTTTAGTTTATACAGTAGGAGGAACATAGATATTTTGTGTGTGTTGTGAATCAGTTGATGAGGTATCTTGGAAACCCTGAGCCTCCTATGCCAGACAGATGATGTACAAGAGCTGTAAGCACTAATGCCCTTACCAGCTGTGGAAAGAAATTGATGTTCTCGTCATTTCTATCTTGGCCTTTAGTCCTTTGCAGTCAGCATCTGCTATGATCCCAGAAATGCATAGTAATCTGAGGGACAATTCAGGTGTAGTTTTCAGGTAGTTAAAAAAACCCAACTGGTTTCATTTTGAATGCCCCTTCTCTTCCAGATGCAGAATATGCAAATTTCTATGGAAACAAAAATCCCTTATTTGGGTAGCTCATTACACATTTTATATAAAAGGTGTTACTTCCAGAATGAGAAATCAAGCAGAAAGGCCTGTAGGTGTACCAAACTCTGGTCTAGAATCTCTTCCAACCATCTGTTCTTGTGATGAGATTCAACTGCTGCCTTTCTGAAAACAGAAATTCATATTAAAAAAAATTCATATATATATATAAAATATATGTATGTATTTTAGTTTGTATACAGTCCATGATTTGTATCACAGAAATGCTCAAAAATCTCCTTCTCTGTAGCAGGAGATGCAGTGCATGATGTGGAAAGTATTAAATTTAGGGTGTGTAGTCTAGCAAACAGTTATAAAAATCTTGGAAAACTCGCCCATGAAAATCAATGAATTTCCTTCAGTGCAAACATCAACTGTCCAGAGCAGTTATTACTCCTACATTAGGTCTGTTATTTATTGAAAAAAGTTATTCAGTGTTAAAATGATCTCAGCTCTTGCAGTCCAATAACTTTAACATTAGGTGAAACAAAGTATTATTTTTCTATACTTTCTTGGTTCAGAAATGGCTTTCTTGCTGTTAAATTGGATGGTTTGCTTACGCATATTTCTTTTCAGTTCAACTAAACATTTTTCTTTAACAGCAGTGACCACAAGAGGGAGATCTTAAAGTGTGTTTTAGCCCTCATCTGCTGCCTGTAGTGTTCCGTTTAAAGAGATAAAGATTAAGAACCAGATATGTGGAGACTAGATGCAAAGTTTGAGAGGTCCAAGTCCCCAAAATTGTGAGGTGCCCTGGAGGATTATGCATGAAATCCAGACAGAATGAGGGTGACAGTTTATGGAACTACAATCCGTATTAGTAGCGGATGTTTCCTAATCCCAATGATGACATTAAAATGGATTACTGCTGCTGATGTTCTGTGGTATAGGTGGGGTCTCATGCAGAGATTTTAATCTACCTCTTCTTTTGGATCTAAATGAATGTTCAGCAGACTGCTTTAACCCAAACATGATTTTAAATGCTGTTAAAGTTAGAAAATGGGATTTTTTTCATACACTTACAGTCAGAGAATTAATTTTCTTCTTTGCTGAAGTTCAAGCTGACGTGAATTTCTTTACTTGTTCCCTGGTCTAAAAGTGCATCTACCCTTGTGCCCTGCTGAGGATCAGCTGACTCCTGTTTGTTATTCACAGTAACATGTTTATGTCTAGTTAAATCATTAATGACAGAGAACAGTTTTCCCATTCATAACATTAATTCTGTCCAAAATGAGCTTGGGAAAGAGATACATTTGTCTAAAATACATGTGAATTAAACTGCAGATTTTGAGGCATAGCTGTTTCCCATTTCCTGAGCTGCAGCTTTTTTAAAAATTTAGTATCTGTTTGGGCTTTTTAGCCTCTGGTGTATGACAGCAAATCATTTGAGCATATGGTGATTTCTCAGAGGATATAGCCTCCCCAGTTTGAGTCCAGCACAGCATAATTCTCCCACACATTAAAAGAGAAAGTATCAGTATGTGGAGTCTTTATGTACCAAACATGCCTTCTCTTTTTCAAATGTCATCAGCCTGTTTTTTAACCAGTGTGTTTGTTAAATGTTCTAAAGATAAGCACAGCGTGAAATTTGCTATTATTCAACTGCAGATGAGTAAGACCAGCAAAATCATACTTGAAAGGTATGCTTTGTGGGTTATAATACCATGTAATCTACAGTAAGTAATAAGCCCCCTGTAGACTATATCAGCTTTTGAGGTGTCTTTGACCTCTCATGACTTCTGTCCCCATCCTACGGGTGTCAACCTCAAGCATGCTTTCCACCCACACAGTGAATTTTATTTAAAAGAAATGTCATCAGCTCCACAGAGAAACTAAATGAAATGATACCTGAGAAAGAAGGCAATGCGTGTTACTCCTTGTAAAATGCTTGCTGCGGTTCTGCTGTTACATTTTGGGAGTAGAAGTAAAATTATGTTAAGTGAAAGTTGTTATCTTTGCAAAATAACAATTCAGTTCTCTTGACAATGGTATAAGGAAATTCTGTAAATTTTTATTACTGACCAATGCTGTTCTAGCCTGAATGGCCCAAAGAAAGGGTAAAGAACCTGTAGTTTTCAGTAAAGAGGAGGGTCATTTTTGACAGAAGAGGGCCTGTTCTGGAAGCTGAAGTTCTAGACCTGAGTTGCAACATCCATGATATGTCGCAAGTAACCGTGTGTGTTTGGTAAGTTCTGAGGTGGTTTGTTCTGATTCACACGCACTAGCAATACTTCGTAAGAGGCAGGCATTCATTTGTAATAATTATGTTAGTGAAAACAGACAACTTATGACCTTACCCTGTTATCTTAAAGTATTTCTCTGTCATGGTGCTACCTGAATGAGATAGCAGTGGCAGCTTCTGGCTTGACACCATGCAGAGGAAGTAACTTATTCCAGTAGTATTTGCCTGTTGCTTTGAACATGTTTATGTTTGACTTGTGGTACATGTATCACTGGGAACCACTGGTGTAGATTTGGCATATACGCTAGAAAGATGCTGTCAGTAAAATGGCATGTTAGAAACCATGCTGAAAAGTGAATCATGGTTATCACAGCCTCTGTGAGGCAAGGGTAGTAGGAATCAGATTTGGAGACATCTGGGTCTTCCAAATATAATAGGGTTCAGACAGAAATATATGTAGTGCTGGTCTTCAGTATGCATTACAAAAACTTACCACAAAATCAAAGTTAAAAGGTCCCTGACTAAATTCACATGGGAATAAATTCTGATTTTGCATGTGGAGTTACACAGTCGACAAAATCATTTACATTCAGCTAAAGACCCTCAGGTTTTGATATTGTAGGTACAGAATGTACTGCTAACCTTTAAGCTACATGGTGGAAGAAAAACAAGTGTTTTGGGCAAGGCAGCTGCTTTATATTTCACCTGTTAGAGATGGGGGGACAAGAACAGATAGAGTGATTAACAACACAACCTAAAAGCCATTTCAGCCTCCTGTTCCTTATCAATAAAATTCAGGAAACTCTCACAACATCCCTGTCATGTTAAAAGTTTGTACACAGTTCACTAACACCCCAGTATGGTACACTGATGTGTCCAGCACTTAACCAACGGGAAATTGTACAATGCCCAGGAAGATTTCAGCGGGCTAAAGAGAAAAGGATTAAATTACCCACTCTGTAATTTTAATGATTTAGTCATAACCTGGAAGAGAAATGACAGGCTTACCATATGTCTAGATACAAGCAATTTTTCTAAGATTTTTGTGGGGCATTACTTTCTTCTGCATCATCAGATGTTTAGCAGCAACCAGCTGTCAAAAAGAACCTGTATTTTTCTAGAAGAAAAGCACATATTGCAGAGTCACAGGGGAGCAGAAATCTGAACTGTACACTTCAGCACACCCTTTTCTAATTATATTCTCTACAGAAATCAAATAATAACATGATAAACAAGAACAAATTCAGAAGACTTTTGGACAGCTCTAGAAAAATGGTGAGAAGATCAATCACCATTTCAAAGATCATCAGAAACTGTTCAAAGTGATGCAAAACAGAGGCCCCTGAGCTTATTCTAGAATAAGATATTTATTTCTTGGTAAAAGACAAGAAACATTTGATCACATATTCTCACTATAAGGAATCAAGTCAGATGAAAACAAAATTGAGGCCATAGCCAAGTTCTGAATTGAAGAAAAAACATTTATTGGATACTGTGATGAATTTCTAGAATTTCTTGATTTTTGGTAAGCCATCAATAATTGTTTAAATATTATAAACATATTTCATAACATTATATATATATTTCATAAACACAAAAAGATAGCAAGGTTCATATATTTAAAACTTCAGAGAAGATGTATGAGACTGCCACAGACAAGTGAACATCTTCAAGCCTTTAAAAGCCATTCAGGTACCTGGAAGCAAATACTCTTCCAGCGGAGTGAGATCTTAATCAGAAAGGCAAACAATGGCCTGGAATTTGTGCAGCCAGAGACACTGTGAAGGGTTTGCATCTGATATTTAGGAGAGTTAGGTTCTGGTCCAAATGCTTTCTGTTTGATTTTGCTTCCTGCTCCTAAATGCATAGAGGAGGGTACCATAAACATTCTTAGGCTCTTTTCACAAAATGGTAACTGTTTTTTTTAACTTTCTTCTGACTTGTCATATACAACCAGTGTGGTTACCAGCTAAGGCTGCTAGGATTGTAGAACATAGAATTTTCTTGCTTAAATCTTTCTGTGCTGATTACACAACTCTTCTTTTTGTTTTACAGATTTTGGTTGATAGACTGTAGACAGACACAAGAATCTGTTACTTTTGCTTCCCAAGTGTACAGAGAGATTATCTGTGTTCCCTACATGGCCAAATTTGTGGTGTTTGCCAAATCACATGATCCCATTGAAGCACGGTTAAGATGTTTTTGCATGACAGATGACAAGGTGGATAAAACTCTAGAACAACAAGAGAATTTTGCTGAAGTTGCGAGAAGCAGGGATGTAGAGGTACTGTACAAGAATCTTACGTGCTTTTCTCCATTTTCTCATGTCTGTTCTTAGGCTAATATTTTCTGCCTTTTATCTGCCACAAGTACTAAAAATAATAGTGCCAACAACTACTGTCATGATGCATTATTATGTATCATGGTACGATGGAAACTTTGACTTTTGTCAGATGTAAGGGAAAAGTAGCTGCCAGATATGAGTGATGAAGTCCTGTTCCCAGCGGGCAGTTGCCAATCTCTCAGTCCAGAGGGCTGATGGGAGGGTTGGCTGTAGTCAGCTGTCAGCGTTTGGGTCTTCCTGGGCCAGTCTGCCACGGTGGAAGGGAATTGTGTGCTTCACCCACACGGAAATCCAATCAGCTGGTTAGCAGAAGTTAAAAAGGAATGCCTCGTCTGACTCAGCCATACTGGTTTTTGCTTTCTCAGGGAAATCCTTGGCTATAAAAAGAATAGGTAGCAGGAACATTAAGCTGGATTCAAGGATTTAGTAAATACAGACATAGGCAGGTTGAACTCTCTGTGATGGGACTAAGACTTAGAAAACCTACAGGACAAAACTGAATTGAAAGGATTTGGTTTTCCAAGATGCTTTTATTATGGTGGACCTGTTAAACAGTTGTACTTAGAAACTGGACTGATTTTATGCCAGGAAACCAGGTAATAAAATGAAGTTGGGAGTTACCATTTAGTCCTGCAGTCACAGGTTCTTTGTCCTCCTTTTCTCTGGTGACAGGGTCAGCATTTCTTTAATTCAGATTGAGAACCAGAGCAACTACTGCCAGCTAAGTATTATGAAATCTATTTGAGATAGCTAGTTATGCAAGCAGGAGACCTTGCCCATGGCTTTATTAAATAAAATGCTGTAGTCTGCAATAATTTTGCATAGCTTGGCTGGGGTTTCAGTTCCACAAGAGTTAAGACTTAAGTCCCTCAATAGTGAGCTGAGAGGTAGCACATAGGTGTTATAAATGGACTTTTTCCTCAGTTAGCCTGAAACTAAGTTTTGTGGATGCAGGCTAGCTGTAAATTCAATCCGCATAACTCATAGTATATAATTTCTGTGTGGTCCACAGTGATTACTTAGTTTTAATTAGCTCTGTAGCAAACTGCCACGAGACACCTTGAATTTTTTAGATACTAACTTCCTCTTAGAGGAATGCCTGAGTAAAGATGAGTTTTGATGGGGGTGTTCAGTGCTGAACTGTTCTTGAGCCTGATACTAAGTGTGTGTTGTGAGAAACGGGGAGATAGAGCCAAAAAGGACAGGTAAACCTCAGCTTTCAGTAACTCCATAAATGAATATCACTAAGATATTCAGAAAGGCAGTCAATAGTGGTAATGTTTTGTTGGTATGTTTGCATACCAAGAAGTTAAACTAGCAGGTTGATTAATATTCTGCTTTACAAAATAAAAATTAAATCTGTTGCTGAACAGGGAAAAGCTTTCCTGTGTGGAATTCAGCAAACTGCCTGCTAAATGCAGTTTTTTCTGGCTCTGTCAGCTTCCTCAGAAGGAATAACAAATTGAAAGTGCTTTAACTACATGCATGGTATATTCTTCTGCATAGTATGGTCTCTTTTCCATGAGAATCCCACCTTTAAAGAGTTTGTTCTCTTGTTCTTGAAGCTCTAACCGGCAGAGCACATAGGTAAAATACTGAATGACAAGGCTGAATTTCTGGAAAGAAAGAGACATTAATGTATTGGCAGTTTGAAGGGAATGTCTCTGAAACTGGTAAACTGAGATTTTAAACGTGTGGAGGGGCACAATAGCAATCCAAAGATATAGCAGTGCCATCAGAGAGGCATTTACCTGAGGGCTGATTTTCAAAAGCTCTAGGCCCTTACAAAGCCAGCTGAAATAAGTAGAATCTACCAACATAAACTGTCCTCGCCTGCTGCAACAGACAATTGCAAGTAGATTAAACACGTAAGTAATCTAATATAGAAAGTCTTTGCATTGGTAAAAAGGTCCTCTGCAACCCCGTGATATTCCCAGACTGGCTTTTTATCCTACCAGTCAAAACAAGGACTTTTGATTTGATTGCTGAAAAAAGTATTTCTTTGACTGTTATGATGATGCCAGGTTGGCAAAATTAGAGCCAATAAAAAAATCTAAATTAAATTAGATTGAGAATTTGCCCAGATTCATAACACTGAATACTGATTTTGTCATTTATAGTGTCACACTATTGTTATTGAATTAACAGTGTGTTTCATTTGGAATTTAGTGATCTGAAAAGTTTCCACAGATTTAGGTAACTGTACGTAACATGTTGTACGTGCTGACAAGTTCTACCAATTTAAGAAATTGATTGAAACTACTGTAGAATTATGCTTAAGAAAAAATCCTAATCACCTTGCTGTGATTAATTGCTGCTTTGCTTCTTTTTCATTTCCAATAGGTATTAGAAGGAAAACCCATCTACGTTGACTGCTTTGGCAATTTGGTGCCACTAACAAAGAGTGGGCAACACCATATATTCAGTTTTTTTGCCTTCAAAGAAAATAGACTTCCTCTGTTTGTTAAGGTAATGTTAGAATATGAGCTATAGATTGTATTTTTATTTTTTGTCCACTTCTGAGTTTACAGTAAACTTAGCAGACTGAAGAACAGTTCCATATTATGATAAAGGATTAAATGTTGATTTGGGTAGTCAAAACAACCAGCAGTAGCTACCTAAAATTTAGTACAACTTTTCTCTAAATATAATTATCTGTGCCCCTGTTCTGCTATATATGCATGTGTCCACGCATTATTTCAGACACCAGAATTGGTGGTACTTCTAGGAATCCTGTTCGCTACCTAACAATCTAAAAGAGCTGATCAAGTTTGATCTTGTTTGTTCCTCTGTATCATGGTTCAATATAGTGCAGGAAAAAAATGTGGAAAATGCAAAAAAGTGTCAGAATACATTGCAGAATTGGCAGAAATCTATCAAAATATGATCATTTTACCCTACACTTGTAAATATGCATATGGCTGTAAATACAGATATAACTGTATAATCCTCCTCCTTTCAGTTGCAATGCAAAACTTCCTTGAGAGTACAGTAAGAAAAGCATGACTCCTTTTTGGATGTTTCAAGTTATGGTTTTAGCATATTTTTGAGAACAAAGGAAAAAGGGAATAGTTAAATTCCCAACTGTAACCTGATTTTACCCCTATAGTGTATATTACTGTACTAGTCTACTTTAAAACTTCCTACTCATATAAAAGTTTGTAAAACAAAGGCCAAAATAAGAAAACCTCTGTGCATCTGACATTAACTTAACTTTAGCCCTAGCTGTAGAGCCAGTGATATAAACACCATGGTCCATAGGTCCATCTGCATCGTTTGTGAGATCTGTAGGGAGCAGTAAGTCATGTGAAAAAGTGCTCTCACTGTGGCCTGAGCTAGCAGCCGAGAGGGCTGCTGCCACCAAGCCACCATCACCACCTCTGCTGGAGAGAGAGCCAGAGGGCACTGCAAACCTCTTCCAACAAACTTTTCCTTCTACTGGGACATCCTGACTACAACAGAGTACACTATTACCATTACATAAAACAGTTTTAGAGCAGCGCTTTATGAATGGAAGCTTCCAAAAAGTGAAGAAAATAAACCCACTCCCTCATTGTATTAAATCTGCTGTGTGCTGCTAGACAAGTTTTAAGTGCTCTTCCTCCTTTCCAGCAATATTTTGTAAGCTTGTTTTAATTTAGAACTTTATTGAAGCTGCCTTTGGTTTTGCATATTTTTCTCCATGATGGATTTTCCAAAATATGTGTCTTTGCATCTAGTATTTTCAATCTGATAAAGTTAATACACATGTATCTGATTTTCCAAAATACGTGTCTTTGCATCTAGTATTTTCAATCTGATAAAGTTAATACACATGTATCTAATTGTACCATTTTACTAGTTCAAAAACCTAAGAATGAGGTAATGCTTTCAGTTGTAGATCTTCTGTGATATCATATGTAATCCTCCTGACATTATGTACAAAAGCTAAAATTACATCACCAGTATCTTAAGTTCTAAGTGCTTACGCTTGTTTCTACTAACAAGCATGAAAGAGATTTTTCTAAGATTCACTGAAATAATCTTGAAGTATGACACGATATCTTTTGTAGATAAGAATGGTCACACCTATAAATACATCCCAGTAAAAATTTCTTCATTCTAAGACTAGGATTTATCAATACATTTGAGAAAACATTTTGCAAGAGAAGAAATTTTAAGCGTATAATCTTTCACTGGTTTTAGCCACTCAGCCAAAAGAGTATCCATGTGAACAAACACAATATTTAATACTAAAATTTTGAGCCAAGAGCTATTGCTAACATCATCATAAATATGTATTCTTGCCATATGGGGGAAAATGACTTATTACCATTAGTCATCTAATATAAAATGAGTCTGTTATGACTATAAAGTTTGGGGATCATTTCAGTGAAAAATGGGTATTGTAAGTTATCACAGAAGCCAAATCATACTGGATATCTGTTCTTTTAAGACTGCTTAGAGTGTTAGGACTGCCTTCTGTAAATTAAGTTTCTAATGTGTAAGCATGTACATTCTTGTGTCTTCTCGTGCTTTGACACACAATACATACGTATATCCATTTATAAACAAGATGGAAAAATAAGAACACAGATTATTTTTGCCTACCTGGACTTATTCTCCCACATCTAGCCTTCTGCTAAATAGTTCTGAGTGGTGCAAGTAGATCACACAGCAAAGTAACAGATTAAATGTCTGTATGCATTTCTACCAGGTGCGAGATACCACTCAAGAACCCTGTGGACGATTATCATTCATGAAGGAGCCAAAATCTACAAGAGGCCTCGTTCATCAAGCCATATGTAATTTAAACATCACTTTACCTGTTTACACAAAGGTACTGTGAAATTATACTGGTCTATAGCTATCAGTGTTCTTATATAAAGAAAACGAGGAGGGCAAAATATTGTGAAAGCTTTGTAGTTGGGTATTTTAAAGAAGAATATATAAATACCATCCAAGGGCTTTCAATTTCTTGGGTTCTTACTCTTAATGCCAGCGTTCCATGTTATTGAATATTTTCTGAGGACTCAGCAGAGATGAGAGAAGGGAGACAAAAATCCAGTTTGTATTAGGTAGCTCCCATGTTTTCATTTGATGTTGCACAAGACCTGTGCTAATTTTATTTTGTACAGAAATTTTACCCAGATTCTGTTAAGGGGCGAGACAGAGCTGGGGCTCTGTGAGTACCTCTAGGTTCATTTTTTGTTTTATCAAAGACTTCCTATGGTGTTTGGCCATGTCTTGTGACACCTCTCTGGAGATGAAGTTACCATTCATACCTTTTTCACAAAGTGTAAGGATAATGCCTGTAGATCATATGATGTTCTTAAGGCAGGAAGTACAGAGGAGTGAAAATTCATGTTTTTCATTTGCCAATTTGAAAGATGATGGGCTTTGCAATAGCATTTTTAGCTAACTGCCTTGTTTAGCTGTGGTGATAGTGATAAAAATGTAGCAGACGAGCTCTAGAATTTGGAAAGTTTATAGCAGTGCCGAAAGTATTTTCGTACGCTATATTTTAATAATAACATTGACTTTAACACTGACTTTTCTTCCTGCATTTGATCAACTCTTTCAAGAATCTGAGTGCATCACATAGTGTAAATGGTCTTTCTTCTGAATATTTTTATAACAGTTATTAATGTACCTGGGGAAGAAAATGGTCCTATATCAAGGGCAGAAAAAGGAGAGGAAACTCTAGTATGAGTTATTTATAAATACTAACAAGATTGAGACCAGCTGAATTCTCATAAATCATGGGAGTGCTCTTGATTTCTGTTTAAGTAAGAAAGAACAGATATTAAGAAGAATTTGTTTCTTTAGAAAAGAGTCAGTTTCTTGCTATCCTGTGGTAACTCCAATTTTTTACTGTCCTTGTTGGATTGGGAGCTGCATGCCTTTTAGGAATGTATTAGGCTCTTTGCCCAAAATACTGCCTGTTGGTGTTCATTTTTTCTCAGCATTTTTAGCATATAATACAATCTTTATTATAGTATTTTTGTATAATTTAAAAATAACATATTTCAACAAATTTTAAGTTTAAGTGGGTGCTGTTCTTAACTATTTTAAGTATGTATTCATGCTAATTTATAGGTGCAAAAGCATGTATATGTTTCAAATTTTGGTACAGATAAGGATCACTAGAAGTCTAACATCCAGAAGCAACTGTTTGTAATTTGCTTGATTCTGTAGCCTTTTGTGTGTTTAAACTCACAGTTTAGTTTTGCTGCTTTTTGACATAAGAAATGAATTGCAGAAATGTACTGCATTTTCTCATTTCCTGTTAAATGTTGCCAGAAGTTATTTTTCCCTACTCTCCTCTTCTAAAAAAATTGCATTTTGCCTGCTCTGTTTCCCCTTCTCTTTTTTGCATGGTATTTTGGAACTGAAAGGAATCAGATTCAGATCAAGATCAAGAAGAAGAGGTAATGTTGCTTGTAACAGCATGTTATTGCTTATGCATACTGCTAAAATACAACTAACAGATATACCTTGGACGATGAAATCTGTAGTGAAACAGGTGTATCAATCATTAGCTCGGTGCCTCAAAAACAAAAGGGTCTTGCACAGGCTCACTTTTGGAATTTACGGAGTTTATCCTCCCTACATTAAAAGTAAAGTTTTACTGATGTAATGATTTTGGAGATATATAATAGTTTATTTTGCTTTCAAAACAGTTCCTTAATAATTTTAAAATTATTTTGCTTAAAAATAAGACATGCAAGTGTATTTCTTGAAGCTTTATCCTCTGCAGCACAAAAAAGAGAAAATGGGCTTGGTTTTTCTGATTCTGAGAACCATCCCACATCCTAGAAATAATGTAGGGTTGCTACTAGATGTGTCTGAAATACTCAGAACCAGTGGTTCATTTGCATAATATACCTCTTATTATTACCCCTAAGCATGGTCTGAATATGATTCCTCTATTTAGTGGTGGTGAATAGTGGGGAATGGAGGCAGAGGAACAGACCTAAATACAACAATTACCTCCGTCAGCAAGTTCCCTGCTTTTTGGGGGAGTCTGCAACCAGATTGCAATTGAACGTGCTACCTGTATACCTGAAAGGGTTGCAAGTCACAAATCTTGTCCATTTCTAATGTCCAAGAGCCTGGATCTTACAGATTTCTGAGTTGGATTATGAAGTCCAGTACAAAATCAGAGTTAACTCAGAAGTTACAAGTAAGTTTACTCCATGTAAAAGGTGTGGAGTTTTCATCTTTAGCATAAACTGAATGGCATCTTAATGGAGAAATGTGGCCAACTGCCCCCTACATTCCCAGCTCTGTTCTGGCAGTTATAGATGTTTCTTAAGGTCTGACCCCTACGTGAACGAGTAACATTTGAAAAGCATCCTCACATTTTGATAATGTTCAGCTGTTGGAAACAAGAGTGCCAGCCTTGTGAGAACAGCCTGCTCCCCAAAGATGATGGACATCTTTTCCGTGAACTGCAAAACAGAGTTCAGAAGTTTTGTTGCATCCAGTGCAGTTTCTTATTATTACTGAAATATATACCGCTCCTATTTTAGTGCTGAAATATAGGCACTGTCAAGTGAAAACAGGGCCCAAGTTTTTAAGCTAATTCCCACTATATTAATTCAGAAGGTAGCGTTTCCTGTCAGTTGATCATTCAGTTTCATACCAAAAGCATGATACTAATTCTGTTAGCCTCTATAATGCTGTTTATGCATTCCCAAAAGTTTTTAACAAATCTGTGCTCTGTGAAAGCAGTATAAAGGATATTGAAACATTATTTTTCCAAATGTTGATGACTTCTTATATTTTTATATAAGAAACTAAAGCACAAAGAGACAAGCTCATCGATGGCTAAAAACACATTCCATTTTAAATTATTTTTTTTGATTACTTTATTCATTTTTATGTTAAGAATATTAGTATGCTGACATAATTCCAGACTGATATGGAGGAACTTAAAGTAAGGGAAGTTAAAGTATCCTAGGGATCCTAGCTTACCCTGTAGGGCTGATGTGTGCATCAGAGGAATTCATACTATTATGGATCTGTAATAGACACAAACTGTGGAGTTTAATAATGTGAGCCTAAATGATTGCATGGCATGTATGAACATGTAAGTGTTGCCAGTGATTTACCTGTATTCATTTTCAGTTTATGGAAATCAAGAATTAGTAACTTCTTAACTGAGACAGTATATTGCATTTATCTTTATAAAGAATACTTTTAAGCAAGTAAAACCTTCTCAAGACTCACTAAAAAAATATCTTGGGGGCTTTAACATACGGAGTATATCATATCAACAGTACTGCATAGCTGATTTTCATCCTCATAGTCATCCTGCCACTGCACGTTTATATAGGAGACTAAAAATTCAATGCTACTTTGCATACTTTTGCATACCCAAATTTACACACAAAAAAAATATCTATTTTTGCTTGTGTGGACAAAGGATTATGCTCGTAGAACTGAAAAGAAGTCAAATTACAAAGCAACTTCAGAAATTTGCTTCTTGAATTTTCATATGCTGAGACTGCATTTTTTTACAATTTTTTTATGGCAAGGGCAATGTTTTCTTTTGAGTAACAGTAAAATTATATGGCTTTTTCAATCTATATCTAAATACACTAGGAAAAATTAAGAAGATGGTCTCTGAGGGCTGTCACTGCTTCCATTTATGGGCACCAATAGCTATTTGTGGCATCAAGTCCTAGTTCTTGCCTTAGGCAGTAGCAAGCCTGCAGTCATTTCTGCACCTGCTTTACATCATCACAAAGTACAGAAGCAAAAATGTATATCAGAAATAATACCTATAGTGAAACTATGTATAAAGCATTCTAGTTGCCTTCCAGATGCCTTTAGATGACCGCATTGGATGGTTTTGCTTTAGATGGGAAGAAATAAGTGAAGAACAATACAACAACCTACCTAGTAATACAAAAGTCTGGGTCCTCTATGCTACTAGTCGCATTTAAAGAAAATACATTGCAACGTTTTGCATCTACTATTGACCATAACTGTAGCAATGTAACGATTTTTCTGTTACTAGAAACACTAAATTAAGCCACACTTTTAGCATTATTTTCAATGCATTCTTGGTTCCGTTTAAGTCAATCTGTGTGTCTCCATACATCCAGCGGATTTGACTCAACCTATACTACTTCACTAGTGATTTTATATATATTGATTACATTTGAACTTTTAAATTTCCCCCTTTTTTCTCTTCCAGGTTGATATGACTTCAGAAAAAAGTAAGATTTTTTTTTTTTAATGTTGTAATGCAGTTTGTATGAAAGATGGTTACGAATAAAGATAAGCATGAAAGAGAGCTAAGCTTTAACTGCTACTGCTAATAACATCAGTACTTTAAAAATGGAATAGCAAACACTTTAATACCAAAGCAGCTATCCAATTAACTACATTTTAATGTATAAATAACAAGTAATACAGTTTAAAACAGTTCATCTAAGCATTTACTTTCCTTTGACATCCCTAGTGATCCCGCTAATGCTATTTTGCTTGTATGAATGCTCATCCCTCCATTTTGTTTTGTCCGTTTGTTGACATGCATTGTTGCCTCATATTTGAGATAGATGACAGTATCACTTTTAATGAAAATGTAGTTAATACTCCAATATATTTCATTACTCATGAAATGCAACCATGAAATAAAGTGATACTGTCCAAAGTAATCAGGCTGTTTAACCCTTTTCCCCCTGCCCTCCTCCCCCTCTTTACTGTGGTGAAATATGACTGAAAATACGCCCGTTGAGCTTGGTACAGCATATATACCCTGTGTATGTACAGAATTAGGCTGTTATTATTAGAAACTGAGGGTGAATGGTTCCAAATGTTAAGGATCTCCTTTAATGAAGATGCAAAACAAACATATATGCAGTCTGGAGAGTACCTCTAATAAGAACTGTTCAAATGCAGCGATTTCTTAAATCTGTTTAGGAAAAGAATGACTTCTGCTTTGTTTCCCGTTTAAAATGCAATGTAGTATCTTTTTTTTTCCCCTATATTGCATTTTGAGAGTTAGTTATTCTTTATATACTAAGTAAATGTTTTAATTGGAAAGACAATAGCACCACGATCCTGAAGATCAAATGGATGGTTGTTCCTCTATAACCTCTAAAGTGGAAATGCTTCATCTAGAGAATGAAAGATATCAGGGTGACAAAATAACTAATAATATGGTGGGAAATAGTATTCACCATGATTAACAACATTCTTAGTATAATATTTTTACTCTAATTCACTATTATTCACATCAGGATGACCAATTTCATCAAGGTGGAAAAGTTACACCATAGCGTAGCCAGCAGAGTGGAATTTCAGTTGCCCCATGACTCACCTTGGCCATGGCAAATGGAAGGTGAATTCAACAGAACAGTAAAACATACAGGTGAAAAAGGGCTTGAATGCTCCCCTAGCCATATAATTATTTACTCAATGCAGTACACACCCCCCTAAGGAAGGTGGCAGGATGCAGGTTTGGTGAGGTTGCTCAGTTTGGCTGTCAGACTCATCTCAATTCAACATAGCATAGAGCCACAATTAATATGCAATTAATGTACAAGCTGGGAACACTTCAGTGGGGGTGTGAGGGAGGCCAACCACATCATAGCCAAAGGCTTGTAACATGGCAAGGAAGAGCACCAATCTGGGATGTTAATGACTACACTGCCTATCCTGCAATCTACTGGCTGCATTTACTGACAGCTCTTGACCATTCCTGACAGTATAGGAGTTCTCTTACTTTTCTCTAGCAGTAATTCTACCATTGCTTTTGCCCTCTGCTAACTAGCTAGGCCCCAGAGAATACCAACACCAGCTACCAGCCACACTCTGTTTGGATAGTACTTGCATTTTATTTCCCACTGGAGTTTCTTTGCTTCAGGCTAAATAACTTGACTTTTTGGCCATTGAGGTAGTCACCCATTTAATGTTTATGAAAATACTTATTACAGATCCACGCAATTACTAGACAGCATTTCAGTATGCACTAGACAGTTCACGTGAACAACTGCAACACCAAAGGACCCAGTTTTCAGCATCAAAATCACCCCCAGCAATCTGCTTATAATTAACGTACAGCACAAACATTTAGCATTCATTACACACAGGAGAACACTTTAGCAAAATGGATATTTCTTACAAAGAAATACAGATAATTATGTATTGGAAATACAGATAATTATGTATTGCTTAGGTTCTCCTCATTTGCATTACTACTTTGAGTTTTAGACTGGGGTGCAGAAATGTGTCAAGTTTTATGAGGTGTACTCCCTTTAAAAGAAAAATGTACAATTATAATTTCTAAGCATTGTATTCTGTTCATAACTTGCTTCAGTCCTCCAATGTTTTGTTCTGTTCAATATACATTTTATAGTAGTCCCTCCTGAAATTAAATATTCCCAGTAGGCAGTTATGACATCACGGGAATGACCTATATTGATTGCAACAGATTAGACAAATATTTCACCACAGTATGTTTTACAATATTTTCATGTATCTTTAATTTATATGATTAATTTTTCAAGCTATTGTTTTTTAACTGAAGCTACATACCCAGTAGCATTTGCAACACCTTTGCTTTGCATGGAAATAACTTGCCTTACATGAATTGTATGTATGTGTCTAGTGTGACTGTCTCTGATTTTTGGTTGCCATACATTCCATTTTTTAAAACTTTGAAATCACTTCTAAGTTGATTCACAGTTTTTTTTCTTACTATCTCTCCTTTTCTTCTCTGTCGTCTTTTTCCTCAGTCAATTCATTAGTTGTCAATGAGGATGTTCCAAGGAAAGGACCATGCCTCTGAAAACAAAAGAATGTTTGTTTCATTGTTTAGGTGTGAAATCCCCTTAGATGAAATGCCGGTTTGCAGCTGATTCAGATCTTTACATATTTGATCATATTTTAGATTACTGCAGAATTACTTTAAACTTTTTATTTTGGTCATTAAGAAAAAAAAATAAATGTTAACCCGATGTTATTCTGACAGTTTGCTAACACTGGCTTTCTCTTAGAGGAAATCGACTTTCAATCAGTTCTAATGCTTTCCCCCTTTTTTTCTTGTTTGTTTTTATTTGAACATTGATCTGTAACATCTGAACAATCTTGAGATGCCTATCTTTGTGTAACTTCACTGTGTTCTGTTTTTAATTTTAAATTTTGTTGTTGTTGTTTTGAGTTTTTTTAGTGGTGTCCTGATTTGGTTTGTTACAGCTTTGACAATGTATGTGTGATTGTGCTATATTGATAAAGTTAAGCAAGTTATTTCCTGCCATTTTCCTTTTCAGTTGGTTTTGGTTTTGTTTAGTTTGTTTTTTTTTCCCCACCCCCCCGTTAGCTTTGCTTTGCTCTTGTACCCTCAGATCTTGTGGATCCACCATTCCTGGCCCATTTTGTTGACCTTCCTACCACTGCAACCAAAGACTGTCATTTTCAGTCCTGATTATTTTCCAATCTCTATTTTTGATTTCCATTTTACTTTCAATGTTTTTCATTCGCATCAAAGATGACGAGACAGAATCTACAGAAACATCTATCCTGAAAAGCCATCTGGTTAATGAAGTCCCTGTACTAGCCAGTCCAGACCTGTTGTCTGAAGTTTCTGAGATGAAACAAGATTTGATCAAAATGACTGCCATCTTGACAACTGACTCTTCTGATAAATCAGGCTCCATTAAAGTGAAAGATCTTGGAAAACCCACTGAAGAAGAGCCAGGAGAGCCTTTTGAAATAGTTGAGAGAGTGAAAGAAGACTTAGAAAAAGTAAATGAAATTCTGAGAGGTGGATCCTATACCAGAGAAGAACATGTTTTGCATAAGTCCCTTTCCAAAGAAGAACTTGTAGAAGAAGAATGGGTCATTGTCAGTGACGAAGAAATTGAAGAGGCCAGAAGAAATGCTCCTTTAGAAGTCACTGAACCTACCTGTGTAGAAGTCAGGGTAGACAAAGGGACAATAAAAATGGAGAAGACAGACATGACGGGAATGGTAGATTACCTTACAGAGGATTTAAAAACATTTGTTTCTCTTCATGAGGTACAGCCACCAGCCTTACAAGAAGATGTAGTAGGAGAAAGATTTGAAGCTGTAGTAATAAGCAGGGATTCTGAAAAGGAAGGACAACAGTCTCCAAAAACTGAAAAACTAAGTCCACAGGAGCAACACAAGCCAGCCTTAGAAATTAAAAAACCAGTCAGGACAAAATTAAGAGACAAGCAAAAGCAAAAGGAAGGCAAGGTGCACAGCAGTGAGGAACGACCAAGACTAACGAAGCTTACTTCAGATGAGTCACGAGGTGAGGAACCTGGCCTAACACTGACAGCTGCTCCTGAGGCTAAAGCTGTATCCCCTGTTATAGAGGAAACTCCTATTGGTTCAATAAAAGATAAAGTTAAAGCTCTTCAGAAACGAGTGGAAGATGAACAAAAAATACGGTCAAAACTACCTGTTAGAATTCAAACAAGAGAGAGCACTGCTGAAAAGGTTTCAAAAAAACCAGCGCAAGTCAAAAAACCAGTAGCACACAAAGCACAACCACCTGTTTCACCTTCTTCTAAGACGGAAAGACTTGAAGAGACCATGTCAGTTCGTGAACTGATGAAAGCCTTCCAGTCAGGTCAAGACCCATCCAAGAATATATCTGGACTGTTTGAGCACAAATCTGTCAAACAGAAGCAACAGCTCCCTGAGAAGGAAACAACCCGGAGAAAACCAATTTCTTCACAAAGTGAAACGAGGCGAGTATCAAGCCACAAGACAGACAAACAGAAGGACAAACAAAGCACGATATTAAAAGCGGAGAAAGAGCCGCAATCGAAGAAAGGAAAAATGCAAATTTCTACTGTCGAAATTACCAAGAAAGCTGTAGGTAAAGACCAGGTAAAAGAGCGGAGCATCAAAAAACCAACTGAACCTCTCCCTCCAGTATTTGATGATGAAAGTGCCAAAGATACATCAGTTGCGAAGGGCAGGACTTCTGATGACCAAGGAGATACTGACTTCCAGATCAGCCCTGACAGAAAAACCTCAACAGACTTTTCTGATGTCATTAAAGAAGAACTGGAGGACAATGACAAATATCAACAGTTCCGACACCTTTCAGTGACAGAGGAGGGAGAGCTTAACTTGGAGCAAGTACTGACCAGTCCTTTCAGTGTTGCTTTTCCCACAGAGTATGTGAAAGATGGATTCCTTCCTGCTCTTTCTCTGCAAAGTGCTGCTTTTGATGGGAGCTCAGAGAGCCTTAAACATGAAGGTGTGGCTGATTCTCCAGGTAGTCTACTTGAAGGAACCCCTCAGATCAGCTCTGAGGAAAGTTATAAGCATGAGGGTCTGGCAGAGACTCCAGAAACAAGTCCTGAAAGCCTTTCATTCTCACCAAAGAAAGCAGATGGGCAAACTGAAGAAGCTAAAGGAGCAGCTAGAGCACACACAACAGCAGAAACATGTTCTCCGAAGGAACTCTCTCCAAAGGAAGATGCAAAAGGTATTACTGAAAGACAGCTAGATGCTGTTACTGAGACTAGTAAGTCTCTTTCTGACCATGTATCAGAAGAGCTTGTACCCACAGCCTCTGAAGAGGCTGATAAACTTAAAGAAAGTAGCTCAGCTTCCATTATGAAAGATATTAGCAGGGATAAAGAATCCAGGACCACTGCACATTTAACTAAGACTTCCGAAACACATGACACTGCTTTAGAGAAAGAAAAAGATATAACCTGTGAACGCCGTGTTGTGGTTAGAAGTCCCCAGAAATTGGAACTTTCACTTGCTAGCCATGATAGTGAAAGCTTTAGCCCAGTTGCAGATGACTCTTTGGCTATAAGTCATAAAGACTCACTGGAAGCAAGCCCAGTGCTAGAAGATAACTCATCACACAAAACGCCTGATTCTTTGGAGCCCAGTCCTATGAAAGAGTCTCCCTGCCGTGATTCCCTTGAAAGTAGCCCTGTAGAGCAAACAGTGAAGGCTGGTATTTTGGGGCAGGGTCCTCTTCAGTCTGTTCTTAGCAAAGGAGAAACCTGTCCAGAGCTGGCATCGGTGCGTTCCAGGATTCTCCGTGACCCTGAGGGAAGTGCCGATGATGACAGTCTAGAGCAAACATCCCTCATGGAGAGTTCAGGGAAAAGCCCTCTTTCACCTGAAACTCCTAGTTCTGAAGAAATTAGTTATGAAATCACACCTAAAACAGCAGACTCACAGGCACTGTCAAATATACCAAAGTCAGCCACGATCCCTGAAGTCAGTGAAGAACCAGAGGATGATTCAGAAAGTGAACCAAAGAAGAGATTCACCCCTGAAGAGGAGATGTTTAAAATGGTGACCAAAATCAAAATGTTTGATGAATTAGAACAAGAAGCAAAACAGAAGAGAGATTACAAAAAGGATTGTAAGCAAGAGGAATCTTCTGCAGTTGCTGATTCAGAAGCTACATGTGAAGGTGAAGAACCAGAGTCAACAGTGATAGGAGAAAAAGATATACCTACGGTGGTGATGTCTGCAGCTGAATCTAGAAAAAGTTCTTCTTCTTCAGAGAGTGAGCCAGAATTGACTCAGCTAAAAAAAGAAGCTGACTCAGGGCTCTTAATGGAGCCTGTAATCCGAGTGCAGCCACCCTCACCACTACCATCCAGCATTGATTCCTGTTCTAGCCCCGATGAAGCAGGTTTTCAACCCATTGATTCAAAGCAATGCTCTGTCAGGATAGGGGCAGTTAAAGCAGAACAGGAAAAGCCAACAGAAGATGACAAAGAGGAACCACTTATCCCTGGGGGCAGCTGTAAGGCTTCCACAAGAGAATCAGGCACTTGTCATTCTAATGGTTGTGTATCAGCAGGAACTGATGAATCAAAATGTGACAGTACAGATCACAGCGAGACAGTTAGTCCCAGTGCCCCAGTCACACAATCTGGGGGTACTCTGTGTCATTCTATTGGTGACAGTTCTCAAAAAGAAGTGCATGTCGAGTCTTCACTAACACTACAGCCATATGATACTGCTGAAAAGGATGTTAAAACCACTGCCTTGTTAACACAGACAGATCTCATTCCTACAGGAGCCGTGTCTGAGAAAGTAGACGATAATAGTTCTTGTGGACACAGTACCACTGAGTACTCTGTACCACAAGATGGCGAACTGGCTGAAGATGATACCACTGACCGTTCTGCTTTGGGAGGTGATTTGGGAAAATCGGATACAGATTTTGAAACATCTCAAAGAGATACTCATGCTGAGGAACACTTACCAGAGCATTTATCCCTTACCACTGAAACAGTGGCACTTGAAAGTTGTGTAGCAGATGCTGCTGAAAGTAGTGCTCCTTATATAATAAGCCCTTATGAAAATGTGTCTTCTGAACATTTCTTTACTGACACTGAAAGTACGGTAGGATCTGGTAGAAGTCTGCTATCTAGGGAAAGCTATTCTGATGAAGAAGGAAAAGATCAGACTGGTGAAGCTTTACTTAGCAGAGACACAGGTAGTGAACATTACTCTTCAGAGGAAGTATGTATGGAAATAGAGCCAAAACCAGAGGATGCATTTCAGAAAATGTCACGAGGGTCTTCAGATTCCACAAAATTTGCTGAATCTGCCCTTGAGGTTACAAGAGATGAAACAGATAAATTGAGCAGTCAAGTTGTCATCACTAAAACGGATGTAGACTCCGACATGTGGAGTGAAATACGTGAAGATGATGAAGCTTTTGAAGCTCGGGTGAAGGAGGAGGAACAAAAGATATTTGGGTTGATGGTAGACAGGCGATCACAAGGCACAACACCTGATACAACACCAGCCAGAACACCCACCGAAGAAGGGACCCCACTTAGTGAACAAAATCCTTTCCTTTTTCAGGAAGGAAAGTTGTTTGAAATGACTAGAAGTGGAGCCATTGACATGACCAAAAGGAACTATCCGGATGAAAGCTTTCACTTCTTCCAAATGGGGCAGCAGCCTCAGGAAGAAGTTTCTTTATCTGAAGAAGTGAAAGAAGCAGCAGAGGTGGAATCTTCTATGTTGAAGAGCTCACCAGATCCATTTTCACCTTCAGAATCAGAGGACTTGGATATGCAAGAAAAAGATACATTGAAATGTTCACCCCCAGCATCTGAGTCTAGTGATATATCAGAAGATGTGACAGATGAAGGTGTCAGCATAGGCACCACAAAAGCAGATCTTAAATCCAGAATTCCAATTAAAATGGGTATTTCAGCTTCTTCAAAATCACCAAAGAAAGAAAGTGCTGCCTCTGAAGCTGAGCCCCTCTCCAGACTGGAGGCTGACATGGTTGATAGCAGTCAGGTGCCTTGCCCTATCTCTCCTGAGTTGTCTGTAGTAGAAGATGAACTAGATTTTTCCAAAGTCACTAGATCAGTTAGTTCTGAACAGGGTGATGAGTCCCCAGACTCTTCACCAGAGGAACAGAGATCTGTGATTGAAATCCCCACTGCTCTAATGGAGAGAGTGCCTTCTTGTGAAAGCAAATCCAAAATTCCTGTAAGAACAACTGCTGCTGCATCGCAATCCTTGCAACAATTGGAAAATGAGACCCTTCCCACAGACGGCTTCTTAGACAGTTTGCAGTGCGAGGGAAAAGATGACCAAGCAAAACCAAAGTCTAAAATTCCTGTCAAAGCAGCTTTCCAAAAAGCTGAACAATATACATACACAGACACATCTGTACACAAGCTAGAGTCACCCAAAGCTCTTGACGTGACAAACAAACTACCTATGAAACAAGATAACCGAAGTAAATCTGAATCTGATGCAAGTATCCCCATGGACCCAAAGACTAAACGTTCAATAAAAGCTAGGAGTTATGCTGAGGCAGAAGCAGAGACCAGGGAGAGGGAAAGAGAGATGAACCTTGAGCTAGACTCAGATGAGGCAACAGCAGCAAGACCCAAGGTATTCTCGTCACGGTTGCCAGTTAAAAGCAGAAGCACTACAGCCTCCCGCAGTGCTTTTAGTCCCACAAAAGAAAGTAAGGAACATTTTTTTGACCTTTACAAAAACTCCATAGAATTCTTTGAAGAAATTAGTGATGAAGCTTCTAAATTAGTGGAAAGACTCACGCAGTCAGAGAGAGAACAAGAATTAGTTTCAGATGATGAAAGCAGTAGCGCCCTAGAAGTTTCAGTTATTGAAAATGTGCCATCCAGTGAGACTCAGCAGTCAGTTCCTGAAGACATCTTTGACACCAGACCCATTTGGGATGAGTCTGTAGAGACTCAGATTGAACGTATCCCTGATGAAAATGTCCATGACCATGCTGAAGGTATTTGCCAACGACTGGGATTCCCTGTGCGACGCATGTCATGAATTAAACTTTTTGTTTTTTTGTTTTCTTTGGGGTGTGTGTGTGTGTATGTGTGTTTGTATACACGTGTAATTTGTGTGGCATTTTATTTTAAGCTTTTGGTAGTTAGTTGTGTATTTTTTCCCCCTGTGAGCCGTGTTTGGTTTTTTGTGTTGTGTCCGTGTTTTTCTTGTCTGTGAAACAATCTCAAGATTGTAAACCATGAATGCTTATGGGAAGTGTTACCTTAATAAACAAAACCACTCCTAAAAATACCTATTGTTTTACCATTAAACTGATTGCTTAGGTCATGCACATTTTGGCTTTTGGCTTTCCCTGGCCCTATTTTTAACAGTTAATTTTTGCTAATAATGAAATATTTGATCATTGAAACCGAGAAAAGCAAATGCATTTTCTTTTGAGTTCTTACACAAAGAAATCTGCAGAAGTTTTAAACAGTTACGTTTTTCATGTTCCTTTTTTTGACAATCTGTGTCTCATGAAAATTCAGTGTCACCAGTAGCTTTAGTACAAGTTTTCTGGTGGTTGGTTTTCCTCTCACCTACTTGTGTACTACACTGAGTAGCCATGATGGAAATCCAGTAGCTAAAATGAAACCTGCATATATCATCAACCCTAAGCAATTTTCTGAATTGAGATATTGCAATCCATGTGTGCATTCAGGGAAAATCAAAACTCAAATTCTGCCATCCTTAAATTAACTTTGGGGATGGGAAGAACAGTCAGTCTCACTGTTACTGAAATAAGTGAAGACTGGCAAATGAACATCTGATTTTTTCCTTGCCTTCATTGTAAGTATCACTTCCTAGTTGAAAGGGTCAGACACTTAAATTTTAACAATATCTCAAATACAAACCAAAATATGAAGTGCTATAGGGACTGTTTGAACAAAACTTTCCCTACAACAGAAGGAACATAATTAGAAGCACCAGCCCAGATTAATTTTTCAACCTTGGCATTTACTAAGGAGGCATGGAAAATTATGGCTCATGTCTTAGTTGAAGTCTTCAATTTAACGTTAGAATGAAGTTTTAGAATAAAATTCTTGGCCATAATAGGACAGTAGGCACAGTAGGCACGTAGTCCTTGCTTAGATTTTCACATGAAAGCCTGATTTTCAAATGGAAAATGCAGATAGTTCTGTGCTTTTTGAAAAATCAAGCTTTTTTTTCTTAACCTGGAGATTTAGAGTCCTCACTTTAGTTACCCAGTTGTAACAGCCTGTCCACATTTAGATTACACCAGTTAGAAAAAAAAGCACTTTCCCTTCTTGGGCTATATCAGCTATGAAAATGGTTTTTAATTTGTAAAAGGCAACTTGTGGCTTTCTTTGACCTTTAGATCAACAGGATGATCAGGAAAGGACAGAGGAAAGACTGGCCCACATTGCTGATCATCTTGGATTCAGCTGGACAGGTAAAATGCATGTTTTCTATTCCAGACAGAAAGGAGGGGAGCATTCTTTCTCACTCCTTTCATGATTCTTTCAGATGATTTCCTGATTATCTAAAGATGTTTTATAGAAATATTTCAGTACCTTACTTCTGGTTACTAAGATTCCTATAGTCTATTAGGTGAGAACTCAGACACAGAGGTAAAGCCTCAGAACTTGCTGTGGCATCTCCAAAGGGAAATCCCCTAGTATGAGAGAGTGATAAAGAGCTGGCACATGTTTTTGTGCAAAATGCAACAACTCTGGCTAGAAGATAAATGAATACATGAATAAACATCACGTCTGTTCTGGAACTCAGGAGCTGGAAGGCCACTATAGGGATAAATGACATCAGCTTCTTTTCTACAGAACTGTGCTGAGGAAAAAAGGATAAAAAGGGACCTCTTTGAAACAATCACTTTAATATTGTTGATTTAGTAGATCTGAGACAATTAACTTTACTGGGGATAAGCAGAAGTAACACTGAATGAAATGCAGATGTCTATCACTGAAAATCAGCTCACAAGTGTTTACAAAGAGAAAGAGTTGTGCAGAAATCTCAATGCTGTGTCAGACTGTGCAATCCAACAAAAAATTGCTACCAAAAAAGTTAAATCAGGTCTACACTTTTTGACATCTATGCCTAGAGTAGTACCACGCTCCTGAAAATAAGTGAGACTCTAGGAGTTAAAGAAGAGTTGTATACCAGAGAAAAAAATGTTAACTCCTTAATAATAAGAGTTGTGCTTTTTTTCTACACTGTTTTATAATCATCTTCAGAGTGTATGCAAAATATCACTGAAATTTTTGCTTATGTTACTCACCTTTTCCTTTCCTGTCCTCTACTTCCATCCATAGAGAAGACTGGAAGTGTATGTCACTCATCCCAACATGGATTATCCTGAAATCAGTAGGACTTGGACCTGTGCAGTGTAACAGATTAGGAATCTGCTGAAAATTTTATAAAAGAGAACAGACAGTTCTAAAAAAAAAAAAAAAAAAGAAAAAAATGGATGCTCATCAAATAGACAATGTTTTTATAGCATTTTAGAGAGGGCAGGGTAATAATACACCGGCATGAATATTGTTGTCATATTATGGTAAAGATTGATTTTTGTTCAAACTTACTTGATTACCTAGGATTTGAATCTAATGTGTAGTTACTGTATATTTGTTGAAGTTTACAGTCGTACCGCTTTTCAAGCCAGCCTGGAAATAAGGTTATCTGGGGTTTGGGATTAGGGTTTCCTCTGCCCTGTTAAAAACATTACACCCTCCAAAATCAAGTCCATGACACTGTAGCAATGACAATGGAATAGAATGTGAATCCTTCTTTGTGAAAGAAGCAGAAATCTGGAGACTAGGAGTAACAGTAGGAATCTCACAAATTCTCCATGGCTTTAACTCATTTTATGACCTGTTTCAGTGGTTGCATCTTGGTTTAGTAATGGCAGAAAGATGCTTTTGGTTTTGGATGCAATAAAGATGTTACAGACAATTAAAACATTTCCCTTTTCTGGACTGCAGTCTGACCCTATGCTACATCAAAAAGACATCAGTTATTCTTAGTTTTACATTTTCAGTTTTTGGTTTTCAACTGTAGTTAGTAGACATTTACCTTTCTTTAAATGAAACATATCCAGGGGAGTAGAAGTATTATGCTTTAATCTAGCACTAAGAAGTGCTACTACTTAAAATTAATTCTTTTACTAGATTTTGATCAAAGTTTCTGAAATATTCAACATTTTAGAGGATAGAAATTGCTCAGCATGGTGCTCTATAGCTAGAAATATTTCTATCTGCTCATGTGCCGTTTCTGCAACTACACTGTATTTGATAGCTTGTCACTGCTAAATTTTGTCAGTGGTGATGTGCTCTGAGAACTAGGAATGGTAGACATAAAAATAAAAGCTCATACAGGCCCATCATTTCTATGCATAACACATTTCTGTCTTTGGCAAGAACTTACTGTTTAACAATGTCTCTAAATATAACACAAGGTACATAAAAGCAAAGAGAGTCTGGTTTCAGAAGTTTGAAATCCACTTTGCTGCTGACAGCCATAAAATAGATGTAAGACAGGGAAAAAGAGACATCTTTACAGAGATGGATTTCTTTTTCAGAGCTAGCAAGAGAACTGGATTTCACAGAAGAGCAAATTCACCAGATCCGAATTGAAAATCCTAATTCACTTCAAGACCAGAGCCATGCACTCCTCAAATACTGGCTTGAAAGGGATGGGAAACACGCAACAGGTTTGTTTCCAGTTATAGTGCATACAGCTGTCTCAAATTTGCTAGCTTAGGTGACAGATGTGTCTTATAATCACAAAAAGAAAGTTTGGGTAAAATTTAGCCTATAGAAAGAATGACTGTAGATGGCACTTAATTTTTTTTAAGCTTGTCTGTATAGCATAGTGTATAATAGGATTCTCAGAGAAGGTAGTTTGATTTTGTTCACTTGAGGTCAAGACAGAATATCTTACAGCAAAAAAGACTGGAAAACCAGAGGCCTCTTTTTTCCTGAACTGAAAAATGTTTGGGGAAAGTAAACAAATGTGTTAAAGCAAAAAACAAAATGAGTAGTAGTTTTTATAGACAAGCTTCAGTTATTTTTAGATTTTACATAGCAATGCTTCTAAATGCATCTGTATTTTATATATGATACTATATTGCTCAGTATCCTCTATATGTCCTTCATATGGAAAACAGAAGTGAAGAGAGCATGTAAATTGTTAACGCAGCTACATGGTGTTGTTCTAATGCCACAGATACAAATCTTACCCAGTGTCTTACAAAAATCAACCGAATGGATATTGTTCACCTAATGGAGACCAGCGGCATAGACTCCATGCAGGTCCGCGGCACTCGCACGTACACAGAAATTGAACAAACAATAGGATTGGACCACAGTGAAGGTAAATGTCTCCTGACCCAGACTGCCCAGGTTACCTCATCTAAGCACTCGCTTCTGTTCCGACATGTTTGACTAGGATAATCTGTTAACTCTGATGACTGAGCACTAGAATCTCATTTTGAAAGCACAGATAACATGGATGAATGCAAGCATGACATCGCACAGGTCACTGTGTCCACAGGTATAAGATCTCTGCATTAGCCAATTCTTATAAAGCAAGTAAAGGAACATTGTCAGAAACTACTGCAAATGCTTCTGCCCAGCTTGATTTGTCACTTATACAAGTACTTTCGCAGAAGTTAAGAAGGTTCCATTTGGATTTGACCAAGATTTGACCAAGAGAAAGGCTGCTCCATGCTTTGAAAGAACTTTTGGATTCAAGTATCCAGGATATTGTAATTCTGCTATGATGCTGCTGGATTTCATAGGTTTAAAAGTTCAGTAGATAAGATCAATGGTTGTAAACTAAAGAAACATCTCCAAATTATGGGAAATAAAATTCTCTTTTCTAGAAGCGATACTTCTGCATCCTTAACTTAGTATTGAACAGGTAGCTCAGTAAAGTATTCGACAGCTGCAAATGTCCCATTTTAAGAGAATGTAGGAATAGAAGGTTGTTTGCTATAATTAGCATTCTGATATCACAACTGATTAGTTTTAGAACATTAATCTCTATGTCCAGCTCAAATTCAGAGTTCAATAGGTTCCTAGCAAATGTGGCTAGTAAAGAAGAACAAAAGCCTGAGCTTGGGATTTTTAGCCTGTGGAACAGAAACACATACGTTATTTTACAGTTTTTACAGAATGAGAGCCCTCGCTTTGAGATTAGGAGTTGGGGGTGGCTGGATGCATTTATATGCCTTGGAGCACATAAATCAGCTAGTTCTTGCATCTAGTCCTGCATGAATTTCTTTGTCCATACTTGTGTAATTATTTTTTCCATAAGCAGATAAATAATGAATGGGGGGGGAAAAGTTCCTCAAACCTATCCTAATCTGCTGGAAAAAAATCCTGTTGTGAATATTCGTTCATACTTTGAGGGTTTCAAGATTAATTACTCTAGGGAAACTTCTGGGTAAAATTTATTTTGCCTGTTACTATCAAGATTCTTTATTTGGCAATAGTAGTGGTAATCCAGTGTTCCTTCAGCTACTTAGAGAGGTTGTATCCTCTCCCACTCAAGATGTCTAAAAATCTCAGGTAAGTGTTCCATCCAGGGATTTTAAAAGCACATGGGAATGAAAAGGACTTCCTGCATTCTAGTAAGATGTATAATGACATTTCTCATCTCTGTTTTTTAAAGGGTTTTCTGCACTGCAAGAAGAACTGTACAGTTCAAGACATAAGCAAGAAGAACAACATAGGATATCTAAAGACAGTGAGCCAACTGAACATCCTCCTATTGTCTCTGAGGAAGACGTGTCTGTCAGTTATTCTCCTTTCCAGGACAGTACTCCCAGGAGTGAGGCAGAAGTACCAATGGCTGAGCTCCTGAGACAAGCACATAAGGAACAAATAGAAGCTGAATTCTCAGGGAAACCCCAAGATGTGCCAGAAAAACCAACTGCTTCACAACATGAAAATTTGTAAGTGTCAGAAGATCAGAATGAGACCTACGTGGTGGGGATTATCTCTTCTCCGTGTAATAAGGGATTTTACAGTTTTCTTTGGAACATAGGAACTCAGTAGACTTATCCAATTGTGCATAACAGTTCAATAGTTCCTACTGCAGGGTTTGACTCTAATCCATGTGGAGGAAGCCTTAAGGGTTAGGACAGAAAGTCAGTTTGTCACTGTGAACACAAAGCAATAATCTAGTCTAGTACATATGAAAGAGGGATAACATAAAGGGATTTTTTTGCAAAATGTGTATATTTTTCATATGTTAGTTGGCAAGTAATGTTAAACTTAATGAAAATAACCCTAGAGGGGCCTTTCTTCAACTTCAGGATGGCTTTTTCAATTGAGGCAAAAATTTTCCAACTTAATCATTACTTACAAAATGCATAACCATGTATTAGGAACTAGATTTTTCAAAGTAAATTGCCGATGGAACAGACACAGGGTTTTATACAAACAAGACAGGAACAGAGAAGCGTTTTTATACAAACAGGACAAAAGTACTCAAGGGAACACCACATGATAAAGTATAGATTTAGAAGGCCTAGACAGCAAAGCCTTGCATTGTGATTTGGGGCTGTCAGTGTGGTTAGTTTCGTTTGGAGAGGAACTCGAAAAGGATCAGCTTGCTTTCTTCCCACCGTCCCTAATTGAGAACTCCATGCAGGGTTGATTCAGGTGTTCATGGGCTGGCAGTATATCAAGGGCCCCCTTTCAAAGAAGCGTTTTTTCTGTGAGTGATTAGCTTTGATGTGGAGACACAGCTCCAAACAGTCAAAGTGCAGTTGAGTCCAGCAACTGGTCTGTTGGGGATTCTTTTGCTCAAGATATGCTTTACACCCAGGAGAGAGTGTGGGACACAGAAACCAGCATCTGAGGTAGAGGCCTTGCATCGCACACTGATAGACAAAAATACCAATGTTTCCTAATGACTGGCATGAGGAAATGAATGTTTTTGAGAAATAGAAAATATATTTGAGATAATATTGCCAATACTAAACAAGAGTAGTGATGGCAGGGGAATATCACTACACTTCATGTCTAGATTGAACTAGGAGGAAAATTGGTCTAGATTTAGATAGCTCATCAGGAACACATACTAAGAGGAATTCTACACTAATATGTATAGCCTGGTGAATGGGAAAAAGGCTGGATCAATACCATTTAACTCATACTACAGTGAAGTCTTTTCTTACTTTAGAACACAATTGTTTCAAGGGCAGTAGTTGAGGAAGCAAAACAAATTGTCAAAACCCAACTTGTGTCAGCAAAAAACCATATACATGCGAGTTACTCTGTTACTGTTGTTATTAGTCTTATCTACTCATAGGAATGGTTATAGAGAAGGGAATCCGCACTCTTATTGTTAAAATTTAACAATTTCCTCAGTTTAGAATGAGAAGAAAAAAAAAAAAAAGAACCAAGCATGTAGTTCCTAGCTCAAAAACATCTCTGAAGTTTTAGAAATTGAAAATTTAATTTCTGCAGGCTTACAAGCTTTCTGGCTGTAATTCCACCAGTTTTGATATAGTTGCCTTTTTTTCTTTTTACCAATATATATGAAAAGAGAAAAGTCAACCTCAAAAGAAGATTCTAGGTGGCAAAGAGGGTAATGTTTTCACAATTAGTGCAAATCAGAAGTAACCTTTTCAAGCTAGCATGAAAGTTACCAGGTTACTTGATAAAACTCAGACAAGAGTTAGGTTAATATCTGAAGTCAACATTATTCACGCATATGCAACAGAAAAGTACTGCATTTACCTATGCTTTAATATATATATTTTATCTTTATATATGTTACATAGTAATGTATTTAATAATATGTTTAAATAATTTGTGGCACCAATTAAATCATAGCAATGTTCAACAGTGAAAATAATATTACAAACAAAATAAGATAGTCTACTAAATGCATTTGGTAAAGCTCCAGAATTCTACGTAAAAGTTGGTCTCACTGCAGCTGTATCACTTGTAATTAAAGTAGTAGTTGCTTCACATCCATCTGTAGTAATCAAGTCTCCTTCCTCCACAATAATAGGTAAGTAGATAGATCACATAGATTAGTGAGGGCACAAGTGACAGCAAAGCTCACATAAATCCTCCACAAAGACCAAGTTTTGCAGAATCAGGTGTAACATTTGGATATCCATTTGGAGGTTTTCCTGGGTTGGAAAGATGAGAGGGATTCCCAGCCTATAGTTACTGCTCTGTAGTTATTGTCAAGGAGTATCAGTTGTTTCTAGACTTTGCTAGATGACAGACAACATAATATTTAATCAGTACAGAATGTTCCACTTGTGGAAATTGGAAAGCACTGCATGGTAGTAACTTCCCTTGAACCTGTAATTCACAGCTTTGCAACTCCAGGAACAGAGCAGTCTACAACATCAGTAACTGGAAAAGCAGCAAGCGAAAAATCTGCACACTTCAGTGCGGCAAAGGAAGAGAGAGGTAAACCATCCCCACAGCCCCCATCACCTGCTCAGAGAGGTGACTCTCCCATCGTCCAAGAGCCTGAGGACCCCCGACTCCACCAGGATGACCTCTCGCCAAGGAGAACTAGTCTAGTGATAGTGGAGTCAACTGATGAGCAGGCAGAAAAATTTGGAAGAGGCTATGAAGAGGAATCTTTAGAAAAGGTAAACAACAACTGTTTCTCAAAGTAATTGACATGAAAGAATAAATTTTATGTCTCATTCCTTAAGATAGGAGTATTTTTAATTGGTCTAATTAATCCACATCTGCAACTGAGTCTTTTCTCCTTTCCTCTGTGGTTGTAAGGGATAGCTGTAACCATTTGCGTAGAGGTTTTCAAAGCTGAAGTAAAACCCGTATCCTAAAGTCTGGACTGTAATTCTGGTTCTGTTACCCTTACCTGTCCTTTGGTCTCTGACATGTGAGAGAGAATTAGTACAGGTAGCATGTGCAGAAACAAACCAAAAGCTGAAAACCAGATGTGATAAAAGACAAAGTAATAATGTTAGAAGCTTGCGAAGAAAGGCAAGACTAGCCCAGAGCAGCATGAATAACAACATGAAAAACACTGTAGAGTTATTGAAGTGGAAAAGAGGCGGCAGGATGCACGTTGTAGAATACTAAGGATGTGCTGGAAGAAAAGAACTTGAGAATGGTGTTTATGTAGCATGCAGGCAGTAAAGAGAAATGGAGTCAGGAGGCGGAAGAGAAGAACAAAAACTATGTGAGGTAGGTCATGGGTTGTGTAAGACAAAGAAACCTTATTGCAGTGTTTGGAGAGGGGAAGATGTCAAGAGGCAATGAAAGAAAGCAACTCTATAGCTTTTAGTGGGGAATTTAAATTACTTGGCACAAACAGAATAAACAGCTTGCTTTGCCTGTTCTAAGTAGAAGAAAAGTAGAAGGCATAAATGGGCAGGAAATTAGTTTTATCAGTGAAGTCAGAGCAGAGAAAGCACAGTTTTACTTAAGCAGAAATTGTTCCCTGTTTTGACATTCACCTAGAAACGGGCTCTTCTTTCTTTGCTGTTCGTGTTGCCAAATGTACCACTTCTAGAATGGAGTTTCAGAGCTCTGCCTCTGGGATCTCAGAAAAACGTTAGATATAAAATGTGTAGGATAAGTCAGATGTTTAAAGATTAGCTACAGTAGGACTCAGTGCAGTGGGTGCTGTAGGAAAGGCTGCCCTCAAGGTTAAGGTACTTTTCCCCTCCTGTTCTTTTATTAAAGCAAAACAAGAAGAACCAGCACCACCAAAACCAAACACTCCCCCTTATTTATTTTCCCGTTTATGTTTTTATACTGTTGATATTTCCCAGGTAGCTGCTTTCAGCTTCTCTTTACCTTCTGACTTTTTCATTTAAATTTTTAATTCTTCCCTGTGCAGGAGAGAGAACAACTTCAACACTTGTTACTAATTTTTGTTGATCTTTCCAGTGCCAAGGCTATTGATACGTTGCCCTCTAGTTAAAACTGTTTACTTCTAGTATCTAGATGTCGCACTGCATACTTCCCAGTACGGAGGATTAAAATGCCTTCCTGTAATTTTCTGTGTAATTAATACAGAAACCATATACAATAGGTATGAATTCCAGAGTTGGTGTTAGTAATACTTTCTAGTCCACCTGTACAATGTCATGCCACAAATTTCAGGCTTGTTGCTGGCAACCTTAAAGAGCACTAAGACCATCCTGTAGGATTGGTACCACAAAGATTCAGCCTTCTTTTTTCAATATGCTAATAACAGGTGAAATGCTGGAGTTTCAACCCCAAGCCCCAAATTAAGGTTGACACATGAATGATTCTCACAGCCCTTCACAAAGGGGTGATGAGTTTGCCTTTAGGCTTCCCTCCAGAGTGCGGCCGGCCTTGCGGGTATCGGGGGGGGAGAGCCCTACGTGTCCTGCATTAAGTAAGCAAAGGTCAGGTGTCCCACTTAGGGATAAAAGCTGGGACCACTTGCAGGCAGGGGCAGTGTCTGTCTGTGAGGTGGATGCCCTGTGCAGAGTTCCCTGTTGGGGCAGGACCTCCTGCCTCCCTGGAACTGGGCTCCAGTCAGGTCTGGCTTTTGTAAACACGGGCTGTGTAGAGATTCAGTATGTGGCTTCTTTGGTCTTATGTATTTGTTTTGTTGACTCAGTTGTCTCCTGTCCCTTCTATGGGAAACTGCATTTCACCATTTATTCCACCCATTGTTGGTCGTGCGGTGTCGTTGCTGGGGTCAGTGGGATTGATGTCGATTATGTATAATCTGACTTGTTCGTACCCCCAGCGCTCACCCATGTACTGACCCTTTTGTATCAAATACAATTTGGTTATTGGTTCATCTTTATGATGGATGTGTCCTTTATGCTAGGCCTGATAATTGGCAAAACAATAGTCAAGTGGCCAAAGCCTCCCACTCCACATCAGTGCTTCACAGGTTAAAGTCAGGTAAGAGGTCAAAATCCTGAGAGCAAAAATTTTCAGAAGTGAAGATGGTTTTAGATAAAAACAAGACAGAAACGGGTAGTACTGCTAGTACCACATACAACAGAGTATTGCTTCCATGCTTCCACTAGGAGTTAGCAGAAGAGTTAGGTGGGCTGGAGACCAGCTCGGACGAGGACGAGATGATCACTACCAGGGTTGTTCGTCGCCGGGTGATTATTCAGGTACTGAGTGTGGAGCAATGGCACGTGCCTGTGGTGACGAGGCCCTGGTGACACCTTTAGGCGTGTTGAGGAGACAGCCGCTTGGGTGGCATTGAGCCTGAAGCTGGACTGCTTCCAAATAATGCATGGCCATTGGAAAAGCCATTCCCCTACCTTTTCTTGAAGGGAGGATTATAGTAATCTGCTAACCCAACTCTAAATTGCATTAGATGCCTCCATTAGATGGAGGAGGATGAAGACCCATACGCAACGCAGTCAACTAACATATATTTGCCTGTCCATCGTGGCATAACTTTTCTTTGCATGCCTTCCTAAGTACTTAATTGCAGAACAAATGGTTTTTCCTAACATTTATCAATTTTCTTTTTTCATTCTTTAACCAATTAACCAATTTTAAAATTGCTTATTTAAAGTTACCTACAAGAAGGCCTTGCTTCATAAAACTTCGTTCTTTGTCGCACAGGCTGATAGCATGCCTGAAATGCCACCAGAAACAGTCACAGAAGAGCAATATACAGATGAACATGGCCACACAGTGGTAAAGAAGGTACTGTCAGTTGTGCCCCTTGCTCCCTTCTTACAGACCTACAAAAGGACGGATAAATACATCGACATACATGCCAAATTTATTTCTGTGAAGGGACATGATTTTCAAGAGTAGAGCTTGGAAGGGACCAGAACTTTTGTTCATGAGAGATTCCAAAGTTTGAAGAACTATTTTGATTTGCAAGATTATTCTGTGTTACAGTTTATAACTTAATGTGACATATTTTGTTAATTTTCCCATTTAAAGCCAATGAAAATTCTGCATAGATCCACATGTCTGAGAAAAAGACAACAAAAGACCCACACCAGCACACCTTTATCTAAAATCATGGTTGCTGGTATTAATGAAACTAATGGAGGGCTTGGTCTGCATGAGTCATCTAAATCCAGACTTTACCTCTTCAAAATTTGCACTCAGCTGTGCCTGATCAGGTTCCTAAATTTGCAGTTCAGTTTTTGTGGCACAAATATAGAAAGTACTTATTTGTGTAGTGGCCTCATAAACATTTTCAGACCATGCTTACCAAAATGACTTCTGCACAGCATGGAAGCAGAACTTCCGTGCTTCTTGCTTTATCTGACAACTCAGTATGTAGAGAACTGGTCTAGGACTTGGCTGAATTCTGCTGGTGGCAAACTCCATCTTCTGTCTCCCAAGAAAACATCATAGACCCTCAGCTGGATAGCATCTCTGTGAAAGCTGCTTGAATTCATATTAGAACAAACAACCCCAGCCAAACATTCCTGGGCATGTTGTTCGAGAGTGAGCATGACTGTATTCTTCTAGGTAGGTCTGTGCCCAGGAGGGCACTACACCCCCACCTCTGTGACTCTTAAATGTAGGTGACCCAGTCTGATTGAGCACTGCAGCAAATAAGCTGTTGGACAAAGCAGGAGGTAACTGCTTAGTGTTGCCTTGTCAAAAGAGGCTGGGAAGGTATATGAAAATGTAAACCTCCAGGTCATCCACAGAGGGAAGCATACCCATTCTCCTCAGAAATGTATTACATGTTGAACCCTGTAATTGTCTTCTGCTCCTTTTTGTTTGGCTTGCTAGTGCCTAGAAAGCTGAAGCACCAGATTAGTGTCTTAAATAGATTAATTCTAGCTCACTAGTTCAGCAGTGGTTCGTACCATCGGTGTTACAATGCGATGTCCAAGTCCCTCTGTGATTCTAGTTCTAAGCATTTGTTAGCCAAGTTGCTAACCTCTTACTTTCAGAAGCCTTTCTGAAAATATGTCTGAAAATATTTTTGTGCATTTGTAAAGTATTGTTTTCTCTCTAAAATACTACACTCCTAATAATACCTACTGCTTTAGAGAGTCATTCCAATACCTATATTGTGCTCCTATATTGAAGTAATTTTATGGAAGCTTTGCTATGTGGCAGCCTAAGTAGGGAGAATGCATCAACTTGCAGCTTTACTACAGGTACTTGTGAGTATGTGTGTTAGACTAAAACACAGAACCATCCATGCAGGTTTTGCTGTGTAGGAAAAAATGCCCTTTGAGTAGAAAATACTACATAGAGAATAAGGAGGAATATGTTATTGTTAATTATTTTGGGACAAATCTCTATTTCATCCCTTCAGGTCACTAGAAAGATCATTCGGCGATACGTTTCTCCAGATGGCACAGAAAAAGAGGAAGTCCTAATGCAAGGGCCACCACAAAAACCTGTCACTGTCGAAGAAGGGGATGGCTATTCCAAAGTTGTAAAACGGGTTGTGCTGAAGAGTGATGGTGCACAGTCAGAGGTCAGATCTACTTTCTTTGCTGTGATACAAAGCCGCAGTACACCAACACCATACTTCGTAACTAATCTCACTTATGCCAACAACATTCAGTTGTGAACGATACTTTTAAAAGTTCTCTTGCAGACAGAAAGGCCTCAGAATATAGACAGGGAAAAGCCAGGGGGTAGTCAGGGAAAAAGGGCAATTTTCTCTGAAAATAAGTCTGGATAGAGATTCTGTGATTTATGACAACTACTAAATTAATAAAGAAGGCAGCTTTGTACTAAGATGAAATATAGGTAAATGGCAAATCTGTATTTGTTATTACATTTCTCTAATAAGAAAATTAGTGAATGCTGTAATGAAATGGATCTGATTTTCTCTAGATTTCTACAGCTAAGCCCTTCTAAAGCTATACAATTATATTAGGTTTAACTTACTGGTGTGTTCTTTGCTTTGAAGAGGCTAAAAAATAAAAAGTATTACTTCCATTGAAACTGTTTGTAGAGCCAGGTAACTAAAAAGATAAACAACCTGAAAATGTGTCTTTTCCTGCCTTAGTTCACCAGGTAGCCCTACAGAGATTTGCATCAGCACAACTAAGGTTATGATCGAGGGCCAGAAGGTGGTAATAGGGCTCCCTTTCAGCAGCACTTCAGTTGAAAGCAATGTTTAACAAGTTGTCATTAGAAATGCTAAGAACATAATTGCCATTCTCTCTTGCCAGAATCAATCATCAGAATTAATTCTCTAGGATTAAGGTAACAAGAAAACAAAGTAATGTTTTTTAGTTAGTTGATCATACCAGAGCTACTCTTTATCATATGGAACCCATATACATTAAATTTATATTTTGCCAAATCAAATCATGTTTGTCACTTTCCTGTGGTATTCTAATATTCTGGTCTGTTGCTCCTGTAGAAGTTCCTTGCTTTTACAAGTGTAACTCATTTCTCAGAAGCATATCTTAAAATTAAGATATGGATCGATACCACTGCTTTGTACTACCCGTGTGAATACATCAAGGGCTCACAGCAAGAGGTCCACTTGTTACTGGGTGTAACTCCAGTGGCCTTGGCAGGTGAGACAGTAGGGCAGCCTGTGGTGCAGTGGAGGGTGGCCATATTCCTGCTACCCTCTGGCTACCTCAGGTGCCAGCAGCAGTTTTCACCCTGCCAGCATAAATAAAGCAGAATAAATTATCCAGGGCTGTTCCTGCTGAACTGGCATGTATCCTACAACACCTCTTTCTGGAGCTGTAAAGCAGGTAATAAAATTTACGCTCACTATTTTGATGCATACACATAGAAAGTGAGACAGCTCTGATATTCTTGGTCTCTATGCCAGTGATAAAGAGAGAACAAATAGAGTAACTAAAGGCTTTGTTAGTATCCATTCTGTAATTCATACCCGGTGTACTTCTGCTTTCTAACCTTACAGGTGACCCTGTCTGAACCTGCTGCTTTGCCTAGTGCCTCCAGATTCCAGTCTGAACCCGTGGAAGGCCGGAAGGTCAGCAAAGTCACAAAGACCACAGTAGTGCAAGGAGAGAGAACAGAGAAACGCCTGGGGGATGCTAGCTTAGCTACTGATCTTCCGTCAGCCAAAGAGGACTTTGAAGAGGTACAAATGACTTTTAAATATAAATATTAAAACAAGTGTCTCAGCCTACCCGGGGACAAATTCTACTCTGTTGAAAGTTTTGTGTGTGGAGCATCATATTCAGCTGTGGAGTATAAACCTCAGTTGTTATACTCAGCCATGTTATAAAAGGATTAGTGTATGAAGTGCATGTGTGGGAAGCTGACATTACAGAATTAGCTATGAAACATTTGAGGGTTCTAAAAAAACCCATGGAGGCTTTAAGTAAAGTTGTTAGAAATCATGGGTGTGGTTACTGTTAAAAAAAAGTTCATTCATATGTTACCACTTATGGAGCTACTTTTAGAAATTGGTAGAGTTAAGTCATAATCCCTGGGTAAATTGATGTATTTGTCCTTGAAGGGAAGAAAGAGCTACTAAGCTAATAAGCACCTTTCTTGGTTTTATGCTTTTTCTAATCGGTTTAGACATTTCAGTAATAGAAAAGTGATATTGAATTAATACAGCTTTTTCGATAAGGAACTGATAGTGCTTCATTCTCAATGCATTTTGTTGTCCCTTGGAACAACACATGTAAAACGCATCTTAAAGATTCACGTGGATAAAAGTTATGTGTCATTAGATGCAACGCAAGTACTTGGTTTGGTTTTTTAATTTGACAAAATATAAAAGCATAGATGCAACAATATCATGGCCTGGATATTTTCTGCTGTACAACAGCTTGCAGGAAGACAAGAATCACTAAGCTATTAGATTGAGATGCCAAATTTACCATTACAAATATAAGTCCAGCAGCCAGATCCTTCTCTCCTGATAATAAAAAAATAAGCAGCAAAACCTGTCACGTAGGGGTTCAAAGGAACAGCTTGGGAAATAAAACTTTTTTCCCAGCGTGCATCTTTTAGCTTAGGAAATCGGGAAACCTGTGGAAGATACCACAGACAAACCCACATCCAGCCAAAAGGAAAATAAAATGCTGACT
>NW_020799099.1:7073659-7121888 GCF_003259725.1 Athene cunicularia | reverse complement strand
AATACAGGAAATAGGAACATCTTTTGAGAATTTCAACATATGTTGCATGTCTGTGTGTTACAGCATGGTTTTGCTGCATTAAAACTCTATGCTTTATCAGCATATAGAGATTAATTTCTATTAGTTTATGTTATGAAAGCCAGTTTAAGCAGTGGTGTGTTGTGTGTTAAGAAATGCATAACAAATATCTGACCTCAGTTACAGTTCTTGTCATGTTATTTTAAATGAAAAAGCCTTAAAACTGCAGCTGAAAAGGATCATTTTTTAAAACCTTCAGAACTGCAGGCTTTTAAAGACAGTTTTCTCCTTTCTTTTGTTTTAGGACAACACTGAGTAAAGCCAGCACACAGAAGAGGACTGTGATGAAGGATCGGTATGGAAAACATGTTCACATAGAAGAGCTGGAAGACACACCAGAAGCACTACCCCAGGATGACCTCCAACATGACCTCCAGCAGCTTCTCAGACACTTCTGCAATGAGGGCTGGAAACAGGAGGCGAAGTGAGAAGCTGCCCCCCCTCAGCACCACCATCTGTCCCGTATGCAGCATTCATCTTCTCTAGGTGTAGACGTTCTTACCGACATAATCACTGGAAGACACTGCCATTTCTACTTGTGCAGATGCCGTGAATTCATTTCTTCCCCTGTCCCCATATTTGATTTTGGGTTTTTGTTATTTTTTACCCTGTAAGCTAATTTGTGACCAAAGATAGCATCCTTCATTCAGGATGATTTATCCACCGAATCGTCGTCTTTGTGCTGTACTGGGAATTTGTCAGCATCGCCACTTCTTGCTGTTCCTTTGCTTCTGCACTAGCTTCATGAAATTGCATTTGTCAAGCCAACTTTCATCTACAGGCCTCTTCAAGTGACTATGTACATGCATCATAAAAAAGGGAGTTCACATGTAAACTGTATATAGCAAGAGTATTTGAACTTACAAGACTGCAGAAAACACACTGCCTATGACTACAATTAGCATCATGGATTACAAGGTCTATTGACACTGCTGAACAGCAATTAATAAAATAATGTTAACACAATCAACTGCAGACACAGACCGACTGAGGAGGAAGCACTGCAGATCTACTGCATCCATAAGACTTCCAGTTTAGGGATATATTATAGTTAAAGGCTCTAAGAGTCAGGCTAAAAACCTGGAAATGCAGCTGTTCTCATGAAGTAACAGCAGATATTGTGTGGAAAAGCTTGTCAGACTCCATTCCCTGTTGCTCCCGTTTCATTACAGTCGAGGCTCAGGAGCATCACACATCATTTGTGCCTGTCTCTGATGGCAGCACTGAGAACAGGCATCTCAGGGTGGCAGTGGGAACAGTTGTACAAGACAGAGTACTTTCTGGAACAGGAAAAAGGTTGTTGTAGCAGCTGTCATAAACAGATGCAAAGGATAAGTTCTTCAAGGCCATGAGTTGGGCTACTTCAGAGTTGGAAAGGAAGTACCAAGACATGCTCCAGTACAATTACTAGTAAAATGAAACTACAAGAAACTGTAACAGATCTGTACATGTGAGGAATATTTGAAAGAATGCAAATGGCAAGCAGATGCTTCTCTTGCTTGTCTGTTCAACATTTTCTCAGCATTCAACTTCATTAATATAAAGCACTGTAGAATGTAATCTTCTGCCCTAGGTTTTTGGTTTTTGTTTTAATTGGAAGTTTATGTTTTAATTCAAGGCTTTGAGCTATACAGGTAACCAAATGAAAGTCCAACTCCCTGCTTTAGTAGAGAAAGAAATCATGAAAGAGGATGGATCAATTGTTAAAAGGTTTGGCTTGGCATGTCAGTGAACTGCTACTAGAAAAGGATTAACAAACATAATAAATGAGTGGATTTAAGCAAGTGTCTGAAGTAAAAACACTGGCAGCATCTAAAGCTTTATGTGCAAAAGTACTAAAGATTCCTACTAACATTCTTTTCCAGAAAGAGATGCACGCACTGGAAAGGCCTACATTCACTTGAAAAAAGACTGGGTGATGAGGGGTAAGGTGGGTGCGCCCTGGCCAGCAGCCAACACCATACAGCTGCTCCCTAACCCTCATGCCCCACCTTGGAAGGGGGGAGAGAATAGAACAGCAAAAGGGGGTTGAAGACAGTTTAATAAGTGAAGAGGGAAGGACAACCAAACAAGCAATGCAAAGGCTTCTCCTCCCACAAGCAGACTGATGCCCAGCCAGTCACTGAGCAATGGTCACCATGGAAGATGTAACCCCCTGTGCCCCCCAGCGTCTTCCTCTACCCCCTGTATTTACTGCTGAGCACAATTCTCTAGAGTATGGACTATCCCCTTGGCCAGTTCAAGGTCAGCTGTCCTGGCTGAGTGCCCTCCCTATCTCACCGAGGGGGCCAGTGGGGCAAAAAAGAGAACTTATCGGTGCTGTGTAAGCACTGCTCAGCAGTAACCAAAGCACTGGTCTGTCACCAGCACTGGTTTAGCCCCAAATGGAAGACAGCCCCCTGTGGAGAAAGTTAACTGCATCCTGGCTAGACCCAGTACAGAGGGGTATCACTGTCCAGCTGGTTTCATAGGAGGCAATACAAGAATAACAGTGTGATTTACAGTTCAAACAGCATCAATTAAGGTTACTCCAAAAATATTTTTTTTGCATACCAGTTGAGTCTGTGATCATTTGATAATTTGAACATTATCAAAATAGCTGAAAGGATATATGAAGATAAATATAGATATATGCATGTGACAGTTGAGCCTTATGAAGAATGAGGCAGGGAAGATAGATAGGAAAATATCTGGAAGGAAAAAAAGCCACTGTAGCACAGCAAGTGTATTTATTCCTGCCACACAGAGCTTGAGCCAAGGCTGCCACTGGCATCTTCTACACACCTTTTCTTTCAGACCCTTTGAATTGATTGTGGCCATTGGGGCGGTAAAGCCAACATTATCATTTGAAAGACCATCCCACCCAAACTGTGTCTGTAATTGTAACAAGCCTTAAAACACACTCCAGTTTCAGAGTTAGCAGGATGGTGTTGCAAGGACAGGCTCGCCTTGCTGCATCTCCTTTTGGATGAAGGGTTCGCATTCTTGTCAAGTGCTCCATCTAACGGAGGGACCTTCTGGTCATCCAGGTCAAATTAAGAATTGTCAGATGTCTGACAAAAATTGAGCTATTCCTGGCTGAGCATGCAGGGATGTCCAAGTGTGCTTGGCGTCCCGTGGTCCTCTCTCAAGGACACGAACCAAAAATTGGGCTTCTGGGTAAGACTAAGCAAGAGGCACCCAAGTTGTCCTATGACAACTACATTTATTTGCCTAGTTCTGGAAGGGACTTGGGGAGATTGAAGGTTCCAATTAGTAGACCAAGATGGTTCCACTGAGGTAAGGGAGTACTGCATTTGGGGTAATCTAGTGTTGTTTTACTGGCCATCAGAATTAAGACTTGTTCAAAAGTAAGCATTCAAGAAATGACTCGGTTTACTAGTGCACAGGACAACTCTCTATGTTGACAATCAATACAGGAAATAGGAACATCTTTTGAGAATTTCAACATATGTTGCATGTCTGTGTGTTACAGCATGGTTTTGCTGCATTAAAACTCTATGCTTTATCAGCATATAGAGATTAATTTCTATTAGTTTATGTTATGAAAGCCAGTTTAAGCAGTGGTGTGTTGTGTGTTAAGAAATGCATAACAAATATCTGACCTCAGTTACAGTTCTTGTCATGTTATTTTAAATGAAAAAGCCTTAAAACTGCAGCTGAAAAGGATCATTTTTTAAAACCTTCAGAACTGCAGGCTTTTAAAGACAGTTTTCTCCTTTCTTTTGTTTTAGGACAACACTGAGTAAAGCCAGCACACAGAAGAGGACTGTGATGAAGGATCGGTATGGAAAACATGTTCACATAGAAGAGCTGGAAGACACACCAGAAGCACTACCCCAGGATGACCTCCAACATGACCTCCAGCAGCTTCTCAGACACTTCTGCAATGAGGGCTGGAAACAGGAGGCGAAGTGAGAAGCTGCCCCCCCTCAGCACCACCATCTGTCCCGTATGCAGCATTCATCTTCTCTAGGTGTAGACGTTCTTACCGACATAATCACTGGAAGACACTGCCATTTCTACTTGTGCAGATGCCGTGAATTCATTTCTTCCCCTGTCCCCATATTTGATTTTGGGTTTTTGTTATTTTTTACCCTGTAAGCTAATTTGTGACCAAAGATAGCATCCTTCATTCAGGATGATTTATCCACCGAATCGTCGTCTTTGTGCTGTACTGGGAATTTGTCAGCATCGCCACTTCTTGCTGTTCCTTTGCTTCTGCACTAGCTTCATGAAATTGCATTTGTCAAGCCAACTTTCATCTACAGGCCTCTTCAAGTGACTATGTACATGCATCATAAAAAAGGGAGTTCACATGTAAACTGTATATAGCAAGAGTATTTGAACTTACAAGACTGCAGAAAACACACTGCCTATGACTACAATTAGCATCATGGATTACAAGGTCTATTGACACTGCTGAACAGCAATTAATAAAATAATGTTAACACAATCAACTGCAGACACAGACCGACTGAGGAGGAAGCACTGCAGATCTACTGCATCCATAAGACTTCCAGTTTAGGGATATATTATAGTTAAAGGCTCTAAGAGTCAGGCTAAAAACCTGGAAATGCAGCTGTTCTCATGAAGTAACAGCTGACTGTGGCCATTAACACTTCTAAGACCTTTGGACAGCCACCTAACAATTTCCAGAAAAAAAAATTTAAAAAAAAAATACCCAATTAGGTAACCAACTTGCTAGCAGCTATATCTATGGCACATTTGCATACGGTATTAAAATCTTTTAGATCTGGACATGTGGCAGGGTGTATTAAACAATTATAACTACAGTAGTTTCCTGTTTTCATCACTGCTTAGCAAACCACACTGTCTTATTGGTGGTACTTCCTGCTGGCCACTGCACTGTAGATAACTATGGGAGAAAGACTTATCACTATACAAGGAGAGTAATTAATTCACCGTGTTTTATCAAGATTGCCTCTTATCCGATACATGCATGTGGCATTTGAAGGTCAAAACCAAACCCTCCTATAATCATGTCAGCTTGTTAGCCCTCTTAGCACTGAGTGAGCAGTTTTTATCTTCCAATCATGTGTTTTTTAAAGAGAAAGTGCTCACAATCCTCAAAAGCCAGTTTCTGTTATCTATCTCTATTATATAATATATATACTTCTAAACCAACCCTCTGAAAACCACATTAGCATGTCTGCACTTTTGTTTTCAAAAAGGGGAACATAGAGATCTGTCATTTTGGATGTTCTATACCTTGATATTTAATGGAGGGAGCTCTGTAGTGTTTTCACATATGTAATACACACAGACACACTAACTAAATGTTTTTAAACAGCTATTTGATTTTTTAATAGTGTACTCAAAACCAGAGTAAAACAAATCCTCTCCTCTAGGACTAATACCTTTTCCAAGCTTATCTGGCCTTCTACCATTATGGGGGGTGGTTTATTTTTTTTAATGACTCACTCAGTGCTCAGAACAAGGGCACTTCCTCATTAAGGTAATGATGCCAAAAGCATGAAAACATCTTGGGAGTTCTGGCTTCCTGCAGGCAAAACAACCCGGGCTGCTACTTTTGGCAGGCAGGAAACAACAACAACAAAAAAATTTAAAAGTGTTTTGGCAGCCAAACCAAATGAGACCCATGAGGAAACATTTCACAACGCATCATGGCTTTCTTCTTGTCAGAGACAGCACAGGATGATCTTCAAGGATGGGGCTCTAAAGAAATGCATTTCTGTTGTGTTATTTGCGGTGCAGATGATGTTCTGTGTAACAACATAATGGTTATTCACCTCTTATTTTGATTTTTTGCTGTGTTATCAAAGAACTTGAATACTGTGAGAAGAAGTGAATTTTAAGTTGACGAATCAGCATCTTGTTCCCATGGTGATAACACTAATTGAATATATCTATGAGGGCATGTATTAGTTAAAAATTTAAAAAATACAACACTAACAATACATAGCTGCAATGTGTACAATGGCTGATTTAACTAAATAAAAATGTACAAGTGTTAAATGTAGAAATAATGGCTCACTCTCTTTTACTGCCAACGCAGCATAAAAAGGAACAGCACCCATTTGGGTACCTTAACTGAACTATCAGAATTATGATTCCACTGTGCCCAGCTCCCTAAGAGAGATGTAGAGTTTCTTTTTTTTTTTTTTTCACTGATTGCTGTCAGTCTGTTATAAGATACAGGAGGGTTTTGTGTTGTGGTTTTTTTTTTTTTAATTATTGTTAATAGTTTTTCAAAGGGTATCTAGTCATATTTTCTTGTTCTATTATTTGACCTGAAATGATGGAATTTTTCTTTGAATAGGGCCAGACCACCACAGTCAATTACTTTTTCAGTGCCCCCTACTGAGAGTTTCTCAGCCAGAATAGGAGAGAAGACCACAGGGTGAATTTCTGTCACATCTTACACCCTAGTAATACACAGAAAAATTTGGGAGGAGTCAATTTTGTTGCTAGTTTAAATGTATTCAGTATGAATCTGTACCAGTTTTATTGCTGTAGGTGTCACTCTGGCTGATGTAACAGGTCACACTGCCGCAGCACCCCCACTCCTTGCTCCTTCAAAGGAGTCCTTCCACCTGCAGCTCACATAGCAGAGAAACCATCAATTGAAGCTGTTTCTGCATTTGCCAAAATTCAGGATCTTTGAAGCTCCCAGACCAAGGGACAAAACAGGCCCAGGAGAGGCACACCTGAACTCCCTGCTGAGCCCAGACCAGAGGTTGTATCCAGAGCACAGGAGGTTTGTGGCTTGATCCTGAGTCAGTCAGGTGTTACAGATGTAGAAAGGATACATGTGAGGCAAGTACCTAAGTCAAAAGCTGCTGACTTCTTCCTCTCTTCCTAATGAAAGACAACTGCATTAAGAAAACACCAAAAAACAACAAAACCAACTCAAAACTCCACACAACCAGCCACCAGCCCCACCTTAAAAAACCCACACTACCATGACATGAGTCTGAGTACAAATAAAATAATTGCAGAATCCAGCATTTGCAAAACATAAAAATAAGCCTTTTGCCCCATGCAGATCTATTAAATACAAACATAGAGCAAATAAAAATGTCTATTTCTCCCAACCTATGTGTATCAGAACATGTGTCAGCTGTAGAGTGGCAGTAGCAGCTGCAGTACCAACACAGTATTCATGTCCTCTCTCACTCCAATTTATTTAATGAACTTCAAAATATTAAGGCCACATAAAGCATAAGCAGTACAGAGGGGGCAGCCACCTTTACACATGGATGCCAGGATGGGTGTCAGTGTGGAATGCAATTGCCAGCAGGCACCCAGGGGAGCCACACTGCCTGTTCCTCCTTTAGACACACCTGAGGTGCACGGGGAGTGGTGAGGAAACAGGACATGTCAGAGGTAGGCTACCAGTTTTTTTTAAATGTTTTTAAATCCTAGCCTGACTGGTTTCAACCTCACTGTCAGCATTTCCCAATAGAAAGAGTGTTTTGTAGACTTTGGCCAGTTCTGCTAAATAATACCTGAAAGTAAACACCTTTTATGAAGGTTTGGGTTTTTTTTGGTGGGTTTTTTGTTTTTTTTTTTTTTGGTTGTTGTGGGGTTGTGGGTTTTTTATCTGTTTTGTTTTTTAGTGAACGTAACAGGGACTGTTATGTTAAACATGTCACAGCCTGATAAATAGCAGCAACAATTCAGGTACTAACTGTCTTTTCCACCTTGAAAACAGGAAAGGCTTTATTTCTGTGTACAATTACAAAGCATCCAGAATCTATATATAAAACTGAAGAATTTTACAAGAATGTATTATCAAGCTTTTTTTCAGTCTGATTGTAAAGCTCTAAGCCAGCTCAAAAATACGAGCATTATTAGCAGAACCTCCATTGTCTTCTACTTCTATTCCCCAGCAAAACTTGAAAAACAATGGTTTAGATGTATACAGCCTATAATTTCATGCCTTCAGCAGTGAGCAATTAAAAGAACAATGTATTTCCCCAAGGAAATAAATACAAACAGCTTCACCTGCATCATCACCTTAAAACCTTCTGCACTGTATCCCTGCTGTGAACCTTGCAATTGCTGCAAGCACACTGGCACAGAAAGCAGCATTTCAGAAAAGTCCATAGCTAGAACAGTCGGCAGGTCTCAAAATATCTGGTAAAGAGGATACCAGTTGTTGCAACTTCTGTCAGTGAAGTGGCAACACCAGAAAAAGAAGCTGTATCCTCAATCTTTGCCATCCTTTTTGAGTCACCTGCACAGATGTAGTTTGTCTCCTGAGGTCTGACCTTCTTCTCAGTAGTGGCAGCAGCAATAGGTACAGTCCACCTCAGCTGTTCCTGTCAGATCTGCCTCCCGCTCCCACTAACAAGAGAGGAATTAATGAATACTGTCCAGGAGACTGTCCATCACAGGTTCCTTTAGTCAGGTCTCTACAGAAAAAGGCAGTAACCCGACCTATTTTGCAACATATTTCTGACAGGGATGCTAGGAATATCACTCATTCTGCTTGCAAGCTATGGGGCTCTTAAAAACCAGGGCTGTATCAGAGCTGAATAATCTTTAGCTGTTAAAAAAATTCCCCAAACAAACAAGGATGTGCACCCACACAACAACCACCAAACAGAAAACCCACTCACACACACCACCAGCACAACCCCAGAACCATTCATTCCATTAAAGGTAACACAACATTTCCAGGTCACTGAATCTCTAAGGAGGGCACCAGCTTTCTGATTTCAGTGTGACCCCCTTTCCCCTTTGAATGCTTTTCAAATCAACTCCATCAAATCAACATCCTTCTTGGTCAGACTTCAGCTTTTTTTTTTTTTTTTTTTTTTTTAAAAAAAAAGAATCTGACACCAGCTTTCTCTATTTATTAAATCAATACCCACATGATCATCACATGACCCCAGATATCACTGTTGCTGAGCTCAAAGGTAAAACAGAGTGCCCCTGTCAACCTATTTCTCTGTAATTACCGGGTATGATTCTAAAAATGGCACACCATTTAAACACACAAAATTGAAGTGATTGAAGCACCAGCATCTACTAACAGCTGCAATGCATCAGAACGCATGGTATACTTAAAACCAGCCAGTTTTGTGGTGCAACACCATGGCTTTTACTGAACTAATGCAGTTGTAGTAGTAAATATAGACCTTTCAGAGAGGGCAATGGGAAAAACATTAGATTTGGTTAGGTGATGCTCAGCTTCTATACAGCTGAAGGGTAGAGAACCAACAAGGACTCTTCCCCACATCAAAATAAAAGCCAAAAAGCCAAAAAAGTGAAGAAACACACATGGAAATCTCTCAATCCAATTCATTAACTTCTGTTTGTGCTTTGCTCTTCATGTTTCAGCAGGTGGACTGACCATGGGCACTATCTCTTCCTCTTTGTAATGCTACAGTTTCAGCTTCATGTTCTTATGCCAACATGACTCCTTAGCAGGAGCCACCAAAATAATAGGATTAAAAAGAAAAAGGTGGGTGTAAAAAGCTCTAGCAGTTCTGAAGATCAAATTCTCCATAAGCACCTTAGATCTTCCCTTTGCGTCTTCAAGAAATAAGATGCAGACCAGTTGGTTGAAAGGTAGGCAACAACATCCAGAAATCTCCCCACAAGCCACCACATCATCCTCTTGTTTCTGAATCAGAAACAGGCAATTAAGCAGCAGAAACAAACCCTCCCCCTTGGCTTCATTATTGCAGGAGGAAACACAATTTTACACACAATACACAGAAGTGGGATATAGATGCTGAAGGCCCCTTTCCAGCACTCTGCCTGCACCAAGGGATAAAACAGAACTCTTTCACTAGGGGAGAAACGAGGCCCTCGGCTGCCCACCAGCTCACTCCCACCTGCTCATGGCCATGGCCATTTTATACAGGTGAGCAGGAGGAAGACAGCTCTTACTGGGAGCAGCAAGCAGGCCATGCCAGGCAGCGTTACTCTGGGTCACACCATCAGGGCTGTGGCATGAACACTGGTACGGCAGGACACGCTGACAAGAACACTATAGCAAAATGCTTGCTCGGGTTACAGGGTGTGCTAAAACTATGCTGGCCCTGTGAGAAGACAACTGTACTTCACAGAAAGCAGGTTAGAGCCACGGAGACACCTCAGGGCTGTATAGCATCCTGCAATCAGATCAAGAATGATGCTTCACAGAGAATCACAGAATTGTTTAGGTTGGAAAAGACCTTTAAGATTATTGAGTTCAACCATAAACCCAACACTGCCAAGTCCACCACTAAAGCATGTCACTAAGCACCACATCTATCTTTTACATGCCTCCAGGGATAGTGGCTCAAACACTTCCCTGGGCAACCTGTTCCAGTGCTTGACAACCCCTTTGTTGAAGAAATTCCTCCTAATAGCCAATCTAAACCTCCAGTGAACACAGGTCCAAACCAGCATTGCCTTCTTTCTCAACACAGAACACACTCCAGGTGTACTTTTTAGCTTCAGTTACTTCTTTCACACAAGTGAGACAGCACTTGGCCAGTAAAGTGACATTGATCTGAGGTGGCAACAGGCTTCCAGTCCATGTTTCAGACTGACAAGGAAACACTGCTGGATGGCCAAGGGACCGGTTTGGTCTTGGCACCAGACAAGATAACATGCAGAAGGGAGAAGTTATTTTTCCTCCTCACAGTTTTTAGAAAGCCGAAAAGAAAATATCAGAATTGTATCACTTGCTTCAACAGTAGCTGAAGTTTTGGGTAGGACGTGGGAAAACGGTTTTCTTGGAGACAGCCGATTGACACAGGAAGGGAGGAGAAAGTGTGAGAGCGATAACCTGAATAACAAAGAGAAGAGGAGCTGGTGTTTAGGGAAGGAACGTTCCACTGCAGTATTTGTGTTGGCAAGTCCTTTTTTCATCTGATGTGTCCAAACAGCTTATTCCCCAAACAGTCAGATGAGAGACAGCCTATTCATTTTCAAGGCATATTTTAAAATGCTATAGAAACAAGTGCTGTAACTGTAGGGCTCGCCTAGCTTTAGTCAGCCCAGTTATTTGTTAACAAGGCAGTAAAATAATTTTGCAATCATTCACAGCAGGCATACATAAAGACACAGGCTGCACCTGGCCCTCCCTACTCTTCAGGATGCTATTGTAACTCTGAACTGAAGAGTATCAAGGTGAAGGAAAGGAGATATAGAGAAATATATGCGTCCAAGACAGTTAAAGGACTGTTCATTGAAATAATGCAGATCAGGGGAGTCAGTCCCAGCCTTTTTCTAATTCACTAACAATCTGTTTTGCAATAAAAAAACCCCTGTGCTTATCAGCAGGTCTGAGCAATTAAGACAAATGAACATAAAAAACCCCAACCCCTCCGCCCCCAGTCAAATCAAACACACTGAGAACATGAGGAGCATCTGGAGGAAAATATCTTCTTCTTAACCCTGCCCCAACAGGCCTCAGTTACTCCAGGAGTGGGGTCTGCCCCTGGCCACAGCACAACAGGGCTCTTCTCCAGCCATTTCAACATAGTTTCCAAAGGGGTAAGAGATACCAGCTTCACCTCTGCAGGCTTCCTGACACTTATGTCTGTTATTACTAGCAGGGAAGGCTTTATATTGCCACCTCCAGTGCTACATGCAAAAACGGGGGCAACTAAAATAAAAGCTGGCTGAACCTTTCTGGGACCAGACGGAATTAACCTCCACTCAAGCTTTTGTGGAGCCGTAGCTGGCATTGCACAAGACACTTAAATAGCCACTAGAGAGCAGTGTTTAATAGAGAGAAAAAACCACAACAAAACTCCCATGAATTTTTGAAGTCAAATACTTCAGTACTGGCAAGAAACTCTTCACCCCTTATTCCAAATTTTAGAACTTTAAAAGTACACGTGCATTCCATTTACAAACACACACAGACTTCTCCCCTGTGATAGCAACAGTAAAAGCCAGGCAAAACGAGGTTTCAATAAAGATATGAGAATCCCTTGGAAATACTTAAATTGATTTGCTTAAACAGCATTTTCATCCCTTCGTTGTTGACTTTCCATGGGTACTAAAGCAGATGGCTTGTTGTCAGCACCCAAAGCACACCCATTTCACTAGGGAGCATTAAAGCAGGATTTGTAATTGCACATGCAACTATTCCCATAATTCACCTGATTCTAAGAATAAACAGCCACAGGACATAAACAGGCTGTGCAGCCAGTACTTCCACACAGACCAAAACATAATTTTAAAAAAAAAAGTTAAATATTTTCTTCCTGATCTGTAAAGCACAAAAACTGTTCTCCAGTTTAATTCATTGATAGCCAACAATTATTTTTTTTTTCTGGTCAACCAAGATCATTTAAAAGAAAGGAAGGAAAAAAATAAAAAGGAAAAAGAAAATAAAGGGCAAATATATTTACACTACTGTTTACACCTTAAATGATTAAACCCAGAGAAGATTTCAGTGGTGAGAGATATGATAAGACGGATATGGGGGCTTAGCCAAAGCCCACTGAATCCAACCACATACCACTTCAGGTCTTTGTATCAAGCCAGATTTGCTGCAGTTCGTGAAACAGTGTTTGGAACTGGAAGTTATAGTCACTTTCTATCATCTCTGTATTCAAAGCCTTTCCAGTGGTTGTAAAGTTGAAATATCTGGCAATTTTATCAAAACTGATACCCAGATCCAGAATAACCCTGTGATCTTTTATTGCTACACTTCCCATATATTTCTTCATCTGAGCATGCAGATTTGCCTTCACAGAAGCTAATCTCCCTGCCTCATCCCAGTTGGTACACCAGCAGGCAAGCAGGCTCCTGTTCGCACTAACCAGTCCTATATCAGGGGGTCTGGGGGAAAGCAGTGTCTGCACCACAAAGCACACAGGTAGCCAACAATAAATGAGGGAACTGAAAATACATTTTTAGAGTCATATTAAACAGTTGTAGTCTTAAGAACAGACAGTCTTTGTGTCAACTTTTAAAATAACACTTTTGCTATGAAGTGCTGCAAACTTCTGCATTTACACATGGGTACCAGCTCTAAGAGCATCTCTTCCCTATCCATTTTACCATGGTTCTTTACCCAGAGTGATTTTTGGTGACTCAGGATATATTCTTTTCATTCCAGACCTGCTCTAAATTACATCAGTAACAAAGCAGGATATGATAGCAAAGAATAAGCAGGTGCTAATCCAAGGTTCCGGTTTAAAAAAATCTGATTGCCTGCATATTATATTACCCTCTTCTCCCTACACAGCAGCAATTACACATTAATAAAGTCAGTAAGGACCACTGATGCATTCAGGGTACAACATGGACAGTACTCAATAAACAGTTTTTCTTTTTAGCCTTGTTTCCTTAGGAAACTAGTTGGTGAATTCCATAATCCTACTTTCAACCAGGAGTTCAGAGCAAGACACAAATATTGCAAAGACACTTTCTGTTGTTGCTTTTTCTATGGCTTTCTACAATGATAACCAAGTTCTTTGCAAAGTCACACAAAATGAGAAAGAAAGGTGTGGTTAAATTTTGGGAGACCAGGTTGTGGTGCTGAAGATGTGCTATTCTTTCCCCTTTCAAACAAAAATCAACAGGGGAATTTTTAGTGGAGACAGATGATACGATTCTCATTTTTGTTTTCCACATTTCCATCTTTGGTGGAAATAAAATAAAAATGAAGTATTACATGATTGCATCCTTTGCCGATACAAATTCAACTGGACTGACTTTCAGCAGCTGTTGAATTTAGACATACTGACAAGCAGAGAGTACTCACAGTAAGGCCATTCACAGCAAGGTTCTGATGTTTCATGGTTCAACTCAGAAATTCTCCTTTTTCCTCAGATACCTCTGCTACACATATATACATCAGATCTTAAGTATCATGAAATTATGAAATCATTTTAATAAGTATTTTTAGTTTCTCCAAGATTAGTTTGTTAGAACAAGAACAGAACAAGACTGTTAAGTAACCAGGAAGACAAGAAAGGTACCATGTTTTGTTAAGTTGGTATTTAAGAACTCCATTGTACAAGCCACTTGAAAAATATAGCTGGGAAAGAGAAGGGATAGAAAACACTTTTCTCCTCCCCTACTCCTTCTCACAGGTGGAAAGCATGTGCCTGTTACTTTATGACGATTCTGGTAGAAAAGTCCAATTAAAGTTCCAATAAGGCTGAACTACACCTGGCATGGTGGAGTGTTTTTCTTTAAGCCTACAGCAAAGTGAAACTACTGCAAAAACACTCATTAAACTCAGAAAGCATTTTGCACTGCCCTCCTGAATTCTTAGAGTATCCATGAGAAAAGTATTTGTCCACAAGCAATTTTCACATGAAAAATCAATTTAAAGTGCAAATCAAACATCTCTCCTCTGATAACCACATACATACGCACACAGACTGATGCTTTCTCCACTGTCTACCCTCAAACTCCAAAATTAAACCTTAGCACCTATTTTTAATAAATATTATTTTTTGATATTTTTTCTTGCAATCTGTGAATCATTGAACAAAGTCAGATTCTTCTCAGTTACAATGCTGACATTAGATTGACACAATTCACCCTATGACACACTTTTTCTGCTTACTTTCCATGCATAGGGAGAAGTATTATTTTTATAGCATTTAAATGATGGAAATTATGCAATATGGTTCATCTGCTTAATGCATGTGAACTGACTTAAACAGAAACCTGAGCCTGCACTCATTATTAGAGAGGCAAATTTTGCATGATCCTGGAGGGAAACGTTTTGTGTCTCTCCCCCAAAGACCGTGAACCACCTTTGTTAAGTGAACAATAGCACCCAATTTATGCATCATGAATACTTTCTGCTTCAGGACAGAGATACCAGAAAGTACCTCTCAGGTTTTAGTTCAGGCTTCAGTAATTTATTTTTCACCTACATAAAAGCATGTATGTCTTCTGCAGATTTCCCTAAGGGAGGTTTTACTGTCTTCACTTTGCCAGCATTGTTTCTGGATTGCTTTCAAAAACTGAGGCCAAATTCTTCTCACAATAATTCAGCAAGAGGAGAGCAGACTTCATGTCACCGGCTTGACTTAATCCCATTATCCAGCAGCACTCTAAATCAGCATTTCAAGAATATTTGTGCAAGCAATTATTTATTCAAAGAACAAAATCTGGACAAGTACTTCTCAGTCACATCTACATCAGAGAAAGCTAGTTAAAGACATTTGGAGATAGTTTCGTTCTACCTCTCCACCATGGTATAAAAAAACCCCCAGTGACTGCACCCCATAGCACAGTATCTATTACCAGTAGGGAAGTGTGGTAAGCAAACATCACACAATTGGTGCACGATCTGAAATTCATTTCAATACAGTAAGAGATTTCAGAATTTATTAGTCCACAAAAAATCTGTGAGAATTTAATCTAGCAAATTATTTCCCATAAAGACCATGCCAAGATTTGACCAAGAGTCTGATAATATATAAAGAAAGATTTTTCACGCTCTTTTTCCCCATGTAGTCTGACCAGTATGAAGAAGAGCACATATGACATATGGGAATAATCAATAGCGGACATGGCATTTACATACTTTCTTTTGGTTTACTCCAATCAGCACCTCATAAAAATCACATAACCCAGCTGCTCTATTTATTTTGTTAAGGTGTGGGCAGTTCTGAAGATCCTGAAAAACTCAGACATTACAGTCCTGGCACGTATCCCGTAGAAATCTCAATAATGATTAAAAGTTATGTGTATAAACAGCATTTTCATAAAGAAGGAATATGAGCAGCAGCACATTTGTTATGAAAGGGCATCTAATGCCAAGTCCTTAAAAATAAACTGGTACATTCAAATAAACTGCTCTCATACTATAGCTTGAATATACTTGAAGGTTTTCAAAAAACAAAACACGTTATTTAAATAAAGCTTTGTGTATGCCAGTTGAATACCAAGTGCAGATGTCAGCTAGCACAGGAGGAAGCTCACCTGGCAAACAGGTGCTTCATTTTCTCTGCTTAAAAGACACATTTAAAATGAAGCCTCTTATTCACAGCACAAGAGGTAGAACAAACCAAACCACGCTTGCTGGTGTATTACTTTCAGATTGTTTTCTTTGCTGTGTAAGATTTAAGATTACTGTGTCCCCATAGGGGCACATAGAGCCTTTTATCTGTTTTTACAGCAAAGTAACCTCTGCAGCAGGACCAGACCACTGCTCTCCAAGCAAGCGTCTCCATCAGTAGAGTAACAACTCTTAGCAATACATCCACAGACCTTCAACTAGATCTGGCAGCCTCCACTCCTAAATCACACACTACCTACAGAAAACAAGCTATTTTCCAGTCATCAGCTACTGTTATCTCCACTGTACCCAACAGGACCCTTTCCAGCCAGTACTCATCATTTGTAAACAGCTCACAGGAAAATCCGCTCATCTATTTGAAGGCTGAAAAACATTACCTCCTGTGATAAATTCCTGAAGATTTCCTCACTTCAATACTGAGAACAGGACTAAAACAACCTAAGAAAATCTCCAACATCTCAGCAAAGCGCCCATCTTTAAGTATCCCTTGAGGCACGTGTGAGCCAGTTGCCCTGATGGGGAATGAGGAACAGCTGGTCCCTCACCCGCCCCTCACTCCCCCAGGTGCAGGCAATGGCCAGGGCCAGGGTCAGGCCGGACGAGGCTCTGAGCAACCCCATCTGGTGAAAGGTGTCCCTGCTTACTGCAGGGGGATTGGATTATATGACCTTTAACAGTCCCTTCCCACCCAAACCCTTCTGTGATTCTATGAAAATTTAGCTCAAGGTGCAGTTGCACTTGCTCTTTCAAACAGTAAAGGAAAATACTAATAATTAAATTCCCCCACCAAATGCTCATATATAAGATATTGCAGCTAATGAAGCCTGAAAACATAGATGAGTACACGCTGGGGACAGATTTAGAGATTAGAAAGTACCATAGTCTTTACTTCTTAAAAAGCACAATATTCTTTATGAGTAATTTCTAACTGGTGCCGCAGGACCTATTTACTCCATCTTTGTGTTTTGCTTTCAAGAGCTTTGGGTCATTCACTCCAATAACCCATCTCAGACAGAAAGTTTGTGTCCTCGCTGCTCCACATGTACAGTTGCAAGCACTGTGCCACACATGTTTGCCAGCAAACAAGTCAGTAATCCTTAACTAGGCACCCCACCACATGCTCTCTCTGCTATGGTTTCAGGCAAATGACTAAGCCATTGACTCGGTCCTGCCAGGAGGTCATGCCAACTAAACAGCATCTGGAAAACTACCAGGCATGAGAAATTGCTGGGTGAGGCAGGTAAGCAAGTGAAGAGCTGACAAAAGTTATGGACAGTGCTATGAGGGATGCTTACCCTTCACAGGGTCCCAAGGGGGAATTAGGACCTCACAGGTAACTGCAGGGGAGTACTAGGGACCCCATGGGAAGCAGATGCTTGCAAGGTAACCATATCCATTATGTCCTCTAAGGAAATAATAACAACAACAATAATACCAATACTAATATTTGTATTCCCTCTAGATAATGGTATCAGAACTACCAAGTGTGGGTATGGATCTAGTAAAACTGGGACCATCCAGGAAAAAGAAATTGGTGTAGGTTATTTACTCGAGGGGACTGAGGCAGACAAAATGAGGTACAATAATGGCAGAAAGGAGGGTCAAGACATGAGAAAAGGGATTAATACAGTCATATGAATGGGGCCTGTGCTTGATCACTGCAGGTGGAGCAGGACCATGAAACAAAACCTGTGCTCCTGACCGTACTGAAAGAGTCAAACCTGCTTCTGCATCTGGGAGACCAGAGGGGAGGGGGAAGGCAGGCAGGATGTTTTCCCTGCCTAAAATGGCAACACTCAGGTGGACGGATCATGTTATCATGTGTTAGTGCTCATTCTTCACCAGATGGCAACTACCCACTACGTCCCTCTGCTCTCATCCTTCCACTGTCACCTCTCATTGCTCTGTATTTGGGCTTGTCAAATTCAGCAGTACACAGTTTATTTTCCACCCGAACACTGGCATCTAACACAGCTGCTTATGCTACAACCTGTGGAAAAACAGTCGTAGGTGTTTTCTGTTATTTTGTTGGGTTTTTTTGTTTCTTTCTTTGTTCTTGTTTGTTTAATTAAAACCAACCACATTGCAATAACAACTGTATGGAGGTTAAATGCCAAGTTGTGTTTTCAGGCATAGCAAGATGTTATGTTCTGCTTAAAAGAAAGATTTGTTAGTTTAGCATGCCCATAAATGATACTTCTCCTCTATGCAAAGCAGAGTGCTGTATTTTAGCCATGCATAGTGATGTTGCCTCTCTGTTTACACCATTGCCTGTAGCATATAATCAAAACCTTCTCGATAATCGGAAATGGTTTTAGAAAACTATCAAGTACATGAGAAGACAAAGTCGAGATTCCTCCAGCTTGGCTTTGTCTTTTCAGGTACTTAACAGTTTCCTAAAACCATTTCCGATTACTGAGAAGATTTTGAGTGTCTCCTTAGCTGTAGACCAATGGCTCTATTTAATAGTGCTTTTAATGATAGCCATTGGCAGGTAGGCATGATTTTCCTCGCTCCCATCTCACCAAAAGCCAGACAGTCTAGAAATATGAGTCTAAACAAATGAGCTGTTAGTGCCAGCTGGCTATTTCCAATTGAGTTATATCTTTTCTGTATTATATTACATTGTTGCCTAGAGGTCTTCTGCTCTTAATTTCTCTGGCCTGCTTATTTTATTATGCAAGTGTCATGGTTGAATAGCATACTGCAGTAGGTTTTGTACATTTACTCCCAACATGCTGAAAAAAAATTGACTTTGAAAATCTCCAAGCCATTTTTCTGTCTTTGCAACAGAGAGTCTGAAATACATATTTTAGAGGGGTAGCAGTTACGGGCTTGCCTGAGAATTCAAAGACACCAGAAAAGCTGTTGTAGATTCTGAACATTAAGTCACTTGAATATTGAACAGTGTCCAGGTTCTCTGGCTAGTCTCCCAGATAGATAGTAACTCAGTGTTGAAGAGAAAGTCCTGTGCGGGGACAACACTTACAAATAAATATGTTACAGAGACAGGAAAATGACTGTTCCCAAGGGACGCATAAATACTTACGTAGGAGGAGATAGGTAAAACTGCATATGGGAATTTAGACCCAGTTTTATAGCAACCGGCCCTCTAAATCCTTTATAAATTTTAAGATCTTAGCCCAAGTCTGCAGCATCATTTTGCTGTCAGACTTGAATTAATATTCAACAGAAATTTTTGTTCAGTACAAACCACTGAATATAGCCCCAGATTTGTACCAGGGACTGCGTCAGAGTCCAAGTCTTTTACTTTACATCACTCATTCCCAGCACTTCTCTAATACCCCCTTTTCTATTAGTTACAGAACACATTTTATCTATTTATTACGATTTCTGATACGGGCTTCAACACCTACATCCATCGTTAAGAGAACTTTTCACCTGTAGGTTGCCATTTGCCAGTACACAATGTATTCATATGCATACCTTGAGGCATCAGCTTAGCAATACAAAAAAAATTCCTCTTTGCAGAAGCTACTGAAATCACAACCATGGTATACTCAGATGTTAATGATCAAAATTACCTTAGGCAGCTTTGGATGAGCTTCAAAATTAAACTGCTCCCTCTTTTTATCAGATAACCCATTTCTACCCACAGTTATCACACAGTTGTTTGTCAGGCTGACCAGAAGAAGGTCACTGAAATGAGATGCTGGAACACAGCTGTCTGTAGAGATGTATGATCTCTTGGTCTTTCACAGATTCTTGAATTAGGAATAGAAATGAACAACAATGATGAAAAGAAATCTTGTACCAGTCAGTTGAAATTTTTAGGCCATGTGAGCAAGAAAAATGGTCAAACTTTCAAACCAACTTAGAGAATGAGTCCTATACTTTCACTAGAAATGCTTCTGGGTTCATTATATGTTTCTGAAAACTGTTTCCTTTTTTAAAGAAAAACTATGGGTTTTTTTCTCATTTACAATGCCTATAAAATGGTTGTATTATTCTGGAATTTTCCTCTACTCATCAGTATCTATGATACCTCAGACTGTTAAGTAGAGTTCAAATAAGATAGGTGTTGAAGAGGATGAGAAAACCTACACTGGCCGTATTTCTATACTGTCACATGTTATTCTTTGACTGCAAAGGAGAAAGAAGGGGAAAATTACAGTCTAAAGAGGAAATGAACACAGTATTTTTCTCCCTCACACTTTCATTTTTTCTTTCTATAACCACTGTTTCATTCCCTGAAACAAAACTCTTATGAGAAGTTGCAGCTCAGCTTTAAAAAGTATTCCTATCTAGAAACTTCTCAAATGCTATCCTGAGTTATGAATCAAAAGCATCTCATTTCTCACTCATCTGACCTAAGCTGACTCCTGAGAGGAGACAGACTGGCTGGCAGCAGTGAAGCAAAATGAATGTTTCCCATAGATACAAATACGCATTTATGTAGGCTGTGCTCAGATTCTTCATCATCATCATCATAGTTGTCACTTCTGACAAAAATAAAAAGTGGGTACTCTAATAAATTGTCACAGAATTGATGAATACTTCCTCTGAGGTTATTTCCATGCAGTGGGACAGCTGATCACACCAGACTCTTGCCACAAAGCATAACATAAAGTATGCATTATTTTATGAAAATCAGCAGTTCTGGTCCAAGCAGTTTGCACATAGCTGAAATGACTTGACTGCAGCCATGCAAGCTGTGCATTGAGCTCCTTCTACTTGGACAACTAAAATTGTGAATTATCTCATAGGGACTTAGACACCAATAAGCTCTGGACTGTAAATCTGAACTTGGTTTAGTTTGTTTTACATCCATATCTTTTCTTTGAGGAGCAACAAGAATGTAATAGGCCTTGATTGTTTTCATATCTCCCACAAAGACACGCTTCCCCAAAGGAGATGGAAGTTATAAACCGAAGAGATGTATTTCATGTCATGTGTACATAAATTCTACCTCCTGGAAGGAGGGTGAAAGTGTAGCAAATGAAAGGAATCAACTCCCAATAGTAAGAATATAGCTAAACTATGTTATCCAGCCCACTTTTCTGAAAGGTAATAGAAAATCAGCATCAAGCTCCGCAAGCAGATGCTAATGAAAAGATGAAGGATAGAAGTTTTTACTGCCCCTAACTCCTCCTTTCAATCACACTTAATTACAGACTGAGGACGCCAGTTACTTGGCTTGTCACCTCTATTGTATTAGCTTCTAGACTGCATCAAGCATTTTCAGCCAGTAGAAAGGAGCAGTCTGCTTTGTAACAATGGCCAAATAACAGAACCTCACAGTGATGACCTGGAGAGCAATACAGATTTTCTGTGCTCAGAGACTTGGAGGAGGACCCAGAAAATTTGGTATTATCTCCTAGTATAGGCAGCCTAGCTATCTTGGGCTGGTCACTAAACTTCTCTTATGGTTTTGTCAGCTCTTATCTGCAAACAGAATGCTGCAGTTATCAAGTTTCCTTTGTCTTGCCTCTTCACAGAGGAATGTTTTTTTTCATGTTGGGTGAACTGATGAAGAGGATGATCCTTCACTGTAGAAGCTCACTGAATATCTTCAAATTGAAGTTTAAACTGAAAATTATCAATGTATTTGTTTCAGCAGGAACCAAGAAGGCTCTTTGAAATAGGAAGCTTGAAAACCTCAAATTATTATAACATTAAAAAAGTCACTTCTTCAAAAATATGTAAACAGACAACCTTTTATTCTGCTTCAGACTCTGCCTGCATGAATGCGCACAGTAATTTTAACCAAGTCACTGTAAAACTGAAACCTTGTAATTATATCTTCATCAGTCATCACTATCTCAAATCTCCTCCTTTTATCTAACTGCCAGCTCAGAAAGATTCATCAGGCAACTAAATATCAAATCAGGTTCTTCTTGCTTTTGTACGTTAGTATCAGTGGGAAAAAAAAACCCTTAACTATGGTTTTGGGATTTTCTGAGAGGGATTTTTGGTGTTTTTTTCCCTTTTAACTTGATTTTTTTTTTTTTTTAGGATGTATGATGAAAATATACTGCTAATGTTTTACAGATGTATTGGCTTTGAACTGCTGACAGATGCAGGAAGTTGGTTTTAGCTAATATAACCAACTAGTATAACCTTCCAAATTTACAGGGTATTAGCACATGCTCTGTTGAGAACAGCAGTACATTGCTGTCACCCCCAGTTCAAGTATTGCCCTCAGAATGCTGTGATGTGGCTTTTCTCAGATTTGGGAACTACTGCTTAATTTCAGTTGCCAGGATAGATGTGAACCTTGCTTTTCAGAGGGAACTTATTTGGGACACCGCCCCTTCACTGCCAGCTTGGAAACCAGAGAGGTTCCCATGGCAAGGACTTGGAACACGAGCAAATGCCACAAGTCATGACGTGCTACATGTCATGCAGCGAGCAAGTGTGAGGCTCTCTAAGCTCTCCTTATAATTCTGGTCATAAATCCTTCATACATAGACTGTAATTGCTGTCATTCAGGGAATGAAACTCACCCTTGTACCTAGAAACCCCTGTCATCCATCAACGTTGTGGCCTTGGGCAAATTATATACTGTCAGTTTTTTAGCCATAAAACTAGGTAGGTGATGCTCGCCTACTGCCAGTGACATAGTATTAATTAGCTAATATTTTTAAAAGCCTCCTAATCCAACACCAGAGCACAGCAACACTAAACCCCTTAATACTGCCTAATGTTCCAGCTGCTGACTGTGCCCCAGGAACAGGTCTCACATAAAAGAGAGAGACAAAAGGGAAGTGGAAAAAATATGGAGAATGGAGTTTCAGATAATAAGAAGCAAATGATTCAAAGAGTGGCATGTGTTGTCACTATGTTTTTAACATGTTAAATGCCACAGGGTACTAATCTCAAGGTTTTTGCAAGGGCAGGGAGGAGGATCACAAATAATAGAGTTCTCTATTCTTAGAGAGGTCAGGAGAGAGCTGAGCAGGACTGACATCCTGGACTTCAGAAGGGCTGACTTTGTCTTGTCTAGGCACCTGCTTGAAAGGATCCCCTGGGACGTTCTCGGTATAGGGGCCCAGGAAGGCTGGGCGCTCTTTAAGAAGGAAGTCTTAATGGCTCAGGAGCAGTCGGTCCCCGGGTGCTCTAAGAGAAGCCGACACCAGAGAAGACCACCCTGGCTGAACAGGGAGCTTTGGCTGCAACTCAGGGAGAAAAGGAGAGTTTACAGCCTTTGGAAGAAGGGGCTAGCCACACACAGTGATTACAAAGATGCTGTGAGGCTATGCAGGGTGGAAATCAGGAGGGCTAAAGCCTAACTTGAAATTAATTTGGCCTCTGCAATCAAGGATAACAAGAAAAGTTTCTATAAGTATGTCAGTAGCAAAAGAAAGTCCAGGGAAAGCCTCCATCCCCAGCTAGATGCAGGAAGAAATTTGGTAACAAGTGATGAGGAGAAGGCTGAGGTGCTTAATGCCTTCTTTGCCTCAGTCTTTAATAGCAAGGTTAGTTGTATTGATGAAATCCAGCCTTCACAGCCAGAATACAGACTGGGAGAACGACCCCCCTGCAATCCAGGAGACAGTCAGTGACGTACTGCATCACATAGACGTACACAAGTCTATGGGACCTGATGGGATACACCCGAGGGTGCTGAAGGAGCTGGCTGGGGTGCTCGCCAAGCTGCTTTCCATCATTTACCAGCAGTCCTGGCTGAACGGGGCAGTCCCGACTGATTGGAAATTGGCCAACGTGACACCCATCTATAAGAAGGGTTGGAAGAGCGATCCGGGAAATTACAGGCCTTCAGCTTGACTTTGGTGCCCGGGAAGCTGATGGAGCAGCTCATCCTAAACACCATCATGCAACACATGAGGGACAACCAGATGCTCAGACCCAGTCAGCATGGGTTTATGAAAGGCAGGTCCTGCCTGACAAACCTGATCTCCTTCTATGACAGGGCGACCTGCTTATTGGATGAGGGAAAGGCTGTGGATGTAATTTACCTTGACTTTAGCAAGGCTTTTGACACCGTTTCCCACAGCATTCTCCTGGCAAAAAAGACTGCTCGAGGTTTGGACAATCACACACTTTGCTGGGCAAAAAACTGTCTGGACAACCGGGCCCAGAGAGTTGTGGTGAATGGAGTTAAATCCAGTTGGCGGCCGGTCATGAGTGGTGTCCCCCAGGGCTCGGTTTTGGGGCCACTCCTGTTTAACATCTTTATTGATGATATAGACGGGGGGATCGAGTGCACCCTCAGTCAGTTTGCAGATGACACCCAGTTGGGTGGGAGTGTTGATCTGCTCGAGAGTAGGGAGGCTCTGCAGAGAGACCTGGACAGGCTGGAGCCATGGGCTGAGGCCAACTGGAGGAGTTTCAATCAGGCCAAATGCCGGGGGCTGCCCTTGGGCCACAACAACCCCCAGCAGCGCTACAGGCTTGGGGAGGAGTGGCTGGAGAGCTGCCAGTCAGAGAGGGACCTTGGGGTGTTGATTGACAGCCCAGTGAACAGGAGCCAGCAGTGTGCCCAGGGGGCCAAGAAGGCCAATGGCATCCTGGCTTGTGTCAGCAATAGCGTGGCCAGCAGGGACAGGGAAGGGATCTCACCCCTGTACTCGGCACTGGTGAGGCCCCCCCTCGATTCCTGTGTCCAGTTTTGGGCCCCTCACTACAAAAAGGACATTGAATGACTCGAGCGTGTCCAGAGAAGGGCAACGGAGCTGGTGCAGGGTCTGGAGCACAGGTCGTACGGGGAGCGGCTGAGGGAACTGGGGGGGTTTAGTCTGGAGAAGAGGAGGCTGAGGGGAGACCTCATCACCCTCTACAGCTACCTGAGAGGAAGCTGCGGAGAGCTGGGTTTGAACCTTTATAGCCTAGTAGAAAGCGACAGGATAAGAGGGAATGGCCTCAAGTTGCGCCAGGGAAATTTTAGATTAAATATTAGGAAGCATTTCTTTCCAGAAGGGGTTGTTAGGCGTTGGAATGGGCTGCCCAGGGAGGTGGTGGAGTCCCCATCCCTGGAGGTGTTCAAGAGTAGGGTCGATTTAGAACTTAAGGATATGCTGTAGGTGGGAACTGTGCTAGGCGAACGGTTGGACTAGATGATCTCCAGGGTCCTTTCCAACCTAGATGATTCTGTGATTCTGAGGGTGATAGGGTTTGAGAAGAGGACGAATGCAGGGCACAAGCACCAGGCAACAGAGGGAAGGTGAGCATCCGAGTGGAGGGGCAGGGAGCAGCAGCTATGAGTGAAGGGATCTTACAACAGAGAAGCCTCAGACTGCTTTCTCCTCTCACCATCAAAATGTTTAGGTCTTTGTGCCAGCTACCCCTCCTCAGAGATAAGTAGCATGAGCTGTTAAGGCCTTTTAATGAAAACAGTATACTTCTCATCCCCCTGGCTCTTCCATTCTCAAATATCCCCTTTACATATCCGTTTGGCAGACAGCATAAGACTTGTGGGATGTAAAGTAGCTCTGTCTTGTCGTGTGTGAAAACCTGGTCTTAAGAGGGAAACAGTGCTTATAGAAAGGTGTGAATGTGATAAGACTTAAACACCAAGATCCACTATCTAACTATAGAGGAGAAAGTAAATATTCTCCCATGCTGCCTCTTAGTGTACCTCAGGGTCCTAATCTTAAGAAACTCATTACAAAGAAGAGATCAGCAAAGCATCAACTGAGGACTTTTAAGCCTTTGTTATTTTATCTGCTCACATATTGAAATTATCAAATGTATACATTTACTTAAGTGAAGAGACTTGTAATGTTTCCTGCCGTTAGGTTTGTGTTCATTAATTTTTCAGCCTTTGTGGCACCTTCAATTAGCAGGTGCCCGGGGAAAGGGATCCTTTCTGCTTTTGACATTAGGGAGATTATGACAAATTTTTGCGCTGCACTGAAACACAAACTAGATCCTTCCCTATGTATTTTTCAGTGAAAAAACGGAGAAAGGTCATCTCAAATATTCACTTGGTGGTTATGGCACTGACGTTGCATAACAGACACTTATACTCAGATACCTGGCCTGAATGAAAAAGAGCAAAAAATTCTTACTTTTGTCTTCCAGATCCCTGAAAAAGTGCTCTACATCCAGGACCTGAAATCAGTCTGCTGCTGCTGTGCTTGTCTGTCTTTATCACAGAGTATTTAACTATTTATACAGAGTGGTTTGGTACCAGCAGGAGACTGAAACGGTGCCTCCAACAGCAGATCACAGAATGATGTGCCAACACCTATGTTTCCAGCCATGTGCACACAAAAAAGTCACATTTGATGAAACACGATATTCACACCAAATGAATTGTGTTGCTGAGCTCCCAGATCTATCTCAAACCGCAGTGATAGCTTTGAGAGGCATTTCACTTCAGTTCTCCGGAGGGGCCAGCACAGGCCAGCCTGCCACACCTGCACTTCGAGTGTCATAACACTTTATCAGTTAAACACTTCTATTGAAGGATGAATGGGTTGAACAATAAAATTCCCTCTTCTCTCATTTTAATCACTTCCTCAGTTAGGGCAGAATTAAAAAAAAAAATCTATTACTGCTCTTTAAAAGGGATTTCTTTGCATGGGTACTTGCTGTAACATCTTGAGTTTTTCTGGTTTTTTTTTTTTGACTACCAGCACGCAGTTGAATTCTACCATTGTAATGATCCACAAATGTGAAATTTTTCAGGTCTCATGGATGATTTAAAATGCCTCAAACTGTATTTAGAAACTGCTTCAATCATGTGAAAGTGCTGTGACCTGGAGCTGTGAAGAAAGTTCCTGTAGGTGATCAACAGAAGCAGACCTGAAGTGGGTCCCTCTCAGATGCTGGAAACGAGTTAGTATTCCTAGGTTTTTAAAAATACATAGATGGAGTATATTTAAGTCTTTAACTAAAGGGTAATTTTGTCCAACTTTCATAGAACCCTTTAGTTCTCTAGGATCTAGAGAGACAGTGTGAAAATTACCAATACAAAGAATAACAGTGAAAGCATGGAAATGGAAGTTGCCACATCAGAGTTAAAAGTGCACCTATCAACACCATATTCTACAGGCAGCCCCAAGGCCAACCAGAGGATCAGAAATAAAGCCTGCAAAGACGGTCAGGCATGCTGCCAATCCCTATTATTACATGTAAAGGTGCTGTGCTGTATTCAAACTCCTGCTTAGGATAACATTTCAGTAAGATTAGATTTAGGGAGTGCTGTCTGTGGGAGTTTCATAAATTAGTGTGTTTAGGCAGCTGCTAGGAGATGGAAAAGAAAGCAAAGCTGCCAATTATTCACCTAAACCAAACATTACCTGTCATTAATCTGCTACGCAAACAATATCCAAATTAATAAATTATCTTTGTAATTTACTAAAATGTATTACTTTAAAATATTTACTTTTGCTCAAAACCAAAAGAATACCCATATGTCACTACAAAAGAAAGCTAAACTCCCTCAGCCTACCTGTGTTGATGCAGTATTAACTACTAGAAAAATAAATCTGCACTTTTATAACTTTTGATCCTATATCTTGGTTTGGTAATACAGTGGTTTGATGACTTAAAATTTTGATAATATAGTGGGATATAAGCAGGGTTTTTTACACAAACATACAGTTTGGGTTTTGTTTTAGTATATTTTTTCCCTTGTAAAGACTTGCTTGGAGTTCAGGTATCCACATGAGAAACAGAGTTCATTCATGAAGGTCAACTAGCATGTTTTCCATAACTCTGTTTGCCACAATGAACAACGCACACAAGTTTTGGCATGGCCCAGCCTCTGTACTTTACTCTCTAGTAAGATTTTGTTCAGAAAAACAACAGGAACCACCATTGTTAGTTTCAGACCTGCTGATATGACGTGTCTTTCTTTACTTCCTCTCTTGTGTGCATGCAAGAACAGGAAAGAGAAATCCAATGATTGCTTCTTGCTCTGGTACTTACCCTCTCTCCAGGGCATAGGACATGACAACAGTTTTATATGGTGTTTAAGTTGATGTCTTGCTGTAACATAAGAGGTGTCTGCTTGGGAATACTGTCTTCTCCATCCTTATTAAAGGTTTGACTTCTGTTTATTTACCAATGTTCAGCAATAACCTTGCTTATAAAATGAGCTGTCAGGCACACAAACATGGGCTCTTACCTCAGCTATCAGGCTGGTTGCTTGCTAGCGTGCTCCCTTGACTACGTGTGTTATTTAGCAATCTGTGATTGTCACCGCCTTAGTCCTGGGCAGCTGTCTTCTCAGAGACCCAACACTGAATGCCTGAGAAGGGTGGGAAAAGGAGTGGTAAAAGAGCGAAGTGATCTCTTCCTTCCCAGCTCAGGGTTGTTTTGTTTGCCATGAACTCTCTCAATGCAGTAAGTTTATTAATAAATGTTGCTCTCTTCTCCTCCTGTACCAGCTTTCTAGGACACTGGGAAATACCTGAGAGTGAGCAGGGAACTCTGATACATGTTGCTGTTTCTTCTGCCCTGACATGAGACAGCATCTTTCCACTATGGGTTGAGTTCAGGGAATAGCAGAAGTGAGCAATTACAAGACCTAGGCCCTTAGCTGTCACAAGGTGTGTCAGATTCCTGATAAATTCTACACTACAATTTAAAGTAACGTTTCAGAGAATGTTCTGTGGCTATGCGGACTCAGTCCTTGTTATTCTAAGGGAAACAACCTTGTTCCAACCACTTGTCACATTCAACTATCTGTTTTTATTAACTATTTAGAGGTCTTTATGATGAAACAGGTTATATGGGCCAAATTTCCCGTTAGTTCACAAAATGGTCCAGCTCCACAGCTGCATTCTGGCAACATCTTTAAAGAAAGGATGCAGTATTTCTGTAAATATGGAAATACTGCTCTCTCTTCACCTTGTAAACCTTGTTTTTTATCAGCTTGTCTTTTTTGCATTCTCCTCCCCTCACATTCTGTGATTAAATGTTCTTATCTTCCCCAAACTTACTGTCTGCAGTGCCTTTTGCCTGGGTTCAGAGTCTGGACAAGAACATGCTAGAAACAAGCAGCCTTTTACTGCTGCTCTGCAGCATACCGGCATGCAGAACTGCTGCATTCTCCTTTACTTGCACGCTGTCTTGGAAGCAGATCCTGCAAATTGTTTTGCTCGGCCATGGATATCTGTGCAAGAGAGAGAGAAGAGAGGAAAGACTTCTAATCTGCTATACATGCAAGGCATATGTAAGTCCTCAGGAAAAGTAAGTCTCCTCTCTCATGGAGATCAAAGCCTCCGTATACTCCTGCACAGGCGTGTCAGGCCTCTACTACAGCAGCTCTCCCTGCAGGAACCTGACATTTAGCAGTTGGACCTTGCAGCACTGAACCTATTTGTTTTTAACCTATTTACTCACAGCTGTCTGTATTTTACCAATAATTTGTTAGGAAGAAAGCAGCTGAATCTCCTGAAGAAATTTGGATCAATTCTCCACCTAATACAGTTAATTTTTTGAATAATAGTATTTTCTTAAGATGAGGTACGTATAAGGTATGACTGTACAAATTTGAGAAGACAGAAAGAAAAGTCCTGAGAAGGACGTAGTAATGGTTTTCTGTGAGCACACAATCCAAAGAAACAATACATTACAAAGGATTAATAGCACACTGAACAAGCAGTAATCTTTGACACAATGAATTCCAGATTTAATATACAACTCTAGGAGACAGATGTATATTTTCTTAACTGTGTTCTGGGAGCCCATTTTTAGAAAATAGAATCAATCTGATTCCTTCAGGTTGTGCATAGTGTATATTCAAGACCCAGGAAAAGGAAATTTTCAGCCTCTGAAATATTCTGTGTTCCTTACATTAAAAAAGTGAATGCATAAAACAACTGGGTTCATTTCTGCTCAGAACAAATAGCATCTCCTTGTGCACTTCTAAATAAAATACATCATTACAAGAAGCCACCAGGAGGCAGCAGATTAAAACATTTGTGCGATAAAAGGACAACAAAAAAACCTCAACACCAAAACCCCACTGTCCCTCTACCAAATCTTCAACCTGATATTCAGTAAATGTTTTCTCCCCGCCCTGATACTCATCATTATACTTTACACACTGATCTCTCTTCCTCTCTACATACCTGAAATCAGTAGCGATTCCACTGCTGTCAAACAGCTTACTGCAAGCACACAGTTAAAATGGAACTCAAACTGATTTCTGAAATAGCATTTAGTGGAAAAAATGAGTAAACAAAGTAGGTAGAAGTGATAGGACAAAATATAAAACCTCCCAACAGACTAAACCACTTTTGTTTCCCCTGGGGTTACCGAAACATTCCAAACCTCTGAGCTCTCTCCTAACTATTTTTCTTTTTTGCTTACAAATACATAGCAAAATGCCACACAAAAGGAAGCACTAAAATTCTCACACAGCCAAGAATATGCTCTTGCTCCTTCAACAGGCAGTACTGCTGGACCACTGCCACACCAACGCCATTGCTACAGGTCTAGCTTTCAACTATGCTGCCCCTGGCACAGAACCAGAGAAATGATCCAGATCTGCATTTCATGACCCATGAAAGCTGGAAGTTGTCTCCTCTCCTCCACCCCCTCGGTCCTTCTTTTCTGTTGGTATAAAGGACTGTTCTCAGTTGTGGCTCAGCATAGAATGAGAAAGCCTAAAATCACTAAAGACGTATATGAAAGCTTTTAAAGTGGTACATTGATTTAAATGCTAATTATTTATGGACTTAATGCATTTTATGGTCTGCATTGCTAAACACACAGTAACTGCTCTTACAGCATCTTGTGTTACAGGTTGAGCATATGAAACAAAGTCCAGCATAAATGGTGTACAATTGGATCCTCAAGAAGGGCAGTTAAGAACTGACCAAAAGACAAGTCATGAAAAAACAAACACTCAAAATTTCAAGCTGCAAATTCACCTCATAAGAAACTGCATCTGTGCCTCTGACTTCTTAATTCAGACACTACACATTTTTCAGTGAAAAGAATCATAATTGGGAAATTAAAACACAAGCACAATGTCAGCAGAAATCACAAATTTATTAATCCTTAAATATATCAATCATTTACCATTATGGCAAGAAATATGTACACTGTGTCCCATGGTAAACTGCAGTGTTCCAAAATGACAGAAGATAAGTGTAGAATTCAGTTGTGGTGGAGAGAACAAATCACAATTTCCTCACGTCTTGGTGTGGAAGACAAACTTGGTCTACAGTAATACGTCAACACCACATGCTATGTTAGAAGTATAAAAAAACCACCCTACACCTAATTTGTTAATTTTAAATACAGTTATGCCACTTATAGCCGCTTCACCAAAAAAAAAAAAAAAAAAGGTAAAGAAATTAATGAGAAAAAAAATGAGGCCATTACTTTTTTCACAGATTCCATTGGCAGGTTAATATGGCTCAACACATTTATTGTAGATGCTTATTTTAAATATATATTGTTTAAAATCATGTAGTAATTATCAGAGAAGCTTAAATCCATCTACCATACATCCACTAGTAACAACATCAAAATGTTTAAGAACTGCTTTTGATTAGTAATCAACACAGAAAGGTGAAATGATACAAATTAGGAAGCTTTTCCATATTAAAAACTTCAGGCTGCCGAGTTGTAAATTTTTAACCGCTAAAAAGGACATCGATTGAGATACCATGCACTATACAGCGCTGCAGAAAACAGTTAGCCCTGTTGGTAACAGAAGAATTACAAATGAAAAAAAAAGAAATAACCAATCCCTGTTTTTTTCTATTAAAAATGAAAGGGAATAAACCTAAATGCTTGCAAGGATGTATTTTTACAGCAACACAAGGGAAGCAATGGTAGTCCCTGTTAGAAAGTTTCTGTTCTGAACTGACACTGGGAGCATTCCCCGTGCAGTGTACAGGCATTTGCAGCAACAAATCAAGGGCCAAAACAAGTTAGTAATGCTGCAAAGACTGTCACCCCTGATACTGTGCACTGAGCGAGGATTTTAAGAAACCAAGAGCAGATTGAGGGGGAAGAGGGGGGAGAAACAGATCTGTGGTAAAGTGTTAGTCTCACTAGAAAACCGGTGTATCCACAATACATTTCCAGAGAAGCAACAGCAGCAGTGTAATGTAAGTAAATTCTTCATACTAAGCTTTTAAGGCCTAATATTTCTCAAGTGTATTAACCACACAACTGGTCTACACTTAACCAAAATTTTATAATTTTTAAAGCCTCCTTAAAAAATTTACAGTACACCCTAAAAGTGATAAAAATCTTTCTCTATTCTTCCATGTTAATTCTCAAAACCTGCCCCTCAATCATCACTTAGTTGCTTACAATTTTTAATTTTTCTCATTCACCCAACAGAAATTTTCAATTATCATAGTAAGAAAGCAAACATAAAGACTCAAAAGAAAAAAAAGAAGCTGCTGGCTCATCAGAATGTTGACAGCTAATTCTGAAATGACCAAGCCAGCAAATTATGAGATTTTTCCAGTTTACATAGACTATTAAACTAAGAAGGCTTCAGCTGGTACAAAGCCAAGATATTATCACTTCCACATTTATCAGTGATTTCGTCCATCTACATGCTGTAATAAAAATCTCTTTTACAGTAATGGAGCTGCCAGCGGAAATCCTAAACATTCCTAACAGAACCAAAGCAAAATCCTGGGACTTGGAGGAAAAGGAGGAATCAAAAAACAGGTCTTAAAAAAAAGAGGGTAAAACATACTTTTTTTTTTTTTTTTTTTTTTTTTTTTTTTTTTTTTTTGGCATAAATGGAGGAAGTGCCAAATGTGTTCTGTGTCTACTGCTGTCCATCAAGTATTTTTTTGTCTTTTATGCCTTGTTATTCTCTATTTGCATGGAACATCACCTTCATTGTAATGTTAACAGTGTACAGATGGAATATACAGCAACATGGTGCATCACAAATGTGTTACATGAAGAACCTTCACAACTTCATGCACTCAGAAACATGCATGAAGAGAACGGGATGGCCAAGATGGTAATCAACCAGGTGCGTTGGATACAGAAAATGCAAGAGCGGCACCGCTGATATTTTTAGCTAGGAGGAAGGAAAAAAAAAAAGAACAAATTGCCATTACTGAAGTAACATCACCACCAGATAACAATACATGCTCACATGTTATCCAATACTATTAAAAAAATTCTCAAGATCATTTAACAGAGTATTGTGAAGAAAACCAAGGGAAAAAAACCCCAAACACTCAGGCAAAGCATTCTTTTATTCTTCAAACCACTTTACAGACATTTTCCATCTTTACAATGTGCCAGAGAGGCCATTAAAATAAAAAAAAAAAGAAACTGTGGCAGGAAGCCAAAGTGACTTAACCAATTTCTTAAAGGAGAGAGGACAGAATTCAGATGTGAATCTCTGACTTTAACTTACTTCATCAGCATATACATTACAGACACTGCCATGGATAGAGATTCTCATACAAAACTTGAACCATGTAAACAAGGAAGAATCAGATGTCATTTACATGCAAGACATGCTAGAGCCGTAGGCAAAGAGAAAATCAAGAAAAGGAATGTGTAAGCAAGTAGTTAACTAACTCAGCTTATAATATCATTTGTATTACCGTAGCATCTAGGGGTCGAAGTCATGATTGTGATCCCGCTGTGCTAGGCACTGTACAAACACAGAACAAACTCTTTACTTAAGTCTTCCTGCTGTTTGGTATTTAATTTATGAAAGTATAAGAAATTGTAAAGTACGATAAGTGATGGAACATAAGGCTGGAAGCCTCAGGTCTGAATTTAGGTTTGGGAGTCAGCTTTAGGTCTAATACCCCTTTGACTGCCCATATCATTCAGGTCCTCTCTCTGCAGACATGCAGACACAGTTCTGCAGAAACACATTAGCACAAGTTCCTAAGAACATGGAATACAGAGAAAAATTTCCTACCATCAGTCACATTACTCAGAGAAAAACAATGGACAAGACAGAAACCAAAGCTTGTTTTTTCTGACTCGCAGCAAACACTACAAATAAAATTTATTTATAAACTAAATATACATTTGTGTTCATATTTTTTCCAAATAAATTATCTGTCATAAGGAAACATTTCCATATACCTCTAGGTACCAAAGAGCTCAGTTCTGTCCTTAGATTTACGCACACTCCTTACTGTAGTCCTGAAAACAAATAAGCTACTGTGTTTGCAGCAACTGATATGACATAATCTAGGATATTACGTTTGCAAAAGCAGATCACAGCTATAATTGCTTTTGCAAATTTATTAGATTTGAAATTCTTCAGACATTATGTGTAAGATATATTTTTCTTATGGAAGTGCCATTATTAGCTACTGTGAATTGGTAATAATTATATAAATATCTGTAGACTGTATAAATTACAAATACTGCAAAACAAAGGAAGGATAATCTAGAACAGTATTTTAATTATATTTCTTCTGTAGTTTTCCCAAAATGGAATTATTGGTACACTGCTGCTCTGACTGGGAAAATTAAGGTTGATGTTCAAGACAATCTAAAAAATGGTCAGGATGGGTTATAGAAGGTGAGTTCTAGCACAGTGCTACATGGGAATCTACCAGTTAAACCTGAGAAGTGGTGATTAAAGAAAGAATATGTAAAATAACTAAAAGAAAAATGACAATGCTTGTGCTGAACAGGGAACTATCAACCTGGAGGAGACTCACTAGTCTTTTCCAATGACCTGAGCACAAGCAGTAGGATTGATCTCATGTAGTATACTTACACTTAGGTGGAAGGCACTATAAATACAAAGGGAAACAAGAGTATTGTGCTTGAACCACTAAATAACCTTGAGGGTTGGGTAATCCAGAAATGTTACATATAATACTAGGAAGTACAAAGCTGCATGCTCAGCAAAAGTTTCCGCATACTCATCGGTTGGAAATAACAGTGAATGATAAATATGTGGCTGTCTTAAGAGGATCTGCTGATGTGATGTAGATGACAAAAGTGCAAAAACCATGCCAGAACATAGCAAGTGTAGCATTCTCAACAGGGAAAAGACGGATATTGTGAAGTTAAGTAAAGCCCTGACCTGTACGTGGTATTTCAGAAGAACTCAAGTTAATGAAAAGACAAACCTCAAACCAGAAAAGACAGTGAAGAGCTATTAAGGTAGCCAGGGAAATGGAGATCCTATACAAAAAAGCCAACCAAGTAGCATTGTTTATTTACCCTACAAAAATAGATGGTGGGAAGTGATCTAATCAGCATTCGTGTAAAACAGCTCATATCAATGTAGGAGAACAAGAATGAAATAAGAATAATCAAGGATATACTGAATCCAACTAAAATTTAGATTGGAAATCAGACCAATGATATTTTAGAAGAGTGATATTAGCAAGTCCCAAAAATCCCTCCAAATTAAAGATGAGGGTTAGATAAGGGATTTAGTGATATCGTTGCCAGTGCTACAACATAAGGGATACATATCTACGGCTATATTGCTATCTCAGAGCATCCCTCCATAAGTCTTAGCCATGCTCTAAGGCTTTGAGCCACTACTCCTCTGTGACCTTATCAGCTTGGATACCCTCTCGCAATCCTGAAATCTTCTTTGTCTGACCCCATAGGCTCAGAATACCCACTGACACAGACATAACCCTTCAGTCTCAAAAAAATTACCTCTCAGCTTCTTCTTCCATCCTCAGCAGTCCCAGAAATCCTTATCCTTATTAGAGAGCATGAGCAGCTGTAAAGAACTGACATCACACAAGTTCTAAACACTGCCACTACTTTTGAGGGGCAAATCTTAGGTCTGTACATATGACTGCATTCCCTTGACATGTGCAGTCTGAAAGGTGAGGTATCTAAAAATGTATGCCATAAATGCCTTTTCTCTTTAGGATTGTTTCCTATAAATATGGCTAAATTAAAAAAAAAAAAAAAAGACACCCCCCAAAATAAAACCCTTCTCAAAAAACAGAGAAGAAAAAAACCCAAACCAACAAAGAAGATTAAATAATTCTCTAGTCCAATTTAATGTCACTTTGCTATAAACACTCTCTAGATTGCACTGGGACAGGTGAACCTGTTTCACTTATGCTTTCTGGCTGTACACATACCCAGGTAAGACCCCTTGACAAAACACTTCCATATGAAAACTTCAAAAATCTACATAACACTACATTTCAAGAAAATGTAACTACTCTTTCAGTATCACCTGTTTAAACATTGGCAGTGCAGCTGGAATGTGAAAAACAAAGGACAACATGGTTCCTGCTCCCATTGGTTTCACATTTTTAAATAAAATACAATAGTTATCACTAGGTAATCAAATTAGGGTTTTTTCCTAAATTAAAAAAGAAAATAAAATCATCCCCTCTGAAGTTTAACACATCATTCTATCATCTTCTTTATCAAATATTATATCATATGGGAGAGTAGTGTTGCAAGAAGTAGAATATAGGACATGATGAATTTTGAAGGATGAAATCAAAGCTCTTATCTCTCATCCACGCCAGGAAATTCAGCCTCTGTCTACATTAAGACACTTTACACAAATGTAATTATATCCTACAGAACGGTCTCACACTTGAGCAAACCAAGGCCTACACCAGTGCTGCCTAATTTGGAAACAGCCTAAACCTAAGCCAGAAGTCAGTGAGGTTGGGCTCTACGGGACACAGTAGCATTAGCAAAGGCTGCAAGCAGAAGAAAAGCAAGAGACTTGAGCAGAACCTCTTGAAGAAGGTGTGACTTTGTCTTGTTATTGCAACTATGAGCATGCTGTAATTTACACTGCTGAAAATCTGGCTCAAGAAATTCAGGTTTGTGTGCGTTGAGTCACGGCATGACTCTGAGGGTATGAGAGGGCATGCAGAGATGCCTGAATGAACAAAAGAGAAAAACAGTGATGGGAGAATTCTGAGGCTTACCCACATAAATGTCATAACTATTAGATAGGGACTATTCAGCAGTTAAGGAAAGAGTGTGGGAAAAGTTAAGAATATGATGGGTGCTTCTATGACTTAATTTACAAAGTAAATATGTAAACTGGCTCATAATCAACTTGCAGCAAGCATAACCAGGCCTGAATAAGTAGAAGTGGCTGGAAATCACAACAAATATTACTCAAATTTCAGTTTTTCCGAACAGGGATACTTTTTTCCTTGAAACCTTCCTGTCAGCTTTAAGAGCTCCACATATCCTATTGCTTTTTATTTTTTCAGGTTTTCCTGAAATTCTATTTCAGCTTTTCCAATCCAATCCAATTTTGTGTGACTTGTATCAAGTCTTATCTACATTAAAACATTTTTCTACTCTTCAAGCTGTCAGTTCAGTTGGATCACTGGGCATCACAGTTGAAAACAACAACAAAAAAAGCATTATTTTAGAAATGTTTGTACCAATACTAAATGCACACTACTAAATGTAATGCACATTGCATAAATGACCACAAAAAATTACACGATCAAGAGGATGGTTTCATAGTTTTTAAGGCCAAAAGCAGCTATTAGACTATCTGGTCTGACCTACATAGTTTAAATTCGTGGTCTGAATTGCTTCTTACTTGATAGGTACTGTTGGTGATCCTGAACGGTGAAAATGAACGTTCTGCCATTTCCCATCACGACGGTGCCAGACCCGTGTTTCCTCTGACTGCATAGTCTTTGGCATCCCACTTCCATCCATGTACTGTGTGAGTCGTATATATGCAATGCAAGCAGCATCATCACCCACAAGGTGGACATGAGGATTGAGGATAATGGTGTGGATTGGCTTATTACTTTTGGATAAAGCTAGGAAACAAACACACACATGGAGGATAAATTAAATTTTCCCTATGTAAGCCAAAATAACTCATCATATCCCATTTTACAAAAAAACCCTTAAGCTTTGCAGATACAAAGTAATAATTATTGTTTACTGATAATCATGACTGACAACTAGTTCAAGTACATTGTAGAAATGAGCACACTCAGAGCATAAAGTATGTTTTCCCCTTTCCTATACAGAAACCAATCAAATGTTAAGTATTAGATATCATTTAATCTATGTGCATATATGGATTAAATAACATGGGGCCACCACCCTGAGTTTCCCAATTGAGTTTTTCCAATACTACCATATCACTGCTGTGTTTAATATCTAATGACATTTGTACTTAATATTTTCAGTTAAAATAATTCAGCTTTTAACTCACTCTTGTGGCATTTTCTTAAGTGCTAGTATCTATAAAACCTAAAAAGCAAGTGGAATGAAAGGAAACATTTTAAGGAAAATATGGGAAATGCTGTTGTGGAAACAGAAGAGGATTTAGGAATATGATAATCCCATTTTATGATCAGTCATTCCTCAGAAATTACTGGATAAACTGGTATCTTCATTTACAATATTTTATTTCTTTTTGAATCAAGTGTGCTCTAAAATAGTTACCTACTTTACATAATCCTCAAAAACTTTATGAAACCCACTTTATGGGTAATTTTTCTTTCTAATAGCTGACATGATTGTAATATATATATATATATGTACATACACCCCACCCCCCAAATACATAAAAGACAGCTGATCAGATCCTCAGGTGTATAGACTGAGCCTCTACAATGATTTCCCCAATAAATCATGTACTCACTGGAAGTGCTGTTAGTTGAAATCATTGTAATTACACAATTTGTGACCTTGTGACCTTTAAGTATACTCACAGCATGATTTTCTCTTTTCCCCCAATACTTGACTTTCTCTTTCGAAATACCTGAAACTTTCCCTTGCTACCCAAGGTGCCCTATGATGTGTGAATGAGTGCAGTAGAAACAGACAGAAAAACACATATAGCAGAATTCTGAAAAAAACCCAAACCTTCCTTCACCTGCCCAAATCAATTATCTCCCAAATCAAAATGCTACTTCGACTAAAGAAACACAATCACAAGGAACAGATGAAGATTAACAGAGATGAGAAAGGAATGTTTACCATTTTCAAAGTAAAACCGGTGAAAGTCCATCCCTTCTACTAGATTTCCCAAAGCTTCAGGTTCAAAAGATGTAAGGCCTGGATCACAGATTTTTCTGTGGAAAAGAGGAAATTCTGTAATAAACACATGCAGTTATGTAACACATCTTTGGAGAGTTTACTTTTTAAATGTTTCCTTTATTCCCATCAGCTATGTTACTTAACTGTGCCATCACACTGGAAAAGAATAGAGCTTAAATGGGGACAAATAATGGAATTTTGGTTTCACCTAAATTAGTAAATTTGGCATCTTGCTTTAGGTGGACTAGATTTCCTATCAAACATCTTTGACCAAATAAAAGACTGCCAAAGAAGGCTCCACAAACTCTGAAAAGTGCTTCTGTGCAATCCAAAGGACATTTTTAATGTCACATCATTATTTAAGTTAAATTACTTTTTTCTTTAACTGATAGAGTTTAGATAAGAATTTGGAAGAAGTTTCCATTTGACATTCATACAACAAAGGTTTTATTGTGATCATGTCAAACTAAAGTTTAGTGCTGGCAAGTGTTTAACAGGACAAGCAGTGTTGATGTAGAACTGTGAGGCTTGTGCTGCAACGGGAGAGAATCCACCCAGAGAAACACGAGACCCCTAAAGAAATTCTGAGAAAGTCTTTCCTCTACTTTTTAAACTATTTTTTGATGTAGGAAGAGAAACAGCAATGAAACTGTGTCTCTGCAGAGAAAAGTTGAGAGAGAAATCGGTTCACTTTCCCCAAGCAAATTCTTGCACAGTGCTCAATCGAGGCCAGTGGAACCTACATTTCATGTGGTCTTTCACACTTCAAAGTACAAATGGGATCCTAGCTAATATCCTTCTCTGCATTCAATAAAAATTTTCTGCTAGAAGAAACTTCTACTGTGTTCTCTGGGTTCTAAATCACAAACCTGACTTTACTTTTGTACGCCAAGATAGAGCACTGCATATTTTCCATCAGGATTATGACCTGTCTCAGCAAAGTGTTACACAGGATTTAGACTAGCAGCTCCTCTGAAATTGGCAAACAGGCTCATGTAAAGCCAGGGCAAAGCAGCAATGAACACGTCTGGTGTTTCTTGGGGGCATCTGAGAATGAATTTCAACAATACATAAATACAAACACACACACTCCATATAAATATGCGTATTTACATATACAGTGACAAATACATCACCTCCTCACTCCCTCCTAAAAGAGAAAACTTACGTGTAAGCTTCAAAGTCCCCATTGTTGATAGCTTCAATCAGCTGCTCAGTAACCTTGATAATCTCCTGCTTACGAGCTAGAGAGAGATACAAATACAACTCTTAAAATGGAAGGCAAAGTGGAAGGTGACAGCTGAAAGGCTGTCAGAAGAACAACCATAACAAAGGTATCCTGTCATTCCTCAGTTGGCACAATGGCCATTTCTCTTCCTTTTCTGTGACCAAAGGACATGATGTTATATTGCTGCTTTACACTGGTTTGGCTTCAACGTACTCCTGTATTCATGAGGAAAGTAAACACATGAAGATCAGCCCACTTTCCTATCATGCTTCTAATCATCTTTCCTTTACTGAAGGATCTGCAGCTTAAAAATCAAAACAAAACCAAACCCCAACCCCAACTCCAACTTTTAACTTCAAATTAAAGGAAACTGATTATTGTTTTACAAGCGATGATCTAATGTTTCATATACACATGGGGCCTTTACCTTTCAAGTGTCTAACATTGATTTTCAGGAATCTTTGTAACACTTGGTGTTCACTTTGGCCAAATGTGTACATTTAAGTAAAGAGAAATTTAGGCCTTAAGCTTATAATCAATAACCTCTGGTGCAAAGCTTGCCAATTACCTATAATGCATCCACATCCACACAGGTCTAACTACAACACAGTGTCTTTCAGCTCTGACTTCTGTGATTGTGCCTATCTTTTGCTTGTAAAATGCTTAATGCAGGTATAGTACGATAAATCTCAAGTAGATCATTTGGCAATATTATGGTAAATCCACTAACTAATAAATAGTAAAGTGCTAAATAGTAATGGAAGAATAATACATCAAAAACAACAAGCAGAATATGTATTTCCAGTAAGAATATTCAAACTCAAGCAGTGTTTGCATATGCTTCAAAGGCTAAAGTATGTGAAACAGTTTCTCCTTTATCAGTCAAGAACTAAGCTCACAGTTCAGTATTTGTTAATGCTGATAGGAGGTATACTAAACTAGTGCAGAGTAAACAAATTCCTGCAGAGTGGTATGGTTATTACTAATATCAGTTACTCTAGAAGGGCAAAGTTTAAGAGACTTTATCAAGATGGAAAATCTGACTTCACTTTGAAAACTGACTTCTACTTTTAAAAATTTGTTTTTTGAGAAACAGATGTTTATATTTTTGCACTGTACATTTATAATTTGGTAAAGTTCAACCTTACAGTGATGAAGATCAACCAGAGTGTCACTATTCCCAAATACAGATATTTTTTTTTTTATTTAGTTTAATACTAAATTGGTAAGGGAAAGAGATTTTACTGGTACATTTGTAAGGATCTACATTCAACTCCTTATTAAGCCTCAGAAAATCAATTTGGAGGACCAAGCTTGAAATAGAAGGAAATGCAAGTAGCCAAGCTGTAGTAGCTTTCTTGTGCAAGTAAGCAATAGTTGTAATTTCCTGCACACTCCTACATGTGGACTGGACTATTAACACACACACGCAAATATGCTTGGAATGTTAAAGCCAAAGTATTGAGAGAGCTCACATTCTTCTTCAAAAAGAAAATGTGGGGAGCATAGGCAGAATGCAAGCCTCCAATGCTGTAACGCAGGAACTGTCATGACGGTGTTAAAGAACCTTTTAATTTGTTTTACGCTCCACCATCTCTTTTAGAAAGTGCCCACCTAATATATTCAGATAAAAAGCACCAAAAAAAACACATCAAGAAAAGAAGCGATGGAGAAAAAAGTGGATATAAAGGTCTAGTAAGGCTGTGAGTAGCTCTTGACTACTAGATAGCATGATGGGTAAGAATATTTCAAGTATGAATTGCTTTAATTTTCTACAAAGACTGTGGAAAGAACAAAGAATTTTAACAAAGAGATGTCTTGACTGCAGATCAGCAATGACTCCATTGTCATATGTTTAAACAATATAGACCAAACTATGGACACTGTATGGGATTGTCAGCACAAGCCAAGTGGTAGGATGGTTGAGTAGGAGATAGTGGTGCAGTGTTAGAAAAAGCTGGCAAAAAGAAATCCAGAATATGCAGACTTCATGCAGTGAGGAAATCACAAGTTTTGCATGCAACATCTCATACACATATAACTAAACTAAAGGATTTGCTTAAAAAAACGGGTAACACATTCTAATCAGAGACTAGGAAATCACAGACTATTAAATCAGACAGCGGAAAATGAGGTAAAAATCTCTGGTGAGCTGCTACATAATCATGTTAGAGGATAACAATGTAAGCAATGAAAACATCTACAAAGGTGTTATAGTTTCCAAACACAGGAAACATGAAACCATGTGGACACAATTTTACATTCATTTGGCTAGAGACAATTGGCAATATTCCCTTTTTCACTAACATAATTCATTTCTGTTTGACATTTTACCATGAGAATCCCACAGTTAACTTACATGTTATATATACTCTGACAGGGAACAGCAAATCACAGTGAATATCTGAATATATTCACACAACATTGTGTGATACAAGCTCAGAGGCTTATTAAGGTGTTTTGGTTTGTTTTAAATGAATGGTGTGCAACAGCTCAATTTAGTTGAATGGTAACCCAACTCACTGACATCTGTGCCTTCAATACTATGAGTTAAAGGAACGTGAATGACAGAAGTTCCTCTCTGCAAATCTTTGAGATTTTGAAACTTGATTTCAATCTGAGTAAAAATGGAAATTTTTGCTAAGATGCTTTTTAAAAATTGTTTTGGGTCAATCAAAATGTTCGATTTCAATCATACCTTTGATCGTGTACTACATTACAAGATATAATTCAACATCAAGCCCAGAAGGAAGAAATTGAACCGTATTTCCAAATTGTTCTTTTTTTCCCTGTTTTTTCTTCCAAAATGAAATTACAGTGGGACACATGTTTTCATGAAGGTTTCTGATAAAAGTCACCTAGTATTACAGAATATGGTTCCAGCAAAGTTTCTCTGGTCAATCCTAACACCTAGTAGAGCTGTGTCTGCTGAGCTGTCCATGGAATACAAAACATATCCATCAGGAAGCTCTTACAGGCCAGCAAAGTAAGTAAAGGAGATTAAGGCGGGATCACTGGCTCGAATCAATCACTGTCCAACTCCAGCACTAGCATCAGTTCTTCCAGTACTCTGAGAACTGCAAAGTCTTTCCACGAGTGGACTGTCAGGAATAGAAAGATGTTGCCAAAACATCTGCCTTCCAACTCACTTCTCAATTCTTCTACAAAATTACAAGCACCATGTGAAACTGTATAGGAAAGGAACTATGCTACTCTTCCCTTTCAGCAACACACAAATAATTAGACATGTGTTAGAAAATTAGATTTCTTACTATTTAGTGATCTGATACGCAATTTCATTGGCAGAAAGTGACCAAGAGACAAAGACAGACGTGGAGTATAATTTAGAATCTGGAGTTCCAGAAATTATTTGTCCTGTGTGCAACCCCCTCATTCTCAGTCCTTACTCATTTAAAAGCAAAAGAGAACATTACAAGAAATGGTCATGAACAAGGCAGTATAAAATATTCAGTAACATCAGACATCCAAGAATAATTAAAAATCTTAGTAGTCACTGTGATTTTACACAAAACTCTTACTGATTGTTTTGGGGAATCTTTTTTACCTTAGCATTTTATTCTTTTTGTGTAGGTATGCATGTGGGTGCAGGGAGACAAGAGTACAAATATAGACCAAAAGTATTTCAGCCTATAAATACATTGTCTAGGAAGCAGAAGTTTAGCCTGGGAGGGAGGAAAAGAAAGGAGACAGGGAAGAACTGGAATACAATAACAGAAAATTGGAAAGAGACTGGAAAGCAATGAGAATGAAAATGCAGCCATGACTTGGCAGCCACGTGAATCAAGTTAAGTACATCTGACAGAAATAATTGGCACTTATTAAAGCAGTAAGAAAATTACCAAATTTTTATTATAAATTTGATGGAGTCCACCTAACATATGCTCTTTCAAACCTCCAATTCCTTTTTCCATCTAAATATACATTACAAACTACACAAGGACAAGCAAACATATGAGACATTAAGAAAGAGGCATCTGGCCAGTTCCCATCTGCCAGATAACAGAATCACAGAATCGTCTAGGTTGGAAAAGACCTTGCAGATCATCCAGTCCAACCATTAACCTAACACTGACAGTTCCCAACAACACCAGATCCCTCAGCGCTACGTTGACCGGACTCTTAAACACCTCCAGGGATGGGTACTCCACCACCTCCCTGGGCAGCCCATTCCAACGCCCAACAACCCCTTCTGGAAAGAAATGCTTCCTGATATCCAGTCTAAACCTTCCCTGGTGCAACTTGAGGCCATTACCTCTTGTCCTATCTCTTATTACTTGGTTAAAGAGACTCATCCTCATCTCTCTGCAACCTCCTTTCAGGGAGCTGTAGAGGGCGATGAGGTCTCCCCTCAGCCTCCTCTTCTCCAGACTAAACCCCCCCAGTTCCCTCAGCCGCTCCCCGTACGACCTGTGCTCCAGACCCTGCACCAGCTCCGTTGCCCTTCTCTGGACACGCTCGAGTCATTCAATGTCCTTTTTGTAGTGAGGGGCCCAAAACTGAACACAGGAATCGAGGTGTGGCCTCACCAGTGCCGAGTACAGGGGTGAGATCCCTTCCCTGTCCTTGCTGGCCACGCTATTGCTGACACAAGCCAGGATGCCATTGGCCTTCTTGGCCAACCTGGGCACACTGCTGGCTCCTGTTCAGCTGGCTGTCAATCAACCCCCCCAGGTCCCTCTCTGACTGGCAGCTCTCCAGCCACTCCTCCCCAAGCCTGTAGCGCTGCTGGGGGTTGTTGTGGCCCCAGGGCAGCCCCCGGCATTTGGCCTGATTGAAACTCCTCCAGTTGGCCTCAGCCCATGGCTCCAGCCCGTCCAGGTCTCTCTGCAGAGCCTCCCTACCCTCGAGCAGATCAACACTCCCACCCAACCTGGTGTCATCTGCAAACTGACTGAGGGTGCACTCGATCCCCCCGTCTATATCATCAATAAAGATGTTAAACATGAGTGGCCCCAAAACTGAGCCCTGGGGGACACCACTCGTGACCGGCCGTCAACTGGATTTAACTCCGTTCACCACAACTCTTTGGGCCCGGTCGTCCAGCCAGTTTTTCACCCAGCAAAGCATGTGCCCATCCAAACCACAACTAGCCAGTTTCACCAGAATACTGTGGGAAATGTTGTCAAAGGCCTTGCTAAAGTCAAGGTAGACAACATCCACAGCCTTTCCCTCATCCAATAAGCATCCACCCTGTCATAGAAGGAGATCAGGTTTGTCAGGCAGGACCTGCCTTTCATAAACCCATGCTGACTGAGCCTGAGCATCTGGTTGTCCCTCATGTGTTGTATGATGGTACTCAGGATGAGCTGCTCCATCAATCAAGCTGACAGGTCTGTAATTTCCCAGATCATCCTTCTGTTCCTTTTTATATATGGGCATCACACTGGCCAATTTCCAGTCAGTCAGGACCTCCCCGGTCAGCCAGGACTGCTGGTAAATGATGGAAAGCGGCTTGGCGAGCACCCCAGCCAGCTCCTTCAGCACCCTCGGGTGTATCCCATCAGGTCCCATAGACTTGTCACTTACAATAACTGTCACTTACAATCACCATTTTAATTTGATTTTTTAAAAATCTGCTAGTAAACTTTGCTTGTATTCAATTCTAGAAGAATTACATTGTTTGCCGAATAGTGTCAATTTTATGCTATTATACTTTTTATTTGATGTTCATTAAGAACTTCCTAAATAACGTACTTCAGGCTTTGGTTAAAGCCATTCAGAGATCTGTATGTTCTCTCACAGTGCGATGAGATGATCAGACTGAATCAAAAGTTTCTTTGGCATCAATCAACTATGCGTATTATGGCTGCCTTATCCCCTCCCTTTTAATATATCACACTCAGAGTGCATGGACTATCCGAGTCTTACGGCATGTAAGAGTTTGTCTGATAAATGACAAAAACACTTTAAGGGACAAGAGGCAAATGCAAAAATTTTAATGGGATTCTGATAAAACTCGTTCAGTTCCTTTTTCTAAGGGGTATGGTAAGACCCAGTGGATAAATTAAAACCTGACTCATTTAGGCTGTTTTAGAATATGCAATGGCTTCCTATGGCATAAAATGATATAATCTCTGTAAAAAAAAAGGATTACTTAGCAAAATACATTTGGTGTTTTTAAGACAACTGAGGTGTGAGGGGAGTACCATTACTAAAATAAGTTAAAGGTGTTAAATATGGCCATTTTCCTGAAAAAAAAAAAAAAAAAAAAGACTGCAGATAGTATAGCAGAAAGCTACCATAAAACGGCAAACTTGTGTGTAAAACATGGTAGCTGACATTCTTTGCTCAGAATACGGGTGAAGTAAATACATTAAAGAAAAGACCATGGACCTACTCTCCAAATATAACCTTTATCCCCGTAGGGTCAGAGAGTCATGGTACTAAGATATTAACAGTTCAGAAAGATATGACTCCTGCTTTGGCAAGTGAGACAGTATATAACTAATACAATGGCAGTCAAGCAAAAATACTATGAAGACAAGCTACAAAAAGACCAGATAAGACGACAAGAACAAACCAGAACATTTTCTAACATTGGCTAAACTTATTTCTCCAGCACTGCTGTAGTACATAGGTTAACTTTAAATGAGTTATTAACCTCTAGCCATATTTCACTACCTTTCTTACCCACTCAACTACAGGGTGGGGATATCTTTCATAATTAAATATTATCTTTCATAATAAAAGACCACCATTAACACCAATATCTAAAGAACACTATCTAAGAACACCATTTACGTAGAAAGCATCTAACACTATAAATGCCTTAAACCTACAAGGCACAATCTCACAGCTAATGAAATCAAGTATCAAAGGAAAGAAAAGAAAGTACAACAAACCCTGTTTTTCTAGGAGGGAACTATGGGGCTTTTCTTCCCTTCCAGTAGCCCCAAGCAACATTTGTAAACTCAGTCTACAAGAATCATGCAGGAGCAATGGATATTTTGATATTTTAATTGTAAAGAGAAGGTGTTGAATAAAAATGAGCTGTAGATATGTGAAAATGAAGTATTCAGAAATACCCATACCCAAAACTTAATGTTTTGTGAAACACAAAAAAGAATCTTTGGCAGCTGATTGACCACCACATTATCCATGAATTTAATGTTTTGTGAAACAAAAAAGAATCTTTGGCAGCTGATTGACCACCATATTATCCATGATTTTTTTCAAAATTCACACCAGTATTTTTGTTCTGAAAATCTTTCAGATACTGGAGTATCTTTCTATTGCTAGCAATATTATAGATTATTGACTATGTAATTACCATACTGGAATAGTTATCAATTACCCCCACTGATCTTACAGAAGTAGGAATACACCTTTTTAATTGTTCTTTGACATTATTTCTTTTAACACAAAATAATCCTAGGAACAGTCATCATACTAGCAAAGTATAAAACCAGTATTTTTGGTCTTTCAGAAAAGACCTCATCAAATAAGCTCAGTGCAGACAGTACCTGCAACAGGGCCTGTGAAATCCACAGCAAGGACAGATCACCTTCATCTTCCATATAATACCCAAATCAGGGAACTGCATACCCCTTACTATTGTTTGCTTTGAATCAGCTATGAAATCCCCGCCAAGCAGTAGAGCACCTTCCCGGAAGAGTGAGATATCCTCTTTACAGATTAGCACATGAACGAGAAGACAAAATGATTTTGCTTCTTACTTGCTCACATGTTGTTTCTCAAGGAAAAAAGCCTTAAAACTTTTTGACTCAGTACTCTTAACTACATATCTCGGTACACATCAGACTGGGTTAATCTCACAACATTTTGGACATGCATAACTACAGACAAGTGAGTTGGTTCTCTCAACTCCTCTCCCTTAGTCAATGGAGAGAAGCAAGCACTTTCAGGGCACGATTCACCATATCCTAAAATAGATGTATAAGACAAGTGTGACTCATCTGACCTATTTGCGTTGACTAAAGGGAGTCTAGACAACTAGCTCAAATATAGGTATCTACATTGTTGAGGATGTCTAAATCTGTGGGGAGAAATCCTACCTATTGCGCCATCATTTT
>NW_020799099.1:7033781-7073609 GCF_003259725.1 Athene cunicularia | reverse complement strand
CTTATTACTTGGTTAAAGAGGCTCATCCCCAGCTCTCTGCACCCTCCTTTCAGGTAGCTGTAGAGGGCAATGAGGTCTCCCCTCAGCCTCCTCTTCTCCAGACTAAACACCCCCAGTTCCCTCAGCCGCTCCCCGTACGACCTGTGCTCCAGACCCTGCACCAGCTCCGTTGCCCTTCTCTGGACACACTCGAGTCATTCAATGTCATTTTTGTAGTGAGGGGCCCAAAACTGAACACAGGAATTGAGGTGTGACCTCACAGTCATTTAACTTTACAGCATGGACTGCTATTCCAGAAGCAGAGGAATACAACAAAAGTAACAAAGTGTTTTTCAATTAATTTTCTTCACATCAATATTTGAAAATTCTCTGTGATAATTTCTCTTACAATTTATTCCACAAGTATTCCAAGAAGGCAAGTTCTGTGAAGAAAATAAAAGAAGGTGCTGCATGAATAAATGACTGATTGAATCTCAGATCTACATAAAAAAATACTTGGACCCTCCCATGACAAGGCATGCTCCAGTGGACTTCTCATTCAGAAAGTTTATAAAAATTTAGTTTATGTAAGATCAGAGCTTATCTGTCATCCCAGTGCTTATCCTTAAACTCTGATATGACCTAAGACATCTCTTCCTAGTGCCTGCTGATTTCAAAGATTCACTCTGATTCATCAAATTATGATATGGATGGATGGTTTGCAGAATTTTTTTTTGGCTATCAAATGTCTTTCACCTTTCTGAAAACCTGTAAGCCTATTACTTGCCTAATGAAAAAAAATAATTAATTCAGTAGATATGTAGGCAAATAACTGAAAAATTATCCTGGCACTTTTCTCCCCTATACTGACAAAAAAGATCAAACAAAATAAATGCATCTCCTATTTAAGCCTGTATCATAATGTGATATAAGCAACTTGTCATATGTCCTACATAGTTTATTTTTATTTATATGAAATTATTTCTAAAGTTGCTATCTCTTTGGAGCTACCATACAAATAGTATATTAGTACAAATAGTAATTACTGTGTGGCAAATGTTGGCAAATGTTTATTTTTTAATGACAAATCAACTACAATCAGAACAAATCTGTATTATGGTCATTGCACTTACAAGATACTGCATTATGGTTTCTCAACGTGTTACATTAATCATGGAATCTGGCTGCTGTCTCAAGAAATTATGTTTAAACTCTTGATAACTGAGACATTAACAAGCTTTCCTGTTGTGCACATTTTCATTTAAACTGCGCTCCTACCTAATCAGTCCATCAATTCAAAGAAATCTTATTGTTGTCCACTAGTGTTTTACAATGGAAAAATCAATAACCCTCAATTCTGTATCTCTTTCCTTTTAAATAAGCTTTAAAAAGCAATGAGATGTGTTAGAGATGATGATGATAATAATAATAATAATAATCCCCAAACAATAATTCTAAGAAATGTGGCATTTGCCTATTTTACTCATAGGAAAACTGTGTTACCTTTGAAAATCTATTTTTCAATACCTTAAGCACTTAGGGCTGGAATGGAGATGTTTTATTCTCCAGAACTTACTTTAACTTTGTGATAATCCTTCCTCAACTAGTCTTTTCTCAACACGCTACATTTACATCATCTTTTTCCTATGTCACCTATCAAGTTAACCAGCTAAGAAACCAGTATTTTTCTTATTTATTATTATAATATATACTGATAATTATAATTGCTACTTAACAACACACAGTGAATTCAGTTTCACACTACACTGAGCTAACACTGTAGACTATTTTGGTTCCCACCTTCTTACCACTGTGCTGTCATGAAATAGCTGTCAGGTATCGGTATTCATCCAGCTAATCTTTGAAGCCCTTCTCATGTCCCAGACACTTTTGACATAATGAAACTGCAAGTGCCTCTGACCACCACCTCCCATCCTAAAATTTGTAGTCTGACTTCACTGTATAATTTTTTTCTTCTAAATTCTCAAATTTGCTTTTCAAAAACACTGACTTGAATTCTCCTGTGATGTAATTTAAAAATCATAATCACTTGAGCCTTTATCGTTGCCAGCAAGCCCAGTAACTTCCATGTAGTTTACCAAAAAAGTCTCAGCAGTATTAACTTTCACTGATTTTTAAACACTGCTCACTGCTAATGAAAACTATTGATTACTATAGCTGTTTGTAGCAGTTACCTTCTCTCTGGTGAATGCAAGTTTGCCAAATGTACACAACTCCAACACACTCTTTACAGTAACAGTGCAGAGACCTCTACAATATGTATCACAATTCTAAAACAGATCATTAGAACTATCGCAACAAATCACTTCAAAAGGATGTTAGCACAAACACATCTTCCATCAGCCATACCAGCAGTTTTTATCCTAAACAGCCCATCATGTTCCTAATGTCCTCTCAGCATTTAAGTTCTTTTTACCTGTACCTGAATTAATCCTATTCTTGATAGACAATTAACTACTTTTGGTTTTCTGAATTTTCTCAGGCCATGTGACTGCTGATTCCTATTAAATGTACAGCTACGGAAAACACAGCACATCATGGGCATTTCTAAAATCATATTACACCAGAATTGCACATTTTTAAAACTAAGTTGAGGACAGGTGCGGTTACAGGGACTTTATAGTTTCTTTGGTCACTAAACTTAGTTATTTAATGAAATTAAATATTTCCATTATTGGGATGAAGTTATTTTGAAGCATCAGAATAAAAAAATACAAGCAAGTCTGGTACACTTTCAAACATTGGCTTAACTTCTGCTGTTCTGCCTACTAGTGTTTTGGAAAATTATAAATTTCTGCTCTGTTGTGGCATTTAGCCAAGGTCAAACCACCAGATACCCACCAAGTCGCTCATTAACTTCCCTCTCTCCCCCCTTCTTTCTCAACAGGGCAAAGAGGGGAAAGAAAATAAGTTAGGAAAAAAACCCCAACCCTTGTGGGTAAAACAAAAGCAGTTTTAATGTAAGCAAAGCAAAGTTCCACATGAGGGAGCAGAAAGAAAACAGATTTATTCTCTACTTCCCATGGACAGGCAATGTCAGGCCTTCTCAGGACGCAGGGCTCCCAAACACTTCTGGTTGCCTCGGAGGACCAAGGGTGACCCCACCCCCTTCCTCCTTTCTCCCAGCTTTATACTGAGCAGATGTCATGTGGTATGGGATATCCCTTTGGTCGGTTCGGGTCAGCTGTCCTGGCTGTGTCCCCTCCCAAGATCTTGCCCACCCCGTCCCACTGGGGGAAATATCAGAAAGAGCCTTGGTGCTGTGTAAGCACTGCTCAGCAGTAGCCACAACCCCAGGGTGCTACCAACACCCTGCCCGCTCCCAGCATAAAACACAGCACCGTGAGGGCTGCTGTAGGGGAAACCAATTCCAGCTCAGCCAGACACAGTACATCTGTAAATCATTTAAACAAAACTGAATTGGTAGACTAACTATCAGATGTAGTAGTAGCATCATGTCTCCACCAAGTAGCTTTACCAGAATAGTTTCATGCAATAATTTTCTTGCCTCATAGCAGATGGTTGTTTAATTTGATTGTTGTTGCATTTCTTAAACTGAATTCTACCTGCACATTTTAATGGCATTTTTGAGTTTATTTTGTGAAACAAAGTGGCAAAGAAGTGTGCTTGTTTCTGAAGTCACAGAATGAACAAAATAAATATGAGATCATTCACTTCCTTAAAATGTCACTGTACGTACGTACTTAAAATGTCACTGTATGTACATACTATGCCACGTCTGCACCAGGGTCTTTCATGGAAACTAAATCTACTTTTTTTTCAAGATAGTGGTATTACCTGAGGTACCTCTGTTTCTCAACTTTGTAATAAAATTAGTAACGAACATCTAGTGCGGTCTCAGCACTATTAACTAACCAATGAAGCTGGAAATGTGAAGCTGCTGTCATTCAAATCTGAAAACACTGGGTACCTAATAAATTTTCTGGGGATATATAATGTGTCTGGAATAAAAGCCTTATGACATGTGTTACTGATGTGTTAGCTTTGAATGTTACACAGGTCCATGTCTTTCCTATTAATTCCTCTCTTCTTTAAGGTTTTGTGCAGTTCATGCTGTTGGTATTTGTAGTTCTAGTATAATGTATTGTCATCTATATATTGACATATACTATCCTGTTCCTCCCTTGGAATGAAGCCAGTCTTTCAACATTACGTGTCAACAGTCATGACCAGAGACAGCCCATCATCTCAGGGACCGATTCCTCGCTCATCTGCATTAGTTGCACCTACCAAAAATTCCACTCAAATTTAAAATAAAGTTCAGGGCAATTGCACACAGCTCATGTTTCCAAGGGCCCATCTGGATCTCACCCTTACCAGTGCAAATGCCCATTCTTAGTACGAGTGTAACCACCCTAACACACACAGGATGCAGGATCAGAACCTATATTTCTCAGAAGTGATTTCCTATTTCAACTCACAAGGTCCCTCCACTCTAAAGAATTTCTGAGTTAATTTATAAACAAGAAGTGCATATACCCAGGCCTTTTATACAAGTATACAAGCTACTAGCACAATGCCTTTTTCCTTCCATATTTAAAATGCTCAGAAATAGTATCCTCACTCTAAAGATGGTTTTTAGAGTTAATTGATCACTAATCATCACAGATATCCTACTAAGCAAAGTATGAAACTTTTTGGTTGTCATGAATCAGTGCTGCAAGCTAGCAGCTGTCACTGCAGATTTAAGGTTGGTTTATCAATGGTGATGCCAAATAAAGTAACTTGATGACATACACAAACATAACAGGTAATTAATCTGGAGATCCCCTATCCAGAATCCAAGCAAGAGGTGAGAGTGAAACCTATCTCTAAGTTGAAAACTAGTGCAAAGATTACCTCTGCAAGATACAGCTTTCTGAAACACTTACCTATTTATACTGCTGTTAAAACTGATGGTAATATTTTTACAATTAATAAAGCCTGGCCAAAAAATACCTAAAAAAAATATACTCCATACTTTTGTAAACCCTGAGAAAAGGTCATTCCTAGATCAGATTGATCACAGTACTGACCTTTTTTGTGCTACTGTCAGATGATGGGGAGGGAAGAGAAGGAGAGACAAAAGAGATCATCTGAACAGATGAGTCTCTCAACTTACACAGTACAGAGGAAGGAGTGGAGTGGGACAGCTCAGACTCAAGCGAATGAATCTCTGAGTTTGCATTTTTCATGGACTTGCCCGCTGAATTGATGGAAAGAAACACAACATATGAACAAACAAAGATGAAGAGGTAGAGTGTGATCAGAATCCTCAGCAGGCACTGGCAGCAGGAGCGGCCGCTGGGGCACGACAAGGGTGGTGACCAGTGAGATGAAGAAGCAATGGAAGAGGAAGAGTGGTGGGTGGAACATAACCTCTCCATGTCACCCTCCTTTGTGAGAGCTGCATGAGGGTCAAGTAGATGTGAAGGAAGAAAAAGAGAAGGCCAAAAGAAAAATAATGGTAATTTAATGACAAGCAACAAGAACTTAAAAAAAAATCTTTGAGCACACAAACAATGTTAATGACGTACTTTTGGGAGGCAGTGTGGGTGCCCAAGAACAGCTGTAAAGGTCGTAGCCATAAATGACTCTGTTCAGATGCCAGCGCAGATTTATCCCTCTTTTCCAGTACTGAGATACACAGGGCTTTGAAAGAGCCTTAAAAAAAGTGTTTTTAGAAATTTGAAGAGTTTTTTTCAGAAAAGTATGTTCCAAACAGATTAGTTTAAATTGGTTTCTTTCTACTGTTAAATAAAATAAAACCACCAGGTATAAAATGAAATAAATTAGCACAATATATGAAAATACATGCCTCCTGAATTGTTAATGTTTTGAAGCGATATACCTTACAGATGTATTAAGTAGCACAGATTAGCCAGAATTTACCTAATCTGTTAATGCCCTAAAACTCAGCAATTTTTCCCCATTGTGAATCATCATTCTTACTCATGCTTTCATTAATTCATATCCAGGGGCAAAGAAATACTATGAGAAATCTATATTTCCCAACCATGATAAATTTAACAACTCAACTTTATAAAAGCCTGTGTGCATTGCTGGCCAAAAATTATTATGTTATTCTACAGCATTACTGAAAAAAAAAAAACCAATCTCGTATCAAAGAGAGGCTCCCAATGAGTTCCAGTCTCATCACTAAAGGAAGGAGAAATCTCACAAGCAATCCCAGGAGAGGGCATTGCCTACAGTGCAGTTTTCAGTATGTTCTTTCTCTCCACTCTTGTCCTTATATTTAGGAGGGATCACTGTCATGCAAATAAGCCCATGATCAATGGTTAATGTCAAAAATTTATGTTAGATAGGAACCTGAACTACAGCTTCAAGTAATTTCAAACTCAAATTCTAGAATTAGCTTTCTCCTTGAATTAATAAAATTATTATTTACCAAGCACCGTTTCTAGTAAAATAAATGTTCATCTTAAAAGATGTAAATGCATACATGAACAAGACAAAGTTACAGACAGTAAGATTTTCAATAAATAACAAATGAAAAGTAAGCCTGATTTTACTGTCTTAAGTTAAAAACTGAAAATACCTGATATGAGAGGAGAATGCTGTATGCATTCCCCGATAGATATGAGGTAAAATGTGTCTTTAAGAACAGATTCTAAGATAGCTGATTGAAGACTTCTTTTTTTTAATTGCTAGATTTCTTAATGAATTGTAACATCTGTAATATTTTTTACAGACATGCATATGCACGCACACTCCCACAGGGCACATAAAAACACAACTGTGCTGGAGATACTCTACCCCACACAGGTTTACATGATCCACACAACTTTAAAGGGTCAAATAATAAAAAGTAAGAAAACCACTTGATGCAGAGATGAATGTTTTAAATATGTGTGGGCTGGTAGTCTGTACAAAGGAAGGAACCTTGTACTTGTTTGTGCAATCTATGCATGGTGTTAGAATACTAGGAGGGGGACTAAAGTGCATAGATTGCATGCCTTTGCAAAGAAGGGTTGTTCTCTGCAAGGTGTGGGAAACACTGCAATACTATAAAACATATGCTAATACTACTTTTCAGTTACAGAGTGGCATCCCCATTTCCCTTCTCTTTGCAGGAAGGAGAGAACCTCTTCCCATGTTGTGCTCCATGCTGCGAAGAAAAGCAAAAAGATTTTTAAGGTCCTTTGTCACCTAAGGTGGGAAACATGCATCACCCTAAGCATATGCATAAGGACCCAGACAGTCAGTAATCCCAGAGAATTCTCTCTGCTACCTCTGAAATCCATTCGTTCCTATCAGTATCTTATCTCCATCTGCAGCCAATTGCTGTTCCTGACAAGAGAACAGCTTCCTCACTGTTGTCCTAGAAAATCTATACCCAGATGTCAAGTTTGGTGTAGGGGGGGAAAATATCCTTCCTAAGTGCCTTGCTAAAGCACGAAGCTTGAGTTTATAATAGATGTCAGGGTTGCAGGATTGCCTATTCCCTGAATCATTCTAGAAATTAGACACTCAGAGTACTGTTAGCTTTAATTTATAATAAAACAATCTGAAAAGCAGCCTCCAGTGTAAAGACTCTGAAGTGTGAGAGGAATACTAAAAAGTGAAAACCAAGCAAGGTTGCAAGCAATTAATAACAGGGGGATTATATTTGGTTTTTAAATAAACAGAAAAAGATATCCCTATACACTGGAATAAAATGTGCACCTCGGTGTCTGGTGAACAGGATGGTGGCACCTCCATGTGTTAGACCTGATGCTGAAGCAGCTGCATTGGTGTATGTGGTTATCGTGATCATCCCAGAGGTTACCAGTTCAAACTGTCATTCTCAGTGGGGAGAAAGAATCCCACCTTCCCACCAAAGCAGGTGAAGAGCAATAGGACACTGTTCTGCCTCCTCTTCTGGAAGTGCAGTTGACATCTTTCAGCTCCTCCTTCTGCAGTCTTCCAAAACCACACAATGCAACACCCTCTCTGGAGTACAGCCTCAGCTCATCTCACTAGCTTATCCACTTTATGTCCTTTGTATCACTATTATGTAGCAAAGGGTCAGGAATCTACAAATAACAGAAAACTTCATCTGCTAAACATTCTACCTCTGTCACTAAGCTATGGCAAAGAGAAGGACACAAACAGCACCTTGCCTCAGACCTGTAATTACCATAAGATTCTCTTTTCTGTTTTGGGAATAAAGTACATCATGGCCATGCAATCTGCTCTTAACTGTGATACTACAGAATCATCTAAAAGAATTAGGGAAAACATTTTCATTGTTGTTTTTCTTAGAATTGTGTTCCTGAGATATAATTCTGTGTGCTAAGCTTCAGACAGAATTTTATAAAAATCCTACTGTTATAATATCATGTTAAATCATCATCCAGAGGCCCTATAATTAAATTATCCATTTAATGAGGTTAGTTGCTAAACTACACATAATAGTTTAAAGGAAGTAACACAAAGTGTTATGAATAAAGGTAAATTACACTGTATTTTCCTCTGTATCAGCTGCAGATACCTGTAATTGTTCTCCAAGCCATTACTTGGCATTAACTCAAACAGCTATCACTATGTTGTTATTTAAAGTGAGCAGGTACTGGCTGTTAACCACCCAAGGCTTTGTTCAAGTAGAGGTGAAATGATTCACCGAAACTTTGAGAACAAAGCGCCAACATCAGTGACTTCATTAGAGCTAACTGCAGCTCATATAGTACTGTAAGTCGCAATTTATAGCTGCATTGCTACTAGCAGTGGATAAAAAGTCTTCTCTCCACCGAGGGAACACCAACTATGCAGAAGTAGAGAAAATTATTGCAGTGCAGCAGACTCTGCAGATATTAGCCTGTACAGCAGCTGAGCATCTCAGCCTCTCCAGAAGCAGTGTAAGAGCGGCAGCAGAAACAAGATGCTGGGCTCTGCCACAGGCTTGCTCTGCTCTCCTGTGCAAGCCTGAGCTAAGCTGCCATGAGGTAAATACCCAATGAATCTCATACGCAGTATGATGTAAAATCTGCTTTTTCAACACTGTGCTCCTTGGACAGCCGCTACCAGCAGACTGTGCTTTCATGCTTACACTATCAGTTCATTACTCTGGCAATACTGGTTTGTCAAACATGCATAACACCTGTTCTACCAGTCAGAAACTAAGCACTAGATATTTTTGATACAATTCTAACTACTTTATGTTTGATTCCCTTCTAGATTCTAAAACAATTCCATGCTCTTCAGAGGAAAAGGAAGCTCTTCAATAGATTCAAGTCTGTTTTAGGAGTACAGCTTTGCTAATACTTGCTTTTAGCAGTGACTTAGGCATTATAGTACTTCCAACATAAAGCAAACTCCTTATTCTGATGGTTCACTTAAGAAGTCTCTTTTCCATTCTCCACATTTTATCTTTGCCATCATATCTGGCTTGTGTTTCCCCTGTATGTATAACATTGTTCTTTGAGGCTGAAAAACAACCCTTTTTGTGAAGGAAAGATACACAAACCTAATACTCTTTTTTTAAACCCTTTGTTTTAAAACACAACGTTATTAAAGTAATTATGAGTAACATCACAGTATAATATTTAGAGGGCAAAAACAGAAACAAAAATGATATCTGTGAAGTTACAGAACTAATTTTGTTTAAAAAATCAATTTTAGTTTTTTAGAGAAGAAAAGAAGATTAAAGTAAGTGTATGGACACAACAAAAGAGAAACTTGAAAAAACACTGGCATCTGAACAGAATAAAAATTAAAATGGTGATATTGGGGGGAAAAAAAAGCAAACCCAAAACACAAATGCATGCTAAAAATACATAAACTAAGTAGAAGTTACAAAGCACTGACTTACACATTTTTAATCTACTACTATTATTTCTGGAACTACTATCTTAGTTAATAAACGGTAACTTTATATTCTGCATTCCAAAACATCATGGCAAATGGTGTTTTGGGAAATGAAAATTCAAAGGTAAGTCTGAAACACGTCAGAAGTTACAGAGAAGAGCATAAAAGTAATTTATTTTAAACAAGTATTATCTCTTAAGACTCATTATAAGTTTCTGTGTTTAATGACCTAATGAAATACATTCACACAACTCATGTTATTGCTTCTCCAAATGTTTCAAGCTTAAAATCATACCTTTCACATCCTCATCTTCAATGGTTGTATTGGAACTCTCTGTTGATTCCTGTTGAGAAGTAAATACAAGTAGAATGTATAAAACAAGCCAAGCCTTATTTGTGTGCCTTTGAAAATTACAGTTAGTTACAAATATCATGCAAAGCCTTGAAGCAGGGTGGGATGTAATTCACAAACAAATGGTCACACACTGATTAAGACATTTCCACCTGAAACTGATGTCAAACACTGCTATTGTCTACAATAGGGAACATAAATACATTTCCTGCCATTAATGCCTTTACTTCACAGGAATGTAAAGGAAACTTTTTTCTTTAAGGTCCAACTGCACAAAGTCCATCTGAAATGTTATATGAATGACCTCAGCCAAGTAGGAGAGCTTGCCATTTTAAGCTTAGTGACTATATCAACTGTGAAAAATAAGTCATTCCATGCCAACTTTTAAATATGCAGACTTCTGCGTGCTACAATTTACAACTGTTTTTCTGTTCACATGACTTATGCAATGTGTATTAAAACAATGTCTCCCAGTGATTTTAAGGATATTGGATCAGTTTCTGTCATTTTAATTCTATTTTTGTCATAAAATTTTTTTTGAAGGAGACAGAATTGATAAATATACAATCATGACTTTGACAAACCAAGGTATCTTTGTAGTAGTACTCTTCAAACAACCTGTCATGTAGAAGAATGACTGATCTATCAGACAGTTTATACTTAAGCCACCACACTGTTAAAAAGGCAAGGATACTGTATCTCAGACCTTTATGAATTACCAGAAACATGAAATATTACAGACAAATTAAACAGGGCACTGTCAAGTCTAATAGGTACACAGAAGTTTTTAAACTTTTTTTTTTTTAAATGTGTATACTTTCTTGAAAAGTAAAATCAATATATATATATATTTTAATTCATAGCTCGATAAAAAAAAAAGGATTAACTGGTCTATTTTTATTTGAGACAAAACATAGGACTGGTATTGTATTTATCTCTTAAAAGGATTTTGCAATGAAATAATAAAAGGTAAATTTGACAGTGCCCTTTATTTACTGTGTCCTCACAAGGCTGAGCTGAAGGAATATTCAAAATAGTTAATGCATTACTCAAACCTTAAGAAAACAAAACATATGTGCATCCATAAATAAAACTACATGAATTAATTCACACACAAGCGAAACTGAACAAGTCACCATGCTTTTCCTGAACTGGCTGGCATTAGACGTTTCACTCAACACTGAACTGACATATCATGCTCTATCACTTAAAATATTAGATAAAGTACTTATGAGTAAACACCCCACCCCCACCCCCCCAACAAATACAAGTTGTAAACACCATGCACAAGCTCACATGGCAGATGTAGCCTGTAATACTGAAGCATCCACTCCAGTTGCCATACTACAACAATCAGTCTTTCAGACAAATTTAGGAGTAACTCTCCACATTAAGTAGTTTGCTTGTTTGCTGTGACCTTTTGGGACACTGAGTATCTTAATTGCTATGATTACATAATAAAGTCAAGTAGATGTAGTCATGCCAATATTTTATCTGGGTTTTCTGATCTTTAGTGGACTTCAGTGATAAAGATTAAACTAGTGTTCAAACACAGGCTGTTTGTTGCCTATGAGTTTAAAATTGAGGAGCTGAAAAAGTAGTAACATGAAAATAAAAGCTCTATGTTTGACAGATGCAAGGTACATAAAGGAATGGGATACACAAGCACAATACAGACCATCAGTATTTTCATGCTTGAGAAATGTCTGCATGCATTATTTATTCCCTCAGATTCAATCCTTCTCATGTGAAATAACCACAAGTAGTTAAGACTAGATAAAGGAAATGTCAATTCTTTATATCTACACTGTAAACAATGAAACTTTTGTTGAAGCGTAAATTCTTTCCAGGAAACCTAGGAACATGTGTTATATGTAAATGATGTTTCCTGGCCCTTTTCAAGTCCATGCATGAAAAAAACAAAACAAAACACAGTTTAGGAATTAGTTGCCAAATGCAAACATCACAATACACAAGAAAAAGAAAAGACCATGAAGAAAATGTATAAAAATTAAAAGACCTCTTTGTGACTTGAAATGTTAAAATTTTTTTGAAACTGCCCACTGATGTTATGGAAGAAAACCAAAGTCCTGTGCGAAAGACACATCACAACATGGTGTATAAGCATGCTGAGAAACAGCAGATGGGATAAACTGAAATGACATCTTTATCTAAGGTGACAACTACACATAAAACTCATCAGTATAATCTCACCACACTCTGAGAACAGCATTCTTTGTTTTTACTTAGACTGCAGCATTTTTGGCTGAAACGAGAGAGACACCACACTCCCCGAGCCTGGCTGCACAGGGTGCTGAACTCAGCCAATTGCTACCGACTCCCCCATGAGCTTTGGAGGCTCAGCAATCAGCAGGACACATGAAGCAGGTGAACACAGATGAAAAGAGGCTCGAGAGACACCAGGTGTAACAAATGCGGGAATGAGATTTTCTTTGATAAATTCCTGGAATGGCCCTACTTTGTTGTGGAATAGTGGATGAAATGTGTGGTGTGGAAAAGCAAGATGGAGTTGATTCTTTCCGAATACCTTATTTCCATCAGGGTTGTGGATTACTGTAGTTTGGGGCTCCTGAGCGAGAACAAAATAAAGAGAAAAATAGTTCCCATTGGTAAATACATTCTCATTAGTGTGAGGGAGTGCAAGAAGAGCCAGCTCACAAATGCTCAACACTGACAAGAGCCAAAACAAATGTTAACTATTGCCAGAGGGTGAAACTGGATGTCTCGAATACAGATTTCCTCAACAGCAAGCCAGCAAAAAAGACCGTCTCACCTAATGCAGCAGCATGCAGAGAGAGACCTTATTCACGACCAATGTATACAGGGCTTTGAAGCTCTGGAGACCTGCAGAGGCTCTCTTTTTCACAAGGGCATACTAAATGCTTTGCACGTTTCACTGTCCGAGCCAGGGCAGACAGAAAAGCCAGAAATCACCTCTTCTCTTTAAGCATGTTTTGCTTGTATTAGTATTAAGTGATCAAATAAAAATACAGATGAATCAATAAGGATTAAGTATAAGTTAACTACCTCTAAATACCAGCATGGTTTGGAAGACATAGATTACTAACAATTGCCGCCCTGGCAGAGCAGCATAAAAGTAAGTGAGAGGTATCTCTGTGTCATTTTAAAGTGCAATTTCCCCAAATTCTTTTCTCTTAAAAAAGGTTAAATAATCTTTGAAATGGCAGTGATACGGCATACTTTCAGCACGGACTATTGTGCATGGCTATGTCTGGGAACAGACTGCCATATACTCATGCATGAAACCTGTTAACCTGTCCTTAGAAATTACTTAGCGATGTATGCTCCAGTGCCAGTTACACAAAAAAATTCAAGAAGAAAAATCTCTCCCATTGTGTGTGAATTATCCACATTTTCAAAGCTATATACACAGGCACACGGGAAACAATATCTCACAAAATTAGGTACTTAGGCACTGGCATTCATATTTGTGAGTCCTGTGATAGATGTATGCTTAAGAAAGAGGAGCTACTAATAAAAGCAAGACTGCAATAGAAACATTTGTGAAGAGCACTCCAATTAGTAACATGTTCCTAACAGAGCTTACTAATGAGTAATTTCTCCTGCAGATTTAAATGTAAGAGAAGCAAGCAAAAATGTTTAGCACTAGATGCCTCTTGATCCCAGTGAAGACTTGCAAAGTCCTGCTGAGTTTTAGGAAATATGGAATGAAAATCTGAATAAGGTCTATTTTATGGTAAAGCCTAGCAATAATCCTGTTAGCTCTCCTTGATAGCAATAGCAATACTTCTACTAAGACAAAGCAGAGAAAATAATAGCTTGCTTTTTTTTTTTCTTTTTTCTTTTTTTTTTCTTTCTTTTTTGTGCAAAAGGTTAGCATTAAAAAGATGGAAACAGTCATCAGGCAAAGAGCTAAGAGCAACATAAAGCACATTCTACTCACTTTCTGGCACAGCATGCAAAAACTTCAACTACAGTTACAAATGCTATGACTCTACCGCATCCAGCTTCCATGTAATATTTTCTATTAATAAACACGCTCTAATGGACTTCCTCACAAAACAAAACAAAACAAAAAAAGTATAATTCAAACAAAAAGTTTTTTCAAAAAACCTGTTTTTAGAAAGCAAACAGTAAATGCATGAAAAAGCAAAAAAGAAAGAAGAACAAACAGAAGACAGTCAAAACTTCAAGACAGCATGAGAAGGAAGATTCCAGGTATACCAGCGCTGGGGTAGGAATATTTTCCTTGGGGCTGGTTACCACGTTCGTTTTGTTGTTTATCTGTAGGTATGCAGAAAATAAAAACAGACAGGCCTTAGAACTCACGGTAGGCACCGTATCTATATCTCTCTGTACAGAACTTCTATATACAGATATAGGTATCTATATATAGATACAGATATGGAAATAAAGAATCACAGAAAGATGAACTTATGAACTGGAAACAACACTAACAACAGATCCAATAGCTAGCTGCAACTCCTCCAAACATGCTAGCTGCGGGTTTTCAGATGCACTATACGAAAGGACTATATAAGGTATAGATGACTTCAGCTGTAACACTTAAAAGAACAGAGCGCCTTTAAGTAGCAGCTAATCATATATAAGAAGAATATAGAATTAATATGGGTTTGAAGGAAGTTCTAAATAGCCATTGCAATTTCTTGACATGCCACAGTATTAAATAACTGCACCCAATTGTTCTTTATTTCTAATTATGTATCACTACCATAAATAATATTTGATTATCCGTAGCTCTCCAGAAATCTATAGATTTATTCTTCTGGCTTCTGGGAACAGATCTGAGTAAACACAACTGATGCTAGAAAGAGACTGGTGCCCTTTTAGCTTTTTTGGTGTTATTTTAGACAAAAATAATTGGCAGCTGGGATTTTTTGCAGTCTCATAAATCCTGCAGTAACTGTGTATTAGCCTTTCAATTTTGGTACTATAACCTGGAAGTGTAAGGTTTCACACTATAGTATCGATAGTTTTACTCCACAGAACAGCATATATCTGCTTAACATTACACGTAGGTCATTGTGTTAATTCTTAGGTTTAGTACAGTACAACACCTTTACAAGACTTTTGGCTTTTGTTCATACAAAATTTTAATTCAAATTTAACTGTTTAGCAATAATTTAAAAGGTATTTGATTCTTTAAATCCATTTTTAAGATCCAGCTTTCATAAATACCGTGGTATGAAAAGAACAGAAATACTAAAAATAATGTACCGAGCCACTTTTTACATGCACTAAGAAGCAAGATTAAAGTATTGTAAAACTAGTTTGAAATATGTAATTTTTTTCTTTAACAATAATTAAGAAAAAAATATTACGTACATTTTGGTCATGTCTGATTTTAACAAGAGCAGTCCAAAGCGGCATGCAGAACTGGGTGTATAGATACATATTGTCTGGAAAGACTTTGATCCAAAAAAAAATAGTTCTACTGAATTTCTAGACACAGTACTTAACAAATGTGCAAAGCAAAGGAGTCAAAATTTTTTTTGTTAAGGGATTTTTGTAAAAAAGTAATGAACTTCTTCATTTAAAGAAACAAACTCTAGCCGTCTTGGGGGCAAACTATGGTATTTTTTCTTCTAAAGTCTTTCTAAATCAATTAGAAAATGGTGATATGTTAAGTAACATGTATGAAAAGGCATAAAGACAAAGTCCTAGAATAGTGAACTAAACTGAGCTGTGTATTTCTGACTTCTGATTTAAACTTCCAAATGACTCTGTAATGTCAGATGAAGTGTTCAGCTTTTCAGCGCAGGCTAACATTTAAGTTCTGTCTGTGTCAAAGGCTTTGCTAAAGTTGAGCCTTCAGAAGTTAGTGCCACTGAGGGAATTCACTGAACTCCCTGTCCTAAGCAGTTTTTGATGATTATTTTACTTCAGTACAGGTGGGGCAGCTGACTTGTTGATTGCAGGAGTTAAGCCTGCAGCTGAACTGAATTTTACACAGAATATGTCTAGATTATGAAAATGTCATCTGGATTTGCATTAATTAATTAAAGACTGCAAATTTCCTTATTTTAACCTATATTTAGCTGGTTTTGAAGAATATAAAGCAGCCTTGTTAGTTAATGTCAGGGAACATTATTTCAACACTAAATGTTATTTAGTAATATTTGTGATAGGAACCATTCTCCCATAGAGAATAAAAATAATTTTCTTTGATTTAAAATCAAAGTTCACAGTGTTCTATCACAGGAGAATGAGAAACAGTTTTTTAACAATGGTCTTTCTACAGAAATTGTTATTAAGAGAAAATATGAGTCATTATTGAGTCCTAAGTACTTGATTTATGCCTCAACCTGGCCTAGTTATCATCAAATAAATTTCATTTATCTATTCACAATTATAGCCATAAGTTGCAGGGGTGTCTGAACTCAAGACAGAGAGAGAATAAAAACCTTTCTTCATAAAGTCATTCATGGGGAGACATAAGTATTAGCAAGTATTTTATATATCAACTGGCCTGCTTCGTTATTTATGGGATTGTGAGATGGGCAAAACCTGAACTCCTTACTCAGGAAAAACCTTCTAAAAAAACCCATCCACTTCAGCAAATGAAAGTTCTACAGGAGGATAGTAGAACAGTGAGAACACACACAATGCTGCTTGATGGCATACTAAATCTTCCAAAACAAGAGAAAAATCATATATCAAGTTGTATAACTACAAGTTTGTATTTTTATGACAGTGTAGTCATCAAGACACTACAAATGAAAAGGCCCTAACAAAAGACAGATAGACATAAAGCAAAAACATGCGGAAAGAACTGAAGATTTCACCAGATTTCATACAGTCCTATTCAGTAGTAGCGTAATACAAAAAGTAAAGCCACAAGCCAAACAAATGCTGCTGTTGAATATATAACGAAAACAGGTTAATCAAATTTCAATTCCAATTTTGCCTCAGTAAGGAGAGCAGGCTTGTGTCCATACTCCCTTGGTGAAAGTCCTATAAAAATAAACAATATCTATTACAGCTACTGCTGAAAACTGCAGGAAATAGATTCAAAACTTCTTAGTAAGAGACTGAGAATACAACATTCATTAGTAAAAGCATAAAGAGATTATGTAATTCAAAATACAGTTGGTAAAACCCTTTGAAATTTGAGAGAAAACAGCAATAAGCCTGTATACTTTCTCTCTTACAGAACATGTGCTTTTATTAATATATGAAGACACATGGTGTATTTTGCATATATTTTTAACAGCAAAGGGAAATGATTCCAAAAGAAGTAAACCAGTTTCATATGAAACAGTTATTCTAAAGTTGTGCTTAAGTGGTGACCTTTTATTTGTTGCGAAGAAGGAAAACTTTTATACTAATGCATCGCTTGTCAAAAGCCACTCTCTTAGGTCTGACAGTAGTGCAGGACAGACACACACAAACACTCCAACCAGCTGGGCTGTAGAATCATTATTGGCCTTTTTTCAATATATTATAAAAAGTATTTTAAGAAACAAAGTCTGTATCTTGGGACTTAATCTTTCACACAGTACTTCCATAACAGAAAGTTAAAGCACACGTCATATTTGGGATACTAGAATTATCCCCCCGTACCTTGCTGGTGACCCTCATTTGGACACTGCTACCACTGATCCTCTGTCACTGAATTTCCATGCTCACCCAAAGAACTATTTACCTATATAACTAGGTCTGCTCAGACCTGACCAGCAACTTTATTGCTGAAGGAGAGTTGTATGTTCCAGTGAAAGGTGTGGATGATGGATATTTGCCTTCTCTCTACTGGCAGCAGCAGCAGAAGCTGGCCGGGACATCATAGCTGATCATCATGAACATCTCAAAAGTCAGATTCGAAATCGTAATAAACCAGGAATTGAGTAAGTCACTGTGTGGGATCACAGAGGCCAAGTAAACATAAGACTGTAGAGCAGGTCAAGGAGGAAGAAAAGTTATTGAGCCTGAGTGTCAGCTGGGACATCTTATGGCAAAGCCCTGAGCTGCGCAAGAAGTGAGCTGTGAAACCGTAGTATGGAAAGACTGTGAAACTTTTTTTTTTTTTTTTTTTTTAACTCCTGAGCATTTAGCATGGCATCTTGGTCCGCAGTGGCTCAACTAAAACAATACTATTACACTGTGCAACATGTTTTGTGTTACCTTTTATGATATTAATATGATTAGCTTTTAAAATAATGAGGTTTTAAAAATTAATATAAGGCCATTATAAGATTACTATTTTGTTACTATTTTTATTTACTAAGGACAATTTCATTGGCCAATGTTACATCTACTTTTTTGTTTTCATATGTCCCCAGGTTAAAAAAAACAAAAAACTTTCTTGAAAGAACTGCAGAACAATTCACTGTGGATGGCATATAGCAACTGCAGGCTTAAAATTCACAAGGTTGTACTTTAAAGTCTTGCAGCTTCTCACGTTGTGGTAACAAAACTAAATGCAACTGTTTGATTTCTAAGTGTGAACGTTTCACAGGAGGAAAAAAATCTGTCGATAAAGATCCTCACCATCATCTGAACACTCGAACTGGACTTCCTTTTCTGAATTGACCAGTCAGAGAGAAAGGAAAAGAAGAAAATGTGACTGGTTGGATTTGAAGTATCAATGCATGGAGTACAGTATATTTCTGTTTTGGCTTTTTTTTTTTTTTCTTTTAAGAAAAAGACAGCTTAAGCTGTAGGAAGGGGTGGAAAAATGCTACGGAGTATATAGTATCTCAATTACAGAAATGACAAAAATAACTTCCCCAGATGTAAATTTACTCCTTTTGCTCCACATGACCATGCACACAGCAGACACATAAAATGTGTTGAAAATCAAGTATCAAACCCCAACAAGTGTAATTTAGGCAAAATTTTGGCAACAATTGTTTTCCAGTATTATAATCAAAATTGAGATATAACAAATACCATTGTAGACCTGTAGGAGGAATGATATTTAAAAGGAAAAGTTGGTCAGATAGAGTACATAAAATTTATATATTCCACAAATAAATATGTTAAGGGTTTTCCACAGGAATGATCGTATAGTGCTGAATATTTGCTTCTCCATGTAACTAGGATATTTACTACTTGGTAGTGAGAAGCATTGAAATCACAGTGTACTCACTTCATTTTAAGTTAGTCATGATTTTTTTTGATATAAAAAGTGTGCCTATGTGGGAGAACAGGAACAAATATACTATGAATCTGGTATTTCAGTATACAATGTTTTGTTAAAGTAAAAAGATTAAATAGAAAATTAAAATTCAGGTCAAAGACATACTTCTGAGTAAATGCACAGAGCACAGAAGAATATCTTTTGAATCATATAATGAAAGCTTGAGGTATTAATTTTAGTCTTCAGGAGTCCCCTGAGAAAAGAAATAAAGTATTTTTCATTGCTAAGTGATTTTTTTTTTCTGGATGTTTTTCAAAGTATTTATCTAGAACGTTCACTTTTGAAGCATCTCTCCTCCTGCAGGATCTGGTGACATGAGAATAGGAGCTCTAAATCATGTATGAAAGCTGCCAAAATGTTCCCTTCTTAGCAAAGTCTATTAGTCAGGATGAGCTGATTTGTTGAGATAGTAAACCCCTCAAGTTCTGCCATATATAGCAAGTACATCTGGCAGAATACACCTCATGTGGAGCCAAGCCTACCAGTAAACTTTTGGTCTTCCATGAAATCTAATGAACAGTCAAGGGGAAAAACAGAGGCAATAGAGCTGCAGATAACACTGACACCTAGAAAGCTAACATGCCCACCACCAAACCATTATTTATATTTATAACCTAATTAATAACATTGAGTCATTAATCACACAATAATCCTTCATTAAAATAGCAAGAAAAGCATTTTCTCCAGTAGCTTTCTATCTTTCACTTATTAAAATGCTTGTTTTTCAAAGAGTTCTTTTATTTCATTTTTAAGTTTCACCTACTAACTTTAATCACTTCAAATATATAATAAGAAGAACTTATTAACGATTTATATAATGGAACAAAATAACAATAATCAATTCTAAAAACTGGCAGAAGCTACAGATAGGTGGCGACTAATAAAATGTATTTTAAAGCACATGTTTAACCTACCTTAACTCCATCCGGCTTTTTCAGTAAACTCTTGGCTGCTGTAAAACGAGACAAATAATTTCAGTGTCAGGTCATTACCACTGAGGTCAACCAGCTGCTCAGAAAACCCCCATTGCCTCCCAGCTGCTGATAAGTTTACAGCTTTTATTTCCTCCTTTTCTTGCTCTGAGTATAGGAAACAAAATATTTAAGTAACTACAAATACTTAAGATTATCATACGTCTCTTTTTCCATTGATTAAAGCTATAAGGATAACTGTACTTACACAAGGAGAGACCTCCTTGGGCACCATAGAGGAAATGGAAGCAGGATGAGTGTAAAAGAAGCACCTTTGGATACAATAATTTTTTCAACAGCAATATGTTTACAATTATTGATGGGGATAGTTCGATATGACTACAAAAAATTACTGTTCTGATGGCAGGGACTTTGACCAGGTGTTTGTAGAGACCACTGGTATCTTAATGATGTTATTAATATAACTGACATAAAAGTAATCAATACCAAATCATCAAGGTACCTAAAGAGCTTAGTGTGGTACAATACTATCTATTCCACCTAATGAAAAGTAAACCGGGTTTTAAAAAAACACCTCTGGGAAATGGTTCTTTGGGGTTTTCCCACCGTGACAGCATCAGTCACCTTGCATGAAAGGAGAGGAATGTTGCAAATAAGAAAGGAAGAACAATCTGCTAGCGAAGTGCTGTTTTGGAGGAGTGCTTCCTAGGAGTTAATAATAACAAATGGTAGGCTTTGTTTCATCTTCTAATATTGTTATTTTCTGAATCCTGTTGCACACTGACGAAATTTCTTCAAAGCAGTGGGGACTGTTGGGTAGAATTTCACTTGTCATAATGTTATCCATGTGTTAGGCTTTAAATTCCAACACTTCAAACTGGCACCAAGAACAGGGCCAAATCATTCCAAATCACTAAATTTGGAGAGCTATTGTGCAAACAAGCACATGGCAGCTCTGAACCTGAAACATTTACAGCAGAAATACATTCTGGGTGACCTAACAAATTGAAATGAACTATTCACTAAAGCGTAAATGCTGCATGACTCACTGCCAAAGACTTGAAGAATAAATAATAAATTACAAAACAAGCCTGGTGTGTTTTGTTTTTATTGTTGCTTACGACCCAATCTTCCTATTGGAAAGCGTATCACGGCTTAGGTTGTAAGAAAGTGCTGTTCTGTATACACTGTTTTGCTTAGAACTAGAAAGCCTTTTTGAAAGGGAAATGATGCAGCTAACAATCTGGCATAATCAAAGGGAACAGTCCTGACATGGAGTTCCCATTAATACTGGCATCCTTCTCTTTAAAATGAGGAAACAAAAAACATGTACTGGACCTTGCAAGCCCAAGGTTGCTTAAACTAGCTGAAGATAAAGTTATTGAGTATGTGGTTTAAACCTGAAGTTAATTTTTGTACTTGGGGTTTGTTCTCTCGCTACATCTGCATTAAGTGCTCATTTAGCTCTGCTTCAGAGTACAGAAAATGTAAGATCACCTCAGAAACTGAAATACAGAAGTAACTAATGTCTATTATTATGTTGTTTACATTTAAAAAACCCCTGGAAAATGAAACCAGGTTAATGTTTATAATTTCATTAGTATATCAGCCCTCCAAATGCAGTTTATTAATTATGGACAGCAGCCAACACTGCCATTAAAACTCTCACAAGGCCCATGATTTATAACAAAAATGAACAAAAATAAATTTTCCTGTATTATGCAACAGGACCACTGCCTGTATTTATTTACAGAAACATGTAAATTAATAGTGAAAATAAATCTATTTACATAGATTTTTGAGATAGCATATATCCTGTTGCAATCTGTGCTAACAGGACCAAATGCAACACGGCCTTTGATTTTACACTACCACAAATATTGTGGGCACTCCGTTAACTTCAGAAATTCACTTAGGGAAAGCAAAGGGGAGGAGCTATTCCTAAAACCTGAGGCCAAAAAAACCCAGAAGTTCATTGCTTTTGAAGTCTGTTTTAGACTGTTAGACATTAAAAAATATGGGAAAACATAAATTAATTCTTATAGGCTGCTGTTCATAGCAAACTAGTTTCTTTTGCTAAATTTGTGCACAAAACTTCTGAGTTCTTTAATGCTTAACAAACATTACATGTTATATGTAAACAATTAAATGAAAACCAGTAAAAAATGAGGGCATCAAAAGCAGTAACTGCAAGTATTGTGTTTATGGCATTGGCAGCGTGTCCTTCAAAATGTGCCTAGTATGGATTATTATGCAGTATTTCATGTTAGAGGATATATTCATTATTCAACTTCCTTTGTTAGTTTTGGCTTGGAATGTATTTTTAATAATATTTTGATGCATCTTTCTTTAAGCACAGATACTGCATATAAATCAAGTATTTAAAAAATTTGCAGTAGCAAAGCAATTAGCATATTCTAAATTAAGCCCACAATGAAAGATTTCTTGCAACTACAAGCAATAGCTATAAATAAAACCTAAGGCAGCGCTAATAGGCCAGAAAGCAGACTGAAAAGAAATGGTGTTGTGACAACATGTAGAAATTAAAGTGATTTAGGACAAACAGCAATTTTGATTTAGAAGAGAAAAAGATGTTCCTTTCACGTGCTGAGGGTCTTACCTCACAAGAAATATACATTCCACATAAAAGGAAGAAAGAAAAATAAAACACTTTTATAACCACATTGTTATGGACAAATGACCTTCAAAAGCATGCTTTGCAATGAAATACAATGAATAAACAACTTGAAAAAATAAATGTAATCAGTGAAAAATATGGGTCATTATGGTGTAAAACAGAGATGATAGGTGAAAAAAATCCAAAACAAAGCCAAAAAACCCCTGTTTGCTTTTCATGCCAAAATACCATTTTAAAATGCAGCTTGTTTTGGTTTATGAAAGTTGAAATTGACCCTTACACATATATACAGTGACAGTTACGAAGAATGATGAGAAATGATGTATTTGTTTGATATTTAATAATAATTCATTTTTACAAGATACACAGCCTACAGCATTCCCACCTTTAAAATGAATTGGCATATACTGGCAATTCATTAAGCATTAACCCAATGTAATTTACATAAATGTTGTCTTCTGTGTTACAGGTGTGTACTAAATATAGGAGCTTAACTAACACCAAAATTATATTTCAAGTACTATGCAAATTGAACAAGTCGTTCTTGCATTCATGATTATGTAATTTATTTTGGATGATTCAGTGATTATTATTATTCAAAACATGCCCAAAGCACTATCATGTTTTTATATGTACATTGATTTATGCTACACTTCAACAGTTACATCACAGAATAGGAGGATATGTAAAATAACTGATTTTTAAATTTGGCATTCTTTTTCACTATTAACTTGAAATCCCAAATGGCAAAATGAACAATTCAGCATGGTATCAAAATTTTGGCAATACTACTATGGAGGACAATTCTAACTCTCCTAACAGCAAGCTTATTTTAGCTTTTGCTGTTAAAATATGTTTAGTATAAAGATCTAAATCTCCAGGGGTATCACTACAAAAGTATTTCATAAAGAGGAAACATCTCTTGTGATATCAAGCTAGGCATTAGAAGACAAGAAAAGAAGGATTGATTTTACTGCTTTTCTTACTCCTTAGCAAGGTGATAAAGAATGAACATGTTTTGATTTTGTTTTTTTAAAATACAGGATGCCACAGAATTCTGGAATGACATTTCAGGTACGTAAAAAAAAAGTAAATTTTTAGATGTTGTTTGGTGATACTTATGCATGTGGAACTATATGCATTATTTTCATTTTTCCCCCACCAAAACAGACAGGAAAACACTGTCTGTCTTCTGACAGATAACACTAAAAAAAAGTGAAGTGAACTCACATGCTACTGAAAAATTAGACTAACTGTCATCTACAGAGGATTCTATTTGGCCCAAATACCTTAAACTCTCGTTTGGTTCTGCAAAGGAAACAATTTAAGAGATACCATATTTAGATGCTCCTGAATAACAAAGATCTTTCTGTACGAATGAATCCTAATTAGATCTTAGTCATCACAAACATCAAAACATAAAGATTATATTAATCTGGAGCTCAATGAACGTACCTGAGAAATTTCTGGTAGCCAGCATAGTTGTCAAAATGGCCCCCTGTGTACACATACATTTTCTCAAATTAGCATCACACTTGTATAAATCTCTGAATGTGAACATGACACAACGAAAAGGGAAACACGCATAAATTACATCAATTACTATATTAACTCTGAAAGAATGGATTATCTGTGCATTACCTATAATATGTGATGCCATGAGCATGTAAACTGTAATTTAATCTTAATTACACACCTATCAGCAATCCTGATAATCTCAATTATTTACCAATTGTCAGTATGTAATGCACAAACCACGAGTACTCACAGGCACAGTAACTACCAGCAAAATACATAGCTGAATATAAACCAGATTCTACTAATGTGCTTAGATTATTTTTTAGGTAGGAAGAGGAGTTTGTTTGTAATATGCTAATTAGAAAAGTTCACATCCACAAAGTTTTCCTGTCTGGTCCAGAGAAAACAAAGGATAATTGAAAAGAATAACTTTAAGGACTTTTCTTCAACAAAATAATTTTAATATGTATAAATGAAGATGATTGTTATTATTTTGAATCCAACAAAACTATGCCACATTCCACTCACTTTCATTAAAAGTTTAAGATCCTCATGCCAAAAGCTGATCATCTATCAAACAGTTCATTAAAGCATAATATTCAAGAAAAAATTTGCTTAGGGATCATTTGTTTTACACGTGGAACACAAGCCAACATTCTTTTATCTTTCCAAAATTAACTGCTCATCCTTGCTGAAGATTTCATTCTTACCTTTAGTTTTCTTCTTGCATTGAATTTCTTCAAGCAATCTACAGTCTCTTGTCTGTGCATCATAGAGGCAACAGTAGAACGTTGCTAAGACAAGAAGAAAAGAATAATTTTAACACAACCAGCCATATGTCTAGCATTTGTTTTACTCTCCAACATACATATTACAATCCACACAGTCTAAAACTTGTGCCTTTCATTTCTACCCTGTCTGATTGTCCCTTTGTGCAGGTTTCTACACACCTGGGAAATTTCCCAATGAACAAAACCAAAGTCTCATTTTATTCAGCCTTTTCCATGCATAAAGTCCTCTTGAAAGAAAGAGGCACTAAGAAAAACACAGTATCTTAGAACCTGGGTTATGCAGTATAAATATAGTCAAAGTAATATACTGAATTATGATTTTGGAAAATATGTTTTAAAACGGGAAGGAAACTTCTCTTTGGCATTAGTGATATTAGGCGAGGTACAGCAGCAGGAAAAATTCAGCAGTACCTGCATTTTCCCTGTAACTCAACTTTATTTGCATCACAATTTTAAAGGCAAGATAATGCGGCCTACTGGAATGAATAGATTTGGGAGCCAGCTATATGTCTCACTGTGACTGTCAAAGTATCAGCCAAGACTACCCGCAAAGTCAAAGTGTAGAATGTCCTGAGAAATCAAAAGTAGTCCCTGATCCAAGTAACAGGCAGCCTCTGCTACCTGTAAATTGACTTTTAAAAAGTCTCAATTTCCTGTCTTTACATTTCATACTTATTATCATACTGGTTATAGGGAAAGAAGATGTAAAGCATTATCCAACTCCAAGTTACCTTCCTGTACATGTTTTTCTCCAAGAATTTAAAATAATGCTCTCATTTGGCAGTGAACTTCTGCACCACAAAGTCAAGGCAAAGGAGTTAATTTCTGCAAAAATCTAATCCCAGCCTGAGACATCGATATAGGACAGTATTGACTGTGTCTGTATAATTACGATTTTACACTCCCTTAGTTACATAGTTATATGAGTAAGGACAAAAATTATCCTCTAAACACCTTCACTATATGCTGAAGTAAACCATAAACTGATTTGTCTGCCAAATTATCTGCTTAAATCTGTGGAAATTACTTACACAGATCCATGGATGCTTTAGTGCTTCTGATGCTGTGATACGTTTTGCTGGGTTGATGGTAAGCATTTTATTGATAAGGTCTTTTGCTTCAGGAGTCACTGTATCCCATTCTGGTGAGGGAAACTTAAAAACAAACAAACAAACAAAACAAACACCAAACAAAACGTATATGTATATTATCTGGTACAATCTTGACAAGATTTTATCTAAGGATTTTTATTAATAATATTTCTGTAATGTTAATTGCTAGCACAGCTAACCAGTTTTAAGGGGAAAAATGCAGTTTGCCACAATTATGAAAGTTTGAATTAGCCAGCTTTGTAAATAATGTTTTTCTTCTTTACTATTTTGACCTTTTATTTATTTGGTTCAAATGCACAGTATTTCTATATTTAGAATAACATGATGCCAATTGAAATTTATAACATAAAATAACAATGGCAGAATAACAAATTCCAGTCATCCGAGAGGCATGTAGTCATAGAGCACTTAATACAGTCCTAGTTTATACAAAGTCAAAATTATTAAATATTATTATTCAAACTCCTTGTTTGCTTTCTTTCAGTGTAAATCCTATACATAGGATATACATAACTGTATAGTTACGGTGTTTAAATCTAACTAGTTATGAATTTAACACCTCCCTGCTGAGCAAAATATTTATACACATTCTCAAAGTGTCTGCTAAAATGCAAATGGAATGAAAAAACCCTATGTCTTAAATTGCTTTTGTGAAGAGACCTTCACCTTGAGGATTTTGTGTTTTCCACTATTAAAAATATTTACTCTTAAATAACAGGAATTTGGTACTATCTAGGCACAGCATGTCACAAGTGTGTACTATGTATGTACAATCAGATGCATAGTTCAGTCTCTGTGCTTCCTAATTTCCTGCCCTCTTGGTTGAAATCATAATTCCCCACTGTCACCCTGTTTTTCACTGTATGATTACTTGTTCACGAGGAAGAAGACTCGACAGACCATAAGTTTATTTTCACTAAAAGGACATAGCATAACAACCCCCTTTTCAGTAATCAACATCCAGGACCAGATTCAAATAAGAGCTTTTAAAAATACAAGGTTCTGTCTTTTCCTCTTCAGCATTCACAAATTACTTAAATCTGAGGACCAACATCCTTCTGTTTGTTTAATATAATATAAATGGATGGTGTTGCAAAATTGAAGATGTCACCAAATCATCCATTCTTACCAACAATTGTAATGCTTTTTCTTGTAATACAGATAGTCAATGAAACTATTCCTTTTGAAAAGCTCTACAACAGCCTCTATTTCCAAAAGAAGGCAATAAAACAGCATCAAGGTGTATATTTAGGAAGTATAAGAATTCTTAGAAACAACTTAGAATAACTAATTGGCTGAAGTGATAAACCACAAGGAAAAATACAGGCCCTTGGGAGTACACAGAGGTGTGCACAGGCTTGCCAGGATAACTTAAGTTTGCATGATTCATAGAAGGACCAGACAATGAAAGCTTGGAACCATACAGAAATCAGATTTAAATTAGCACAGCATGTTCCCATCCCAATAAGGTTCATGTTACTAAAGCAACACTTGCTATATTGTGTGGCTCATAAAATAACCAATACCAAAAAGTTTTTTTGGAAGCAATTCTAATTTCACTTTTCACTTTAGAAAACTGTTTAGAGGTATAATTGTAAATAATTGAATAGACGGAGTATGGTACGTACATCATAAGCACCAGCCTTGATCTGCTGGTAAAGCCTGTGCTGGTCTTCATCCCAGAAAGGAGGATATCCCACCAGGAGGATATAAAGAATGACACCTGCAGAAAATTCACATTAGTATTAAGTGATTTCAAGAAATAAACCCCAGAAATTCATTTTGCACCAGACAACCATGTAAAAAAAAATGGCTCAATAGTATTATCCCAGCTACTGAAAAATACTGCCTATTCAAACTGGAGAAAACAGTAAATATAGGGTTCAAAAGATAACCTCCTATGCAGTGTGGGCAATTAAGAGTATCTGACACAACATCAGATCAGGAACACTGAAAATGCCTAGCTAGCTGGAGAAATAATTTTCAGTGATCATGGATGCTTAAGAAAGTGCATTTTTAATCTCTAGTTTTATTATGGCTTGTACTGGTGTCTGTAAGATTGTGTTTTAACATGAAAATTTGGGCAGCTCAGTTTATCTGTATATAGATATGTATGTTCAATAGGAAATTAAAAATTCTTTCCGCTAGTCTTACAGAAGTGATACACTATGACTGAAGAAAAGTGCTTTCATAAATACAACCAAATAAGCGTGGATAGAAGTAAAGTAAGGAAACCACCAATAGTTCTCGGCTAGGTAGCTGCCACTTGCCAGTACCTTAACGTACACTGATTCAAGAACTGGATGATAAAGTAATTGTTCTATACTCCAGTTCACAAAACTTTTGGTTTCACAGTTTAAAACTGCAGTTCTAGTATATTGATAAGATCAGATTTCAGGCTGCTTGTGAACCAAAACTAGGGGCCAGCTCACAGTATGAATTATTGTTTTCTAACTAGTTAGGCATCATGTGTCTGCAGCTATTTTTTTAATACTTTGTGAAAGTGTGTTGTATAGTCATGGCCATGAATACCATGATAACACACCTTCACAAATATTTAACAAAAAAAGAAGCCGGTAGATTGACAAAAAATCCAACGATCTCTTCTAAAGTTAAAATTGAATTTTACAAAATACATATTATCCGATACAGAATATTGTGTATTCTGGACATCATCTCTCTCTGCCACTTTATAGTGGACTGATCATCATCTTTCAGAATAATGTCTTACCACATGCCCACATATCCACAGGTTTTCCATAAGGATCTTTTCGTAACACCTCTGGAGAAAGGTATCCTGGAGTACCAGCAAAGCCTGTCAAAAGGCAAGGCAACTATTCTCAAAAGCTCTACATGCTCTGTAAAAAACAAGTGATTCTCACCCCACAAGACACAGGACATTATTTCCCAAGCCATGGACTACTAACCACTTCATGCTGAACTTTTCTTTTTAAGGTGAATCACCTAGAAGTAACAATAATGGGAATGCTTATGCAGACTTGGCACACCCCTTTCTGTCACCATGTCTGGTAGAGTCGAAAGGACAGCAAAAAGCTGGCTGGTTACCTATTTACACTAGCATTCCAGATTCAACAATACCAAGGATCTGGTGACAGTGCAACAAGGGAATGTTTCCTGAAAGATTACAAGATCGCTGACGAAATTTCTGTCATGACTTCTGCATTCCTGTAAGCTGCAGCAAGACATCTAGTAGCGAGGTGCAAATACATCTGGCTCAGGGTCAAGGTCAAAAAAATTAGCAGAGTTGGGGGAGCGTGGGAAACACTATCTCAGTGATCCCCTTGGAGATACTAATTGAAAGACAGAAAATTCACACCACGCATGAGGGGTTTTTTTAAGCATTAGCCTAATTTAAGCTATTTTAAAAGAGATCCAAACTATAAAAATTAAGCCTGTAAACATGGCTTACATGGGATATCTGGGAGTCCATCAGCTGTCATCTGTGAAGACTGTTAGAGTACTTCTACTAACATTTACGGAGAACTAATTAAGAAAACAAAGGGGCAGCTAAGCTACAGTATTGTAACTACAATGAGCATTTCAAGAGCCCTATTCAGTCTTACAGAAGGGCAGATTTCTGAGTAAACAACATGTAGGGCTAGCTTTAAGAAAAGCTTAGGTATGGAGAGATCTTTTATTTAGAAGGAAAAAAAAAAAAAAAAGTAAGAACACTGTTCAAATTTCTTCATACAAAAGTGGAAACTCAATTTAGCCAGTGCCAGATGGTGGCAAAGTAAATGTTCAGAGATGTTTAGGATTAGCTTTCACAAGAGCACAACTGGCTATGATTTAGTATGAAGATGCCCGGTTTAGGACTCAATGTTCTTGCAGCCTTTGCTGTTCGTATTTTGCACAGCTACTTCTAATACAATCTTTCCACTGCAAAACTCATTTCCGTGAAGTCATTCCACTTCTGGAAACCTCCTTATACAAAAGTTTACAGAAAGCATCTCTGGAGTACTCTAGCCTTTAAAATTTTTATGCTCTTCATTCTTTATTCATTACCAGCAGTGCTGCTTTCTTAGGAGAAATGCAAAATCTAGGTATAAATGTAGACATTTCTTAGGACACAGTAAATGATAAAAACTTAATGACCAATAATATTCGGTACCATTTCAGTTAGCATGTCTGCCCTTTCAAGCATCTTTGCCTAAAATGAATGCTTGGAAATTCTTGAAAGGTGAGAATTCGGTGACTTTCATGAAGGACCACATGTCATTTCTGAAATACCACACTGGATTCCACAAAACTTATGAAAGACGGTGATAATGTATTAAGTGTACAGCTAGAGAAAAAGAAAGCCTTTACCCTGCAGCTGGCAATCATTTTAGAGTGGGAGGAGGAAATGAAGGAACCCATTCTGTATATTCTACTGAGAACATAGCTAAAATATTTTCCTGAAATGTTTTTTGCAGTCTCCTGATATGAGAACTATGAACTGTTAAAGAGTACTATCATACAGGAAACACATCTTAAGCTCCTTTAAGAAGCTGAAAAATTTATGTTCTAACTAGCTTTAAATAGAACCGTGTTTCATATCTCTTCTTGGCTGTACTGCTCTACGTTAATATTTTTGTTCATTTTAAAGGGGATGTAAAGTTGTCTTGACTTTCAAACTTACTATAATGCCATAAACATATTATATATCACTTGAAAATAAACTTTAAAGAAAAAATAAATATAGTACTTAGCTAACTTTATCTCTTGATGAAGACATAGAATGGGTCTAAACAGAAATAATTGGTATGGGTTTAGTACAAGTTCTGAAGTTGATTAAAGCAGCAAACACAGAAGAGTACACAGCATGATTTCAGTGAAAAAGAAAAAAACATACTGAAATTGTTAACTGCTATTTATCCGGTAATTCTATAACTGGTCACAGGGATCCCAATAGGAGTGTGTACTCCTCAGAAAACTACTGCTAACAGTAGTCATTACTTTAGCTAAAACAACTCACAAAGCTGGAAATTAACAGTGACTGTACAGCATCTAGAAAAGACTGCATCACCTTGTACTCCTATCATCGTATGATTTAAGTAAGTGTCTAGAGGTCCAAGACAAATGCTGTGCTTTGTTGAGTTCAGTGGTACATGGGTACATGAGATGGCATGTTACCCAGCCGGAATAGCTTACAGTCTCAAAACCCTCTTATGCAAAGATTACATATATACTTAACTTCATAAATGGTGATCACATCTCGAGTCCAACCTGGATTGAAGGTTAACTATAATCCCGCAACACAAATTTAAATTAATGCAGAGATGCATTTTAAACACGCAGCGGAAGAGATTACTCCTGTAAGATCTGCCCTATGCTTTTATCACGCCCCTGCTAAATCTACAGCCTTCGCAGCACTGCTCATCCAAGGGTTACAAAATAAAGTGGCAGAATACACTGTTATACATCTTTGCTAACATAACCTCCCTTTGACTGCAGAATAAAAATTCAAATTAGTGGTCTGGTGAGAAGATATGGCAGCAAGGGCCAAGAGTAAGCAGCTGAGAGTAAGCATAGGGCAAGTAGCCTTCTCCTCCTGCATGGTGGGATCCAAAAGACTGTGTACAACATACATTTAATGTAACTAGCAAGCCAATTCAGTGAAGCTACTCAAATGACTTAGGTGATGTATATTTTAGTTTGAGTTGGAGGGCTGGACTTAATTTGAAATGAAACTAGGCCTAAATTTAGCTAGCTACCAGTGAGTTAAGTACAGTCCTTTCCCTGACTTCAGCGAGGAGCAATGAGTCCGCGTGACACTTGTCCAGTACACTGAACACCTGCTAGAAGGGTGGGGTGTTTCAGCTAAACCCTGAAACACTTTCTACAAACAGGCAAGGAACAGGTTTGTTTTGCAGACAGTCAAACCTGGAAAGTATTCCGCCGTATCCAAACACACAGAGCTCTAGCCAGTTTCCTGCTAAGGCATAGCCATGGTTTAAGCAGAAAAGCAACCATTGCACCAGAGGACTACACCCAAAAAAAAAAAAAAAAAAAGGAAAATAAAAACAATAAAAAAACCACCACATAGTGATGCAGGGCTATAATTAGTATCAGAGCATGCCATGAGTCACTAAGTGCTGCAAAATCCAGTGGAAAGCAGAAAAATCATCTGGAAGGAAGCAAGAAAAAGTTCAGAAGGCTGAACACATCACAGTTCATGTTTTGCCCTGCTAAAGCAGTCATAAAGATGAAAGAAGGCACTAAGACCATTATGGAAAGGTTCTGCAGAGGAAGTTCCAGAAAAGGCACACAACCCACTAGTCTTACTGAATATCACAAATGAAAAAAGGAGCCACATTAAACTACTTACTTTTTATTACCTTGATTCCAGCTTACCTCTTCCTTACATACACATTCTGAAGACATTCTGTTCAATCAGCTTTCTACCAATTTTAGCATGGCAGTCCTCATGATGCAACAAGTCTAAACCAAGCACTTCACAAAAACCAAATGACCAAAAAATAAAGTGCAAGATTGCAGGATTTTACCAGGAATTGCAACCTCCTCTGCACCATCTGCATCCATACAGATGCATTATCCCTGAGGTCAAGCTCATTCTGCTGATTTTTTTTCTTGAGATGCTTCCTGTTTACCTGATGATTTTGTCATTACAGCAAGTTACTTGTGTTTTTTCTTATTTCTATTCCACTCCTTTTGTTCTGGACTATTAGTTAACGTGCAAAAGCAATCTCGTCTGTCTTTTGTGGATTACTGAAATCCATTTATATAAAGGCTGGGATTTAAAACAACAGGCTAGTTTATAAAGCTACCAACATATGTCCAACAGTACTGCCTGTGCATCCACATGTAGTTATACCCTAGATTTTGAAGACTCAATCTCTCAACCCACTGCCTGCACAAAATCCTTTATGCTTTTATTCTAAGCTTTGACAGCAAGCTCACAATCACTTTGTTAATTTTAAACTGCAATTTCTAGCTGCTGTAAGTGAGAATAGGTAGCTGCCCTAAATATTTTGTTTTGTATTTTTTCCTCCTGGGATTTACAATAAATTTTGTCCTGTGCTTCACACCTATTCAAAGAGCGTGATATGTGAGATAGATGCATCATGTTTGTACATGTCCTAGTATTTAAAATGACCAGTATTAAATCTTTTCCACCATTTCCCTTTGGGCATCTGTTAACAAACAATCTGCAAATAGCATTTTTATTTTTAATTAAAAAAAAAAAAGGACTAGTTAGTGGAACTGGAGAGTTGTGTAATATTTAACTTACTACTCACATTCTCTTCTCATAACCTGAAACACTGTACAGGACATGGCAGATAGTTCCCAGGTATCAATTCTGGAGACCTAGTTTACACCGTCAGTTGCCACCTTCTGGAGGGCAGACACCCTCCCTTTCCAGACATTTCATGAGTGAGTCTGAAGTACAGAATGTGCTCTCTTCTGGATGGTCACATACACACAGAGTTTTCTCCCACATTCCCATACATCTTTACATCTTTGACACTTTCACCATCAAGCAAGCATAATCTTGATCCCTTTCAGATGAAGATAATGTTTTCAAAGTCACCAATGGGGCTGAGAAACTCCAGTCCCAGCTTCAAACGATGTTTGTAAACTGTGGATAGACAACCCTTTCGAAACTGTTATGCAAGGTTCCAGATGCTTTGAAGCCCCCTTTACCTTCCTGGGTTTATGCTTTCCATGATCTACTACATGAGTTGCTTACCTATTAATGATTGTACATATTTAATAAACCACATTATTTTGACCTTAGTGGGTCAAAGAACATTTTTATGAACAGTTTCACTTGCAGATGTGAAGGGACAATCACTTATAGGACAGCAATATAAAATCTGAGACAGATAACTTGTACTGTCACAGAAACATCTGGATATGGATGACTGTCAACAGTCTCAGGTACTCCAGTACTTTTTATTTTGTTCAAGTCACATTCCAAAGTGCTTCAGAATAAAATTTTGAAGTATTTTCAGCTGACAGACAGCTGTTCAGACAAAATGTTTTGACTACCAGGCGGGTACATTCAGCAGTATTAACTTACAGTCAGTGTTACTACTCAGTCACCTGAGCACTGATTGGAAACCATCCACATCCCTCCCAGTCTCTACACTCCTATTTCCTTCCTGTAGATAACACAAGAGAAAGCAGGGGAGAAGAGGCTTGTGTGAACCTATGTCTCAGTCAAACTTTACAGGCTGACAAAAACTAGGACAAGATAGGAATCAAGAAACCGAAGTTTCGGGTTCAAGAAAGTCAATGGCACTTAGACTACATGCAAAAGGGACATTTATAAAGCTGTATGTACTCAAAACATGAATTTAAAATCACCCTCCCCCTCCATCCTACCCCATACCAGTACTGGCAAAATCCCAAGTATGAACACAGTTGTGCCAACAGAAGAGACCTTTGCCAATTTATTTTCTGTTGTTTGGCAAGGTGATTTACTTTTGCTAGTGAAGAGGAGGCTATGAGGCAGAGCCACTTCTTGTCCAAGCAAGCTCTGAGATTTGGAAATGTAGCCACAGGTTACTTTTGAAGTGTTGGGGGATGTTTGTTTGGGGTTTTTTCTTCCCCCTTGCCCCCGCCCCCCTTATTAAACAAATGAAGTCTGCTGCCCGGCTCTGTTTAATTCAGTGAGAATTACAGATAACATTCTTCCCGGAGAAAAAGGTCTAAACTGTAGAGACTGAACTATGCACAAAATACCCCTTAAAGCTACATATCAAGTAGTCACACAGCTGCATGTTTCACACTAGGGTGAGAGTTGTGTGTTTTGGGAGGCTTAACAGCTATGCTGTATAAATGGTGAGAAAAAAAAAAATATTTACTTACCAAACCAAGCCTGTTGTTCTCCCTGGACTTCTATAGCCAATCCAAAGTCTGCCAGTTTTACTGCTGCTCCCTTGGATTTACTAGCTAAAAGTAAGTTCTCAGGCTTTATTCAGAGAGAGAAAAAAATTGAGATGAAAATATAAGTAAATATGTTTTAGACAGGTTTTCACTTTTTGTTTTAGTTATGGTAGTCTGGAAAAGAACAAATACTTAACGGAGTGAAAAAGATAAAATACCCATGTGTTTTCTCCACGAAACTGCAAAAATTGCACTTTCCATTCCTACTTGGAAAGAACCACCAGGCCTGTAAACAGCCTTCATGATCCCATGACAGCAACACTAAGGTAAGGACAGCGTGCAGATATACTAGAGAAGGAAGTTGACTGGAATGGTCATACAGAACTGTGACACCTCTTTGTATGATAGGAAAATTCAGAGACTCCTATCATTAGTAGAAAAAATGCTGCAGAAAACCCCCCAAAGATACGTATTCCTTGATTACTAGTCTAATCTATTCAGTTTGCAGGATTGGGCATCTATAACTGTCAAACAGAAATATGTTTTTTTTACCACGAGAGTTTAACAATAACACACATATTATATTTGTATTTAGAGGGCAGGTGTATTTACATCGCAAATCTTTCAGCAAAACCAGCATGGCCACATTTGTACTTGTAGAGAACCTATTACAAATAACAATATAAGTTTGCAGAACTTCACACTTTGCTTTTTTTTTTTTTTTTTAGGGTATGTTGGTCCTATCTGAAATCAAATGCTACAGTATGCTCACTCCACTAAAAATAAAGAAATTGAACATAAAAATGGTGTTCATTCTACTGTTCATAATGTATCCTTTCAACTTCATTTATCAAATACATCAAATGCAAATTTTCCAAAGATAACTTTATTAACTAATTTTAAAAAACACAAAATACTGTAGAATTCACAGATTATTTCAGAGAACTGTGAGCTCTATAGTATTTTCTCGCCATTTCTTTATTTTCTTTCTCCATTATTTTTAAAAAAGGTTTTGTTCTACATTTATGTAATGACAAAACCTCACTTTCAAGGGTATTGCTGTCACTCTTCCAGAAGCCATTTTTGTAGTGATCTGTCACAAGGGAATTGTGATATATATCCAGTCTGGCACTGGGGACCCAATCCTGCAAACTTTTAAATGCGTATTTCATTTGAAACCCAACAGCAATCATATAGGGACTATTTACATTATTCCATTTAATCCCATGCAGGTACTGATCTTGGAAACAATTAAGTTCATAAGCCTCTTTCAGCAAAGGCTATCTTTAATGTTTCTGTCAAGTATCCAGCAAAATATTCTTGAACCTAACTAAGTTCTCAACCACGGTAGTACTTCTATTAACACCACAACCAGCCCTGACAAACTCTTTAGTCTAAAGGTGTTTTTTCCCCTCTCACTAAACTGTAAAGGAATGTTTTTTGAGCAACTTATACCATTCTCTCACTCATCCCTTTGTTGCTATGTCATAGGAAAGACAGTGTTAACCTTTCAACAGTTACTTGATTAATCTGGTATTTCTACATTTTTAAAAATTGAGATTAAGGTCTCAGAATAAAACATAATCTTTATATTCACTTAAATTATCAGTAACCACTTCAACTACATTACATCAAACTGACTGAACAGCTGAGGACTACTCTCTAGGTTCATCAACACTGATTTAAGCAATATCACACTGCTTGTCATTTAACTACATCAATTTCAACATACAGTCACATAGTTCTTGAAGGTTTCCTATCAGAGTGAGAGAAGTTTACAGTAATTACATCTTGGAATGCACTTCTTATATAACCTCTAAAGCATTTGGTACTATTTGGTTGAGACCTTCATCAAGCCAAAAGCAGTGACATGCCTCACCCCTTGAGTTCAAACACAAGCACTAACCTACCAAGCGCATACCACTTTGCAACATGTGATGCCATTCAAAGTAGTATTTTGTGGCTTCTGCTGCTGTTTTTTTGTTTGTTTGCTTTTTCCCTTGGGATTTTTTTTTTTGTTTGTTTTAAATTCCATTATGTGTCTTTAGTTTGCCAATCAAAGTTCTCTGAAGAAATACCAATGTCATAGGTGAGTATGAAGCAGATTTCCCAATTCACTCCTATGCCAAAGACAATGTTGTGTGGCACTATGCGCTTAAACAACATGCAGCTGTCATTTCAGGATGACGAGAGGCATACTAGATAATTATCATGCATTAACTTAGAATGACTGCAATTACTTGGAAAACATTAACAGCCCAGCGTGGGCCACTCAGGACTCATACTGTGGATTCAATAGTGTCACCTTGTGTAACCGGTAGACTGGCTGCAGTCAAGCATGTAGAATGGCAGTGTTAACTACTAAAATTACTTACAAATAAATTAACATGATTTATGCCTTATTTTTTCCAAAGGTCTTTAATTCTTAGAGATCAAGTACTTAGGCATCTGTGTATTTTGCTTTGAATATAACTAGAGCTTCCCCTTTTTGGGGGAATGCAAGAGGGTCATATAGATTCACAAAAGCAGCAATAGTGCTGACTGCCAAGAACTGGAATCCCTATGTAGAAGTGCACTTTTACCACTTGTTAAAGACAGACAGCCACTAACAGGTTAAATTTTTTCTCGATCTAGGATCCACAACCATCCTGACATATACCAAGGATTATAAACAGAACAGCAACAAGCACTCTTGCAGGTTATAAGCTGCAAAGGCTCCTCTCTGTTTGCTACTGAAATACGCTAAAACCAAAGTTAAATAAAACAAGATGGTCCAAATTATCCTCCTCTCGTTGCCCTCCCCACCCCCAAACATGCCATCAAATTGTGATCCAGGTTATTGGAAAAAATCCATCAAGTTTTTCAGTTTAAGGCCATAACCATCTTCTACAATGTCTTTCAGGTCTGATCTTGGGCCTGGGCATCTTCTTTTTGGTATAGAGAGGTCTACTGGGTTTCACTACAGCCTTTCATTTCACTCTTTAGTTTTTTTTTTTTTTGTGGTTTTTTTTTTTGTTTGTTTGTTTGGGGTTTGGTTTTTTTTTTTTTTGCCACAAAGTAGTAACTGAAGAAGGATGGTTTTCTGCTTCCTGAAGTTTTCACTTTCAGAAATGAAACTGGGCACTACAGCTTGGCAGAAACATTTTTTCTCACACTGTTTTTCCAATTCATCCTGGATTTGCCAGAGTAAGAAATCCACATATGCTTTGGAGCAGGGAACAGCTGGATTTAATGCATTTCCAAAGAAAAAGTTATTTTGTGGGAATGTATGGAAAGTAGTAGAAAGCATTCCTTATTCTGTCAGCTTGCGTGGCTACAACCTTTTTTTTTTTTCAATTCCTTTTCATGCTAGATTAGTAGTGCAAGGTATGGTGAGGACAAGAATCACTGGAGCAGATGGACAAATTTCACATTCTTTCACTTAAACTTGTCCCACGTTATCTGGCTGCCATGCAGGATTTATGGATTAGATAGAGACTTGTCAGTGTCCTGTTGTACAGCTATGGCACGGGAAAACCCAGAAGCACAAAATGGGTAGAGAATTTTGTGTATGTGTCTTTGAATTCCACCATGCTCTCTGAGTTTTCAGAGTGTAACCCTTTATGTTCCTATAGGACAACAATAGAGAGTTTATAAATTCAGACAATGACTACAGCAGTTATTTATTTGGAAGTGAAGGATGGCAAGAAACATGATGGCATTCTGATTCCAACGTTATTACTAATGATAACCACTAGAAAAGTGCTATCCTGGGAGGAAATTTCCGGTCCCCATAATCATTCAGAAAGGAAAATAAAAGACAAAGAATCTGTGCCAGAAGGAATTAGCATGTTTCGCTGACTTAGCCCACATACCACTTTTTCTCTGCCTTTGTAAAGGATCTGGTATTTCAGACACTGCACTTCCATTTGATTTCAAAATAAGCAATCTTCCAAGTCCTGTCCCTTATCCACAAGACTAATTTACTACCAGCTTTGAGACAGACTTGTCTCTCTGAGCTTCCCAGTAAAAGAAAATTATCTTTACTTGTTTCTCTCCATGCCAACATGTTTTAAATGCAGAGAGCATTTCTGCAGCAGACATCTCCAGCCATTTGGATATGTACATGGTTAAGAAAGAGATAATGCTCTTCTCAACACAAGAGTTTTCTTTCTGAAGCTTCCATCCCATTGCTACCATTCGTCCAGCAGGAGCTTGACTCCTCAGGAGATCATGGTGAGAACAGTGTAGAAATTCCTGCTTTCTAAAGATGTTCTATAGCTCAGTTCGTCATCGGGAGGAGAGAGAGGTCTTTGTGGCTGCAATAGCATAGTGGCTGGCCTTCTGTCACTAAAATGCACAATGAGCAAATGCTAGTGTGCTTCCCAGAAGCACTCCAAGTTATGCTGATGAGAGACAGCAAGTTCCCCCCACAACCTGCCCCAAAAGCTCTGCATGACAGAGAAGAAGATCGGGTATTCAATGAATACACCAAATCCTATAAAAGCAACTAATGTTCTCCCTGGTACTGACCACAGGTGCTGGCTGCCTTCACAGCCCAGATCTGGACAGCTAGGTATTGGCAACCTTTAGCTGATTTTCTCCAGTGAATGCTAGCGGTTCGTTCTTGTGCACAGGTGAAGCGAAGTTTAAAAAAAAAAAAAAAAAAAAAAAAAAAAA
>NW_020799099.1:6992324-7033731 GCF_003259725.1 Athene cunicularia | reverse complement strand
GGCTCCCCGCTCCGCTCCGCTCCGCGCCGCCCCGCGCCGCTCAGAGCACGACGGCCTCAGGCACCGCCGCTGCGGGACCCCGCCCGGTGGCGGCAGCAAGGGGCCGGCCTCGGAGACATGCTTCAGGTCGGCTGTAGTATTTTTTTTGGTGAGTGTTAATTTAGTTTGGGGTTTTTTAATGACAATTTTTACAAGGAAAATTGTCAGACAACCGTACGAATTTTGTCAATAATTCACTGACGAGGTCGTATTAAATATTTTGCATCCTCTGTACTTTCTCCTCCTCTCCATACCGAGAGCTCTTTCGGAGGCGTCAGAAATTGTAGCGGCCATTGAGGTAACAAAAAAAACCCACTCCAAGCGAGGTGTTTTAGGTAAATTATTAACTTCTCGCAGTCCAATTTAGTCGGCAATTAGCATCACTTGCCTGAGGGTTCGTCATACTCTAATGCAGCAGTGTGCGACCGGTTGTTCTGCTACTGCAACCCGGGGTCTCAGAACAGAAGTGGCATTTAAATCTGCAAGCTGACATACATCACAGCCAAAGTTCACCTCCATGTGCGTACACAGCGATACATGGACAGCCTCAACAGAATACCAGACACGTTCGACAGCATGGGATAAATCCAGCGCTTTGGAAGGAGACAGTTTGTTTGGCAACCATTCCCCCTTTTGCCATGATGTATATTAGGCCTGTAGACTTGCAAACTGGAAAGAGGCGTCATGCATTATTTGTTCGTCTAGTTGTTTTGAGAGTGAGTAGGATAGGCAAGGGAACATCGCAGACAACCCACCCTCTGCCCCTACCCAGTGGAAAAAAAAACCCCAAACTCTTATATCCAATTGATGGGCACCAGATACTGACCTTCAGGTCTCTGTGAACTATGCCATTTAGATGACAATGATTAACACTTTCTAGAATCTGCTGTATACAATGACTGCAAAGATACAAGGGCAGAATGGAAGGGAGAACATTTTAAAGGCACATAATCACATTAAATACAAAATAAAATAAAACTTAAAAAAAAAAAAAAAAGAACAAAACCAATTTTACACCTCCTGACAAGTCTTGATTGCACATTGAACTGGAACAAAACAACGTTGAATATAGAGATATTTCCAGCTCTAAAGCATCCAAAAAAACAAAACACAAAACTAAAACCAAACCAAAAAAAGACATTTAACACGGAACATATGACACCTATGAGACAGAATCATTAGGTTGTATTTTCATTCAGCAGTATGGAAGCTTTTTCCAGTTTCCAAAAACTGCTATAGGAAAAATAAAGTGGAGGCAATAAACAATTAAGTGATATGTTTCGGGTTTTCTAAATTTTTACAGTGAAGTTAACATTACAACAAGTGCTGAAACAAGAAATGCTCAGAAATGAAATGATATACCGCAAACAAATGAAACAAAGTCAAAAGCTAAGGAAAAGCAAAACATTTCTCATCTTGAATCTAATGGTTTCTTAAACTACTAGTAGAATAAAGCCAAGTCAAAAAAGTGGCATGCATTTTCATTTAAAATATCGTCGAGCACTAGTTTAGTTAGGAGTCACTCAGGAAATGGAAATCCACATTAAAAAGTAGACAAATATTTTATTTTGGTGCTTTAAATAATTTAATTAGCACCTATTTTTCCATGCCCAGGTTTGCAAGTTTTGGTCAGCCTACGATGCCAAAAAAGCACAACTATTGATTCATCTTTTAGAGCACTGGAACTTTTTCAAATGTTTTTCAGCACCACAAGAGCTTATACTTTATTTTTTTTAAAGACATCCTTGTGGCAGTAGTCAGTGACTGTAAGTACTACATAGTAGTCAAGGGCCAAGGATTTGATACTGCTCATCCAAAACATTTTGACAATGGAATTCAGAAGGAATGGCCATAAATCAGTAACTGGAGCCCAAGCCTGAAAACCCTTTCTTATGCAAGTAGTTCACAACTCACTGAACTGGACTGCTCATATGAGTAATGACTACTTGTGTGAGTAAGGGCTTGCAGGTGCAGACCAGTATTAACAGCCCTAGCATATGCATTTATAAAGTCCATCAACTATTTCTATAGGGATACACACACATACACACACTATATATATATATATATATACACACACACACGAATATATATATAAATATATACAAATACAGAGATGCATGATAACTAGATAGTCATTATTTGGTCAAGTTTTCACTGAATATATAAAATGCATATATATATATTTTATATATATATATATATATGCACACAGCTCCTTCCAATATGTCATAATTCTAGAACACACACACAAAAAATAATTGCAATTTTTCCTTTTAAATCACAGGTATCTTAAAAACACACAATGACACCATATGCTGGCTTTTGGCATCAATATTATAAATTCTGCTTGAATCGCAGCAGGCAAAAAATAAATCAAAATTTTTTCAGTATAGCTCCTCTCTTTCCACACCACCTAAATTACCCATTCTGTTTTCTCTTCTATATCTTGTTTTGCTACGTGTTGTTCCACATGCAAATGCTTAAAGTAATGATGTTTTTACCATTCCTACAGAAATTAATAAGACCCATAAACAGTGGAAGCTTCCTAATATTCAGAGTAACTTCTTGCTTGTTTATTATCCTACCACTGTTGTTAGGAACCCTTAATGCTTTCTGGTTGTCTGCCAATTAATTCCAAATGTAAATGAATAACTGAATGTTATATGTACTAAATATGTATCAATGGTGGTGTGTGACTATAAATTCACAGAAACACGAGGATAGATTTTCTGTGAAGAGAGCAGTTGTAAAACGTATTCTCTTTAAAGTAATTGACCACAATGTTTAAGATTCATAATTATATGAGAATATTTAAGATTTATTATTGTATGAGGGCAAACAGATTCTGAGATGGAAAAATGGCCCTGATACTTTATGTTAGCATGCAAATTATGATAATTGTCAACTTATTCTTCAAGTTTTTCAACAAGCACTTGCAGAAAATTGCTAGAGATTTCATATTTGAGCTCAGACTATGAGATGCACAGTATAATTGCTTATTGATGAAACACAACAAAAATGTTTAAAAATGAAAAGGAAATTAGTACTTCTAGACTGAGAAAAAAATTATATTTATTTAATGTAAAATTCTTTCCAGACCAACATATATTTTAAACTTTGATCAACAAATGTAAGAATTTGTAGATGAGGTAGCTGAAATTTTACGTCCAGTTTTCAGAAGAGAAAACTGGGTAAGATTTTAATAAATTCACAAATTTATAAAGATTTTAACAAACTGAGATCCAATTTCAGGTTCTTCATATCAGCAGACATCAAGACTTCATATGAGTTCTCCACCACATAGTCGTGAGCTCAAAGCACCAAACCATGCCCTTCCAAGTCTAAGGGAACTCTAGGAGAAGTCCTGGAGTCTTACTGACTGTGCTGGTGAAACTGATGCCAAACACCATGAGATATTTAAGTAACTATCCTAGAATCATTAAAGGCAACATTAGAAAAACAAGTGACTTACCTGGCATCTGCTTCACTATAATATTCTCTTGCAACTATATCTTCAAACAATTCACCTCCAGTGACTCTGTTAGGGAAAGCAAGATGGGAAAGGAGATTTCAGAAGTGAAAATGTGCATCTTAATTTAACTTGACAGGGAGAAGTCAGAGAGCAGTAACTGGAATGTTTGTACAGAAATGCAAGAGGTCTTGAGCAGCAACGTGAAGGAGCTGAAGTGGAAGGTTTGTCCATCCAAATCATTACATGAATAAAAAGGATGTGGTGGAAGAGCAATTGTAACTAGAAAATAAAAGCAAAGAGCAGCAGCTTATTGGGTGAGATGCCATACATCAGTTAAGGATGTCAAGAGTAAGCAGTAAAACTACAAGAATAAAAGGAACTGACCAGCAAGGAAAATTGTGGCTGAAGTTCAGAACACTTCAGGATAAATTGAGAACTGCGATGTAAGACAGATGAAAGAAAGGGAAAAGGGCCTTTAAGTATAGGTCAAAACATAACAGAGGTGTAACCATGTGCCTGAGTAGCTTGCTTTTTGCACTTACAAAATTTCTGAGTTGGAAGGAGAGTTATCAGTAGAAGCAGAGCACCTTAATCATTTTAATGGCACATTTTTTTTCCTAGAAAATTTTCAGTTATCTTTGTCAAGAAAGTAGCAATAATTTAATGAAAGAGCTACTTTAAATTATTTAAGAGGCTTTAATAGTAAAGGGAAGAACTGTATGATGCAGAGGACCAGTAACAGAAGCAAAAGTGCATGGTTGCATACTTAGTATTTCATTGTACAACCAGTGGTTTAGTAGTAGGAAGTGGCTAAAAAGAAATAAAGCTGTGTTGTTATAACACAAAGATGACAGTCCAGAATGAGTCATGAGCAGGATGCTGCCACAGTCTTGGAATGCATTTGAAACAAGGTGACAACAATGGCCTTACATACAGCAGTAAAATCCCTCCTCATACACAGTGCTGGTCACACACATTCAGAAAAGGGAACCGAAACAGCAATATGAGCAAAAAATTGCTACTAGACTATCCATTACTTGCTCAGAGAAGCAAAGTCAGTTTACGTTGGCAAAACAAAGTTTAAGAGGGATGAAAATAAATGCTGAAGACAAAGAGCATAAACCATGCTCCCCATAGAGGAGAGTTGTAAGGGACAATATTGGTACAATAATAAATAAGCATAAAATGCGTGTGAAGAAATATAGGGTTAAAATCAGAAGTTTTCTAACAATCATAAAACTGGTGTAATTAAACAGTTTTTGGTAAAGTAACTGAGACAGGTGCTCTATTTTAAAGATGAAGATTGATGAGCTTTTAAATAAAATCGTAAAACTTGGCTGCCTGTGTCAACAAGACAGAGGACTCCAAGAAACAGGAAGACCTTTCCTGTACTATAACATCTCCCTTTTATGGAATACATGGGCATATTTCCACAGCTAAATGCTAATCTTCATATATCCAGGTGCTGTATTGTATGGCTGAAAACAGATGCAAGCCTAGAAAATGCACAGTGTGGAATACCCAAGTGCACAGCCTAACCATGACACCTAAACGCAGCCTCAACAGACAGGATGCATGAGTTAGTCTGATTCCAGCTTTCCAAAACCTTGATCCTACTGATATGCCAACATAAATAGATCCCAGATGGGAGATCAATGTTTGTATTTCCTTACTGTTTATGAGTGTAGTGAATTTTCATAGAGCACATTACATTCTCAATAAATTCCCAAATGTAAAAGCCAGTGGGCTACAAGATACTTAAAGATTAAAATGCTTAAAAAGCTATACTACAATGAATACAATCATTATTGAATAGAATTAAGTTTAAAAGGATTAAAAAATCAAAAATGAGGATACTTTGAATCTTCAAAACTGTAACATTCATTTGCAAATTGCTGTACTAACAGTTTGTTCTAGATCACTTTTACTGTGTCACATTGGAGAAAGGCAGAAATGGGCTACATCACCCTTTTTCTGAGTTCACACCTTACTGACTTTGGAAAGTAATCGCTTTCAGGTAGCAGAATGACATTTTGTGCAAAAGTCTGCCATAAAAACTGGAGGAGGTAAAATAGCTGGTTGCCGAATTTATACTCTCTTTCTTTTTCTTTTTCTTTTCTACCTTCCAGAAACTGGCTTTGGTTGCAATAACACAAAATATTTGATTGATGCATATTTTGACAGTCTTTGATACCTCCTTTCTGCATACATATTTGTCTACCACAGTTCTGGTAAAGAGGACTAATTCTCACTTTGTGATGAATAAAAAACCAAAGCATCCTTTGATCTTATTCTTCCCTAAAACACTCATTTTTCATCCAAACCAAAAAAAGAAAAGAAAAAGCTTTTGTCAAACTGCATTTCAGTAGGAGAGAACACCAATCTGATGCTTGTTCTCATCAAGCATGGAGAAAAGCGGGGGATGTACATTCCTATTTGCTTGGCATTCATAGCCATTGTTAAATGGTGAAAAAATAAAAACAGAACAGGTGAATTTCACTGACAACCAAACAAGTGGTCAATAATTCCCACGCTCTGTCACTCTGAAGGATACATTAGGAATAATTCTCAGAAGACAGCTAAATGGCCATAATGAAGGAAGGTAGTGCAGGGGACTAAGTGGCTAGAACTCACCTGCATCTCCTGAGCCTCTGACTGAGAAAATTGTTGGCCTTTGCTCATTGAGCATGCTTGAGCAATGGGCCCCTGCAGCAAAAAAAGGTCAACGGCATCATGATATAGGACAGCTTGCAGGTTGAAGGAAGCTATTCTTCTTTTGCATTTGGCACTTGTGAGATCCCACCTGGAGTACTGTGTCCCCTTTTGGGCTTCCCAATAAGTGAACAGTGGAAGGTAAAAAGTTAAAAAAAAACACAAAGAACTTTGGTCCTTCAATATAAAGCTATGTGAACAGCTGTCAAGCTACTTTCTCCCCTCAAAATTAGAATGGGAAGCAAATGGATCTCAATGGCTTTGATACAGATACATTGACTTCAGTGAATTTTTATTTCAGGACAGAACATTCATGGTATGAGCTCTAGTAACTTTCACGGCACAAATTAAAAGACACTTGTTCTCACAAACTATTGTTTTTTTGTAATTTTCTGAAGATCATACTAAAATGGCAACAAATAAAGCACACGGGTTTGTTTAAACAACAGAAGTACAAGCAGCATGTAGAATACCAAGGCCCTCTGCACCAGATATGTCTTTCAGGAAAACTGCAGGGAGGGGCAAACAGAAGGATTCCATGTAGGAAGGATGCTGTTTCTGTTTACCTCTTGGAAGAGGTACATTAAGAAGCAGTTTTTAACTGCTTCATTCAACTGACTTTCTACACTCACTAAAAAAATTACTGCATTTAATGTTAAATGCCACATTTTTTGATGCAAGCATTGGTAGCAACACCTACAGAAATACTCAATATCATGTACCATATTCAGCTGATTAGGAAAACTTACAAACACATGAAGATATAATAAAGGAACTCCCAAATTAGCAAAGCTAGATAAAAAACCCTCTGCTGGTGATCACACTGGTGTTGTTTCCTCCTAGTTTACATCCTTGTTTCTTAAATTGCTTTTGTAATGAAGATACAAGAAAGCAGTTTGCAAAATTACAGTGGCCATATACTTTTTATTTATCTCTGACCTTTCTACTTCTCAAAAAGAAAGGTTCAGGCATTTACTGTAGGCAAACATTGTTCTGCAATCAGGCTTTTGTTTCTTTTTTTGGTATTTTTGTTTATTCTACACAGTGCAGTCCCTCACTTGGGATTCAACAGCAATGCTGGGATTCTAAATGTACCAATTGTTGCATCATATCAAGTGCATTAAAATGGAAGACACTGAAAAAAGAGACTGTCATTGACCTGCACAAGAGAGTCTTGAAGTGCTACAGCTGTTTCCATTCAGATACAGCAATTAATACTGACAGAATTGATTGGATTTGAACTCATCTAACATCATTAACACTGAAGACAATCTCATTCGTGCTTAGCAACTGAAATGGGCTGACAGAGAGACGCAAATCCTAACTGCAGTTGCCTTAACCAATAAGGGAAGAGGAGTAAGAATCTTCATGTAGTCCATTACTAATCTTACTACACATTTTGTTAATCTGCAAATCACTTCACAGTATCTAGTTAGAGAAACATAACAGGAGCAAGTCTTTTGCTTGGGAGAATTATCACAGAAAGCTATCTTAGTTAATTTTCTAAAAGAGTAGGAGCTCTATTGGTAGGTCAGTAACATGCCTCTGTCCTTGGCAATGACATCCAGATGACCTTGAAAAATCACTACTTTGCCTAGTCAAGTGCAAAACAACTACCATACTCTGGAACAACACCACTGTGTATATATTTCAGAGATAGGGATTCAGCAACCGAAGATAAATTTTTTCTCTCTCTCATATGTCAATACTTGAGTGCATCTATTTCCCTCACATGCAGGACTTCTTGCAGGAACACCCCAATGCTGCATTTTATCAGAAAGCACATATTTCATTGTTCAGTGTCCAGTTTCCAATGGATTTTAATAGACTTCCAGCTTCCCATTTTGACACTAGAACTCTACACCCAAATGCACGCCTGTAACAGAGGTTAATCACTTTTTTCTCCATATAAAAGCACAGCTATCACTAAAGTATACAAGCAAAGCAACAGGCTTCTGTTCAGACTGCAGACATCTCTACCACATTAATTCAAAAAAGATTATTAGAAATTCAAAATAGAAAGTGACAATGATTGTTTTTTTCTATTCACAGAAAAAACACTCTTCCTCTTCACTTTCTTATGTGGGATGCAGGCTAAAAGAAATTTCTGAAGAAACAGTCATACTGAATCCCACACAGTCTGAAAGAAATCATTAAGATAATGACATGATGGTATGTGTGGGTGGAGTGACAGTGTTACACCACAGTCAGGCTCCTGTTGAATAAAAATTAAATAAATAAATAAAAGCATGTACTTAGCCTTCATATTAAAGAAGTCCATATGGTACCTTTTTTGTGGCAGCTCTTTTATGTACATTTAAAGTAGCAGCTAACCCACACATTTGTAGCTGCACTAAAAGATGATGTTTCACTAATAAATAGTGAAGCATTACAGCTATAATTTCCCAGTCTGAATGAAAAAGTGTGAGCAGCCATTCGTACTAATTAGGCAAAAGTTCTTCAAGAATGCAATATATTGCTTTTCCAAAGACAACTATCTCAGTACAGTCATTGCCTCTACCATTTAGACTTTTTTTTTTTTTTAAATAATTAATTTTGACAAAACCCTCAAACCACATGATCACATAAAAAAAAAAACCATAAAAAGCTCTCTTTCTTTGAAGAGGATAAAAAACAAAACCATGAGGATCATTCTGATGAACGGCATATATTTAAATCTGTTCCTGTGTTTTTCCTGAATCAGACTGAGGGGAAACAGAGAAAGATCCAGGCAGTACAAAATGCTTCCTGCACAATCTACTTCTCTGCCAAGGGAGTATCTTTGTGTTAGGTATTAATTTTTATTGCAGAATATAGGCTTCTTTTGTTCTGTTTATATTGAGATACTGGTATCTACAACTTTGCAGTTATTCAAATTCCTTTTAGTTCATAGTCTCCTATGTCTGGCATTATATATTCAATTTAAGGCAGAAGTTGACTAACTGCAATTACAGTATGCCATAGTTTCTAATAGTACAGTAGTTCAATAAAAAAATAAAAAAGCCACCAGTTTATAAAGGGGACATTGTCCCTAGAACTAAGAACTCTGCATGCGCTTCTCAGAAATGTTCAGGATTAAGAAGATTTTTCCAATTCATCATAGAAATATTTCCTTTGTTGTCCTTAAAAAAAAAAAGGCGAAACAAAGCCCAGCACATGTCAGAGAACAAGTATGCATGTTGTGCCATAGATCCATTTCCAAATCAACAGTCAGAGCACTTACCTGGCATATATACAAATTGAATACAAGTTCCTGTTCAGACCAGTTAGGATTTGAGTATTGCATCCTGAATGCCTTCACTGGAGACTATTTAATATTTTTGTACTGCTAGTCTGAAATCTAGTCTTGAAGAAATCTTAAAAAAAATTAAGTCAGAAGATAAAACAGAATGTAACCTGAACATGAAAGCACACTACTGATTGTGGAAGGTCCAGGTTCTATCTTAGCTATGCTGAATGCAAGTATTTCAGTTTGGATGCTTAGAAATGAGCATATTTCTAGGGAAAATAATGTATTCTCATTCTAACCAGCAACCCATGTTGGGCCTAAGAAAGCTGTTGGGAGTGGGAAGTGTTGTTGGTCAAAACCAGAAACTATCGTGGAAAAATCTGCAATGTAAATAGATAATTTTACTTAAGTAAGTCAGTTTTGCAAGACAATTCCTAATTGTTCATCTTTGCCCATACCCAGAACCAAAAGCAGTAACTTTGCAAGCAAGAAGAAAACTTTGCCTGTCCCAGGGAATAATGAAGAACAACAGTGTCTATTTTTAAAAGAGTCTGAGATGTTGTCACCATCCCTTCTTCCACTAAACAGCCTTACGTAGAAGAAGCTCCACATACCCACAGTCACTACTCGAACAGCTCACAGGACTGAAATTCCTGAAGCTAAATGAGAAGTAGGAAACTTCCTTTCTATATGCTGGGCATTCTACATTCTGAATAGTGTCAAAATGAAACATTCTATATACCAGTATGCTATCAATAGGGAATAAAATTCTGAAAGAGTCTTTCCCTCTAGGAAACTCAGGCTTACCTTTCAATCCAGCAATGGAGATTTTCTGTAGAGAATCTATTCTTCCACATGTTTTTATATGTTTCCTTTACAAACAACTGGCTTGCAGCAAATTGTTTTTTCTGAGTCATATGTTTACTTAGTTTTGGCAGATATCACAAAACTTCTACTTACCTACATTTTATATTAAAATTGACTTCAACAGTAGCCCTACTTATTCAGTTTTTAATATGGAATTCTTACAGTGACACTTACAAATCAGTTATTGCACATGCAAATACCCAAATATTTTACTGTCTTTCCAGCTCTATTTGTTCAATTCATTGCAACAGAACCATGCATTTATCTTGTGAGCTTGTATTTACATCTAAAAGTTTGAATACCACATCCCCAACATGCTAAACATATGCAAAACACATACTTACAAGTCAAAGACTAAGTAATGGAATCCTTCTTCTGATATGCTGTCATGAAGCCGCACTATTGAAAGGGGGGGAAAAAAAAGATAAACACCAGTCATCTTTTTCATGTCTTTAATGTCTGTCTTTATTTGGGGGGAGAAGGGAGAATTATAATTCTACTGTAGAGCTGGTATTGCATCTGTGTGTCTTCTCATCGGCATGATTCTGTTGTTTTTTCTTTAAATTATCTACCCTTAGAATGTTCTTTTTCATAATGTGAGATAAAGAAGCCAAGAGACTGTATGTGCAGCTCATTGTAGTTATTTTTAAAGGAGCTCTGCTTTTACTATGCCACAGAAGGCTGCAGTCACTTCCTACCACCTCCTGCACATATGGGCATGTACATGTGCACTGCACATTGCCATTGCCCTTCATGCTGAATCATGACTAAACAAGTACTAAAAGCACAGTCAAACTTCATCTTAATATATTGTATTAATGCGATGCAACTCTCTTTTTCCTAGGCAGAACCTGCATTCAGCCTTTTAAACAGCATACACAGGAGTTCCCAGTCACTGGATTTAATTCTCTTAAAACAGTATTCTTAATGTCATACAACTATTTTCTCAGCAGTATTACATCTTTAAAGTTGTAAACAAAACAAGATGAGGGAAGAAAATCCACTATGAATCATAGATTTCAGCAGAACAACAAACTTTAAGGGTTGTGTTAACAAATTCCATAATCCATGCTGATTTTGAAAGAGAAAGCATCATTACAAACTAAAAGCATTTGACTATACCAAAATAAATGGGGTCAAAAAAGGAATAAGCTATATTCCCACTCCTGTTTCTATAACTTTTTTTTTTTTTCTTCCCTCTAATCTTCTTACCTGCCATCCGCTTCAACCACATGAATAGTGAAGAGTTGCGAAGAGATAAATCTACTGTCAGACTGATGCCTGCCAATCTATGATCAATTACTACCGTGATGGCCAACACCACAGCTGGAAGACTAAAGCAAAGTGACTGGGACTACCCACCACCTGGCTGCGAGTGCTCAGCCAGACCTACAGACAGCAAGGGTGGGCAGGAGGAGAAAATGTGCTTGGGTGTGTGACAGCTCGGCAAGGTAAATGCCTCTCATCAAATCGCCATGAATTCTGAAAAGATGTAAGGTGCATGAGAGGACTTGCCAGAAGCAAAAGGATGTCATGTCTAAAAAATAGCCATTAGCTTTTCCAGTGCTTGACACAGTGGACAAGCTTACAGCATCCTAATGATTAAAACCCCAATTCATGTTTACATACACCTATATATCCATATCTAAAGTTTTCCCCGAGAATGCACTAGTGAGCTGCAGAACCTTCATTTTGAATTTTAAGTAACCGCATAGTGATAGAACTATGAATTAAGTCCTATGAATTAAGTCCTATGGTTTTTCTTAATTACTTCAAATGAAATGGCAATTTCCAAAACTAATTTTCCCACAATACATGAAGTTTTGTCAGCAGTCTGATCCAAGTCATTATCACTTACAGAACCAAATAAAAAAAAAATCAGGGTACCTTAAAACTGCTTTGTGTTCAAAACTGAGTTGATGAAGAAAGTGTAGAAGGAAAGGGTTTTCAGATTTCCCCAGATGGTAGCTTTATGTATAAATAATTTTTTATACATGACATTTAAAAAAAATTAAAATAAAATAAACATGACTTTTTAACTTAATAATATTTAGCCCAGGGAAACATCTTGTGTTTACACAATACTGAAGAGAAAACCAGCTCTTGGCTGACTCACTGCCCAGAGCTCGTGATGATTCAGAAGAGCCAAGTAGGTCTAAATCAGAATTTGTGGTTTTGGCTGGTTCTATATTGTAGATTTGTTTAAGTTTTTACAAAGTGCAAGCCTTGAGCATAAAAGATCAAGGTAATACATTGCTGCCAAAAAACAAACAAAAAACACCCAACCAAACAAAAAAAACAAACCAAAATCAGCTTGTTTTCTGGTTGGTGAGATTTCAATACCGCCAAATGTCTCATATCTTTAAAGCAAACCAAATGTGAAATGAGACACCAAGTACTAGCCTAGAACAGTATCCTGAAATTTCTAGCTCAGAACAGAGACCCCTAAAACATCTGGCTTTTGAGTGTACTACTTCATACAGTGGAATGAAAGATACTACTCATGAATGAGTGCTCAGAAATGAGATTTTGTACAGACCCTTGGGTATGTCACAGAGATGCAATATAACCCTAAAATAATAAATTTTGGGGTGCAGCTAGTACATACTGCATATATCTCTCCAAAAAAAGTTTAAAACTTTCTAAGATTTAATACATAGCAAATTATACATTTTGACAGAAACTGCCTGTTCCTGAAATAGATAATAACTCGAAGCATGGTTTTTCTGTAAACACTTTTAAAATTCAAAGCAGCATTCCTCTCCTTGCTAACAGCATTCTTTTCAAACAGGCAAAAGCCTTCATATCTGATTTCCCATATAATGTACAGATATTTAGAACTACCAAATATTTCTGGTGAGGCAGAAAAATTTGCTGCCAACTGCTTTCAAATAGCTCTGAAACACTTAAAGCAACCCAGATTTTTGAACTGTCTTTAGTGAATTGAAACAAAGTATTAAATCCTCAAATTTAGAAGTAAAATCCACCTTTAAAGTATTACTTTGGTATTAAAACCAGACATTCTCACCTTGAGCTCGTGGCTACAAAAGAGTGAACAGCCTATATCCATACTCACACACTTAGTTTTCATAGTTCACTTTTCCTAATGCTCTAGCACGGATTTGCTAGCAACCAGCTGAAGGACAGGACTGTATTCTTTAATTACCACTTAGTTTTTAAACACAGAATGACTTTCTGACATGCATTTATGAGAAAATAATCTCCTAGGTAAGAATGAAGTCAACGTGAACCTACAGGCATTAAGGCACAGTTTTAAAACTGTGACTCTGAAGCAACAAAGTCGTAGAACAGTAAGCTGCATTTCATTGCCTTTGGTTCAAAGCAGTACAAAGCCCCTACTCACCCTCTTTTTTTTTAAAAAAATAATTGTTTCTAACACTTGTACTGCTAGGAACATCCATGTTTAACCCTGCAATAAATACTCCATATTTATACAGACTGAAATAGACACAATATGACTATTACATATAGATATCAACAGCTCGATACAGAACGGTTGCATATTCCTACTATGTCAGAGAAGATAAATACCTAGCCCAACAACATACATCATATCAATACTAAAGCCAAGAGTACAAGTTTTATCTTGGATAAAGGCATCTATCATATCCCTGTTAGTAAGAAGACCAGCATGGCACCATGTGAAAGGGACTTCCAGAGCTTCACTGCTTGCCTGAAACAGGAGGTGCTCTCACTTTGTCACATCCTTTTCTAGAAGAGAGCTTCTTTGTTCAGTGTCACCGCAGAATCATAGCTCCCTTCTGCCTAGAAAAGGATTGCGATTTGAGATGATGGACAATGTGTTCTGTCAGCCTGGTGAGGCTATTTCCTCAGTAGCCAAACTCTACACGTCCATAGGGCTATCTTCTTCAAGGATCACATTAATTCTTTTTTCTTTCCTCCCAAATGTCTGAATCATAGACATGAGACAGGACAAATCCTCCTCTGAATCAGGATCACATGCCCCTGATTGTCTCTGAAAATGAAAACAGGCTGAGGCATCCAGGGAAGATCAAAACTGCCTTTTGGCAAGAGCTTATGTTGGCTTCTTCGGTCTGTTCAGATACAGTTTTATGCCAGTAAATCTGCTAGGTGAAAATCCCAAATAAGCATGGCCAAAGGAGAACAATCTGTGGTGAAGACAAGACAGCTGGACAATCCAGCGTAAAGCGTGCATGACAGCACAGAAGCAAGTCCAGCATGGCTCAGACTTTGCTACTGCATTCGACCTGCAACTTAGCTTTTCACTGGGAAAGACAAGGCATGTCGTGATGACAATTTGAGAAGCTATTCACAAAGTTTAAGAGATGATTCACTACAAAAAGTATTAATGTATTCATTTCCAGCATATATAGTTCTTTACACACATGTATCAGGCAGGATTCAGGCACGACAAACCAAAAGGCAGCAATTACAAAGATTATTCATCCAACATAAGAACTCCCATCAGTAACCCACACTGCAATTCCTGTTTCTCCAGAGATACAAAAGGCATTCATCAGTAGAAAAAGTTCCATTTATCTTTTTTGAAAAGATTAGAGTTAGACCTAATCATTATTAATTGGAGTTGCTTCATGCATGTTGTCATGAACAAACACATTATATGGCAGAAAAAAAACATTGTATGGCAGAAAGGACATGACTAACTATATTCTTTCCTGCCTGCTATAGCACTATGGTCATTCTCCTCCAGTGGGTGACAGAGAAGCCGTTTAACAACCTTTGACAACAAAGTTATTGCTCTTCACTTGAAATGACTAATAGGAATCCAGGGAGCACACAGCTCTTTCTTTTGGAAAAACACTATAAGCCCACAGAAGATCAGGAATCTCCCCTTGGCTTCAGCACTGACTTTCATCTGAAATACTTTCCAATCACCACTGTGCAATAATCATGATAATAATTTAAGGGAGAACTCCTATTATCTTTATTAGCTTTGTATTTAGCCATTAGTGTGGGCAAGCTCCAGTCAGATGAAAAGTAAAATGATCTCCTTTATTTGACTGTTTGTGCTGAACTATAGTATTTTGTGACTATTCTACAGAAAACGGCTTGATACAATGGCCAAGTAATCTTACTATCTCCTTTCTGAATTTCTGCCTTTAAAGAAAAAACCCCAAAATAATAGTATTCCACACTTTCAATGAAAATCAAATTCTTCCAGGTAAGAAGACAAGTCAAGCAGTAGATGAAGTCAGATAAAAATTCTTCAGGATAAAGATATCTAATAATATCTAAAATTATTCTCTCAAATATTTATTTTTGTGAAACTCATGAGGTGATAATTTTGATAAATTTGGTATCTGAATTAGTAGATATTACAAAGACATAATATTTGAGAAGACTGAGCTTCAAACAAAAGTTACAGTCCATGGTCAGTACAGCAGCTGCACAAATGTGCATGAAGATGTCAAACTGCAGGAGCGCTGCTCATTAGGGAAGACTCTTTCCATGCAATCCCCTTCATTGTAATTATTAATAGAGTGTGGAAAGGGATAAGGTAGTTAAAGACACTAATTTTCCCTTTGGTGCTCAAGATTAAGATCTATGGACTCCCAGAAGCATTAATCCCTTAAATCTGTGAAGCGAGATGTCTCAAATTAGTGCACTGTTAGGAAGATAACAGGTCATTCATTCATCAGTAGTACAGGTTTAAAATGGGTTTGAAAGTCACAAAAGTGTATGTCATATTTGCTGAAATATGCAATTTCAAGTCTCTGCATTCCTGCAAGAAGAGTGAAAAAGGGACAGATGTGCTTTCCATCCATGTTTGCTTCTAAAAGTGTATTAAAGTATTTATGAAGATCTTACGCAGATCACTCTTACTATAAAAAAACTCACTTTAAAAAATGAACTTACTTAATGGAAGGAACTTAATGGGATGACTTAATTTAATCTTGGGTTTTCTGTGAATTGGTATCTGCTAACACTAGGTATGGGATAAGCTGTTGCATTTAAAATAAAGAGGTAAAACAAAAACTGAAAAAACCTCAGTCACTGAAAGGGTGATACTGTATCTGAACCACTCAATTTTCTTTTACAGAACACTTGTCTATTACTGAACACTTTTCTGCTCTCTTGTCTCTGACAAAGAATGCCTCATGCTCAGCAAAACTGCTTAGCTGAGAAGTGGAAGATCTGTGGTGGCTTAGGACTGTTAGGACTCGGATCCTCCTGCAGAGTCACCCTTTGTCATCTTTCCTGTTCTACTGAACAAACCAAGGTGATGAGCGAAAGAAAATAAAGCTAATGATAGAACTTCACCAGGAACTAACATGGATGCCACCAAGAACTGAGACCAAAGTTAAAATTCATCCTGTAGCTTTTACCCTAGATCCCAGGCTAAACATGCTTGGGATCCCCAGCTAAACAAGATAAACATAAAACAGCATATGAAATCAGAGCTGTGGATGCAAAGATCCACTTCTCAGGAGTGCTGCTGTTTGCACTGATCAGACATCTGCTTCCTTTAAAAAGGCCCATCTTCATTGCAATCTCATTCTCTATACCTCAATGCTCCACATTTTTCCATCACTGTCACTACTTCCTCTCTTTTGATGGATGGTATAAATAATCTCTGCTGAGCAACTAAACTCCTTAAATCAGTGGTGCATAAGAGAGTCACGACTACAGCCTCCAGACATTAATACAAAACAACCCTGCTTAAATCTATGCTGTAGTTACTGCTGTGGCTACAGGTCCTATTTTGTGCAGCTTTGACACTTCCTTGAAAACAACCAATCAGAAATTTCAGTCAAACCTAGTAAGAAAGCTGGATTAATACTCAGGTACTTGGCACTGAGTCTCTGATGCCATTAGCTGGACCAATGTCCAGTATCTAAGTCAGGCAGCCGAAAGCTGATACATGACCACCGAAGAGATTATGCAGACATACCCCCTATATGAGGTGAAACAGAGTTGCCAGCTGTGTGGAGTGGAGGTCCTTCATCACCTGCTGAGCCACAAGACGAGGGAGGCCCAAGTCACAGAACAGCACTTGGCGCTTGCCACGGGTGATAAGCAATGCTCCTCAGGGTGCAGGGAAGTGTCCTTTTCACATTTCAGAACCTCAGAGTCAGAGATTTAGGCAGCACTGCTAAAGCTGAGATTGCTCCTTATACTTATACATCCTCATATACAATACTATTCTTCTGAGACCATGAAAGCCTGGGATCCTCTATAATAAAGCTGCTCAGTCACAGTAAAAAGAACTTTGCAAATATTAATAAGAGCCATTACCTAACAATCTAAAATATTTAGAGACTAGTCTGGTAAGATTAGTACAGTAGCAATGCTCAAGGGCAGCTGATTTCTGAAAGACACTGAACACAGAGTAATGCTTTGTGTATCTAAGAAAATAATCCTCCCCCATGCTGTTAAATACACAAGCAGTATACTGTAATACTTATTATCATTAAGTGACTGTATGCAAGTCAGCAGTGCTGTGTAAGCTATTAACAGGTCTATATTCAGCAACAGTGAATCAAAAACGTATAGCTTCCAAATTCATTCAGAAGATAACTTTTTATTACAGTGCAAATTCATGGTTATTTAGGGTCGACCACCTGAGAAAAAAACCCTGCATCTGTACTGGTATAATGAAAAATGACAGGAAAATTAATTAGGAAATCTAATATTTGGAAAGACTGAATTTGTCCCCAAGGCACTGTAACAGTGTTAACTAGTATGAACAAAATACCAGATATACTAAAAATACTTATTGAAGTGAGACTAAGTAAATCCAGGTACTGATGTCAAAGCAGATGGCCTCAAATTACCAACTCTTTTGTCACTATGAGACTCTTGGCTTCTCTCCTGCTGGATGAAGACTGACAGTTTAAGCAGGTCATCAATACATGCTGTGGGAAATGTTAGGGAGAGTGGAAAAATAAAGAATGCTTTTGAAAAAGTATATTCTGTGATCAGAAGTAGCTCATTTTGCTACTAAACACCCTAGAAAACCCCAAGCAGCTTCTCAAGTCTTAACCAGTGATGTGTAAGCACAGACAGTCCCTCAGGTCTAGCTTCTGTGCATGCTTCAGGCACTAAGTGCTAACAAACGAAACTTGAAAGACAGAAACCGATTCAGCCTAATCATCAGAAACCTAGCTACTAAAACCAAAACATCCCAAATAAAATCAATTAAAAAAAAAAAAAGTAAACAGGCATTTGAAAACATATTGTTCTGTATTAGTAGTCTCCAGGGAGTTGTAATAACTGACACTCTAATGAACAGATTTTTGTTGCTTTTCAGTGCACCATAGCACAGGTGTGTGTGCATTTATGTGTGCACACATGCACAGAAGAGTGCTGTGGAATCATATCCTATATTCTTTAAGTTAAAAGGAACAGCTGGAGTTACACACCTTTAACTATTCATATATGAAAATAGGAAAATTGTATATAGTTGTTTAAAAAAGAGAATACTAAAATATACACCTGTATCTTTACATCTTCATTTAATATATAACCATGTCACTTAGCTCAACCTGAAATACAGAATTTCTAGTAATTCCTCTTTGCAGTTAAAGCCCTAATTTTGAAATTTAACAAGATTTTTACAACACAACAAAAAGCCTTACAAATGTGATCAGATTAAGCCTTATGAGAGTAGCTGCATGGATTGAAAGTCTGACACAAATTTTTGCTAAGAGCAAACTGATGTCTCGGCTGCCAGTGTTGATGCTTTAAGCACTAACATTTTTTTAACCATTTTAGGATTCATCAGAACATGTAAGAAGAGGAATAATGACAATCTACACAAGAATTTCATGGTGTGATAAATACTAAAATGACAAGCTGTAACATAGAGATGTTATATTAATTAAAATTAACAGATTTGGAAAATGACACAGCATAGTTTAATAGAGGGAATGTAATTTGTTTAATTCTAAAAGAAAGGCCTAGTTCTCATGTTAAAGAAAGTATTTTTTATAGACCAGTGATGACGAAATTACTGCAATGGTTGGGCAGCTCATCGACTGCCAACATTCATTATGAAGTGATGTACAGAATTTCCGCAATTCAAGAAACTGAAGTGATGGAAAAGATCAAATGAAAAACCAAATGAAAACGCACAAAATCTAGCGTCCTAATTAGACAAGCAAAAGAATCCACTAAAGATATAGTTCTGTATCTTTTTGATAGATAATTTTGCCAAATGTTAATGTGGTAGAAGAAAGCTTTCAGCTAGACTCTAGATGCATCACAAGAAAATAAAACCCCAGATAGAATTGTCTAATGGTCAAAATTAGGCTGTCCCTTTTCATATTTACAGTACTGGCCAACATAGTAAACATCTATATAAATAATATGTAGGACCTCCGTGTCTACAAAATGGGATATTGGGTGTTGTAATCACTGGGCAGGACACAGCCTCCCTTCTTGACTTTCCTCTCTTAAAACACATTAAACACAGAAATATAAACAATTCATAAAATGACCGCTCCCCTTTCATGAGGATGAGCCCCCAAGGTATTTAAAGGCATCATCTTATGAAAGCAAAGTCACTCTACTTTAAATATTTTAAACAAAAGGGAAAGCAGAAAATTGTAATCCTGTGGCATGACTGGAGAAGTGTAACAGAAATGTCACCTACTCCACTAGAACCTCTCATAAAGGAGTAAAGCATGCACCAAGCAGCTTTAGACAATGTTTTCAAAGCAATTAGCACTGTATTTAAGGCATCTTTAGGCCAAATTCTTTCAGTCAGTAGCAGCAATTACTATAGCTAGATTTCCTAAAACTTCATTTTTAGCTTTTTTTTTTTTTTCCCCCAACCTTAAAAGTTTATTCATTAGTTTATCAGAGTAAAGACCATCAAGTAAAAGCAAAAGGGGATGAGTGTATTCAAGGTAATTTAGTAAAATTCTTCATGTGAAAGTTCATTAGAACTGTGATAGCTTATAGAAGCAAGAAAATGTAAAACATGATCTTTACTGCTATTTATGTCATATATTTATTTTTTTTAATAACTAAGCAATAATCCAATTCTTCTATGCAACTAGAATTCACTGACCACTCCTATGCAACTATCCTAACAAAGAATATTTGTAATTAATCTGAACTATTGATTTGACCAAGGGGAATACTGAAAATTTAGTATTTAGATATACAGTCATTGTTTTCTGGTCTCTCAATGCTTTAGGAGAACAAGGACCTTAAAAGTTTTAAAATGGGTCATTCTGGCAGCTGGAGATAACTGCAGCATGAAGCTATTCTTCCAGTGATTATCTTTCAGATCATTATACTACATCTACTTTGAAACACTATGGAAATGCAGCAGGGATGAAGAACCAGATCTATAATCTGATGTATATATTAAATGCACTGTAAATTGCCATCTTGCTGTTAGAAACTGCATGCAAATTTACCTTAATTAGTGAAGCTACAATAAACATTATATGCCCCTCTCTCTCCTAAGGCTGACTGAAAACTTGACATTTCTGCCTACTTCTCCCTGTCAAGATGCATAGAATTTTCCATTCTACTAATAACACTAAAAATTAATTTTCAGTCTATAAAAATGAAAAAAAGTCCAAAACCAAAAGACAATACTGATTTAAGATACAAACATTGATTTTGTTGAAGAAAGTAGTTTCAGATTTTTAACAAAACAGGCATTTTCTGTGTAAAGTAGACATATTATGGAGAAAAAAAAAAAAAGAAACATTTTCTTGAACACCCTTAGAAGACTGTCCCAATCATTTTAGTAGAATATGAACAATAAACTTTGGGACAAAAGATGTTTGTAAACGAACTACATTTGTGAGGAATTTAATAAATGATCATGTAATGTCACAAAGAGCAAGCTGATCTTTTGCTATTTAATGTAAGGCAAACCTTAATTATTAAGGATTTCATTTCCTCCAGATGTGATAATGGCCACAAAAAGTATTTCACTTCATTATACCAAGGCACTTAACCACTTTAAGAATCTGAGCAGAACAAAAAACTGTAACAAACATGCTCATACAAACAAACACATGTAAACATTTGCACAAGTCCTTTCCATATGGATTGAATCTGTTGGGAGAAAAAAAAAAAAAAAAGAAATTTTTCATGCAAACTCATTTTTCCTGTTGTACTTTTATATTCGAATATTCCAGTGGGTTCCACAGCTAACAGAGCCTTTGGACAACTGGCAACATCCCTCTATCACCCCTGCCCCCTTTACACAGTTCCACAAGGCTGTAGCTCTGCAGTGAGCCAAAGGAGATGACAACCGTGATCTTCACATCTTTGAAAACCCCCTAAAATAACTCAGAACCTAAATACAATTGTAGTCTGACCCACTACCTTAATAAAGTGGTCTCTCCTCTGATTTCTGAATAAAATAGGTCACAACGACCCGTAGATCATAAGCCTATTAAATAATCTTCCACGGTAGCTTTTAATGTGATAATCAAGTACACAGATACGTGTATATCACATGATTCATCCTAGACATAAAAAACCTGCTCCACAAATTGGCTTTTTAAAGTAAATAAGGAAGACTTATTATGCCTATGGAAACAAATCCCTGACACTCATGATCAGGGAATCCTGGCAGATTTCATTTCCAGCTACAACAAAGAACAGGAAACATATTTCCATGAGGCTAAACTTTGGAACCTTTCCATTTCCTACAATACTTCCCAAAAAAGAACATGGTTTTGGAGAGAAAACCAAAACAAATTTTACTGCTAAAATATTACTGTGCTAGGGGATAGAAAACACAAGCATGCTGGAATTGCCTCATTCAACTTCCAGTGACATCCCACTACCAATCGTGGAGTTGAACCAGGGGAAGAAACCTCTCTGTAGACTGCTGATCCAGGGAAGCTGGACCCTGAGATTCATTTCCCTCAGCCAAGAAGCTGGTCCCTGAGCCCAGCATGAAGCATCCCTTTCCAGCATCAAGGAAATGTTGGAGCAAATGGTTTGTAAGGGACCCATCTCCAGGCATGGACTGCGTGCTTTGACCTGAGCATTATAAATGGAGGGAGAAAGGAAAACCTTGCAGGACCTGTCATCTGACATCCATGTGAAATGGCAGTATGACCACCAACAGTGCACACCGATTCACTTAATCACAATAGGTACCACCTTCTGAGGGCATCTGGAATTTAATGACTATGTATTTAGTTTGCTATCAAGACCAAAATAAATCACTTATCCTCTACTCCAGGCATTAAGACAGACTCTAGGAACTTTTGATTGCAATACTGAATATCAGAATATGGTGTTAAAACGGTGATATGAGTATTTTCCCAAATTAAAGCCATAAATAAATAAAAAAGCTAAGATACCAAGTCAACATTATCTCTAAATTATTTCTGGATTACGCTGTATATTATTCTAACGCACAGTAGTCCTCAGAGATTAGAAAATGCTATATTCTGAAGAGATGGCAGCATTTGCAGGTCATGGACCTGCTCCAGCAAAAAAGTTATTTCTAGAACAATAAAATCAACTTCATGGAAGAGACCCACACTGCTCCTAAAATACATACAAGCTTTCATTTCCTTAGGAAGCTGTTAATCTGCCATTACTGAGACCAAGGAAGCATTCAGGGGAAATACCACTACATGCATCTTCACAGTCTTTCCCAGGCCTCTACAACTACTGTCAGACATCAGACAGACTGGCTTTTAATCCAGTCCAGTGCAGCCATTCCTACATGTCTCACATGAGCAAAGGATCAAATACAGATAGAACATTCTACCTTTTCTGGCTTTGCAAATGTTTGTATGTCTTTCTACATACATTTTCTTGCCACTTACACCTGCTTGGCTAAATCTTTCAGTTCTGTGGACTGCTTCATCATATAGTTATATATGGCTATTTCTTTGGAGATGATAAAGCCTGTCTAAACATTTCTATTAAAATGACCTTTTCATTCAAAAAAATGTGAATTAAAATAACATCTTCCAAGTGACCAAGGCAAAAGGAACCATTGTTTTCCTTATTATCATTGCACATTCTCTATTTTGAAGAGTGAAGCTATTACTTTCTTACGTTACACAATACCACTGTAAATTTATCCTCTCCATGTTTTTGATAGCTTTTTTAATATCTGTGCATGAAAATAAGGCTAAAGTCAGTTTCACAATATCAGGTCCTCAAATTCTGTGTTACCAGCTTTAAGGAAAAAGACCTAAAATGGATGCAACTGACTTAAAACATAATTATAGGCACATCTCTGTCCTTGGTGTCCTCTTTTACAAACATCAGTCCTGAATCTCCTGAATGTGAGCAATAAGAACAATCCAGAGATCAGCTCCATGCACCCCACTGCAGCAATGCATACTATTGCAGTTTGTGGTACATAAAAGTCAGATGTCCCCTCAGACTAGAGATTACCCATTCCTTATGCAAGAACTTCTTTATGGTAGCAACAGGGGAAATGTAGGGACTCAATTTTTTTTGTCCATCAGTTTCCTGAGGAAGCCGCAACTATTGTGGAAAGAGCAATTGCATAGGTTTTATTAGGACCCGATTAGTTTCTCATGACAATATATTGGTTACTAAGCAGTGAAAGCTCCCTGAACATGTGCAGTCAGGGAGCAAATAGGTTGATGGTTCTTTTTTAAATATTGTAATAAAACTATACTATTAATTTATCCTGTTTTAACTGAGCATTGTGCTGTGTTAGTACACAAAATGGCAATAGGCTATGGTAGGTGGAAGACCTTACCTCCTCCGAACAAGCGGCCAGGCTAGAGCTTCCCGCAGAGCCAGCAGCCCAGTAATGGAGGCTTTTAGCTAACACTGACTAGTTCAAGATGTTTTCAAAGATTATTGACTTTGCAGAAGGATTTCTGCTGCTACTTCCCTTTCCCTTAGCAGGGCATGATTTAGCACACAACAATTACAAGTAAATATTTTAATTTGTAATTGTTATAGTTACAACATGTTTTCTAGGTCATGTCTTTACTGCAAATGGGAACATGGTGTAGAGCTATCGAAACTGACTTTAAACAAGTGGGTGTGTGCACCTCTTTTAGTTTATTTGTATCAGCATGATTTATTTAACCTGCTGTTCCACAACAGCAAAACCAAAAAGCAAGCCTAGGCACCTTTATACTATGCTACAGGTTACAGTGAAGATGCAAAGTAGTATGTTTCTTACACTCACTACAAATCTGAAAAAGCAGACTGAAAAGTCTCAAGGAAAAAAGGTTACATAATTGACTTTTATTTCTAGCTATCTGTATGAGGCTGCTGATATGCATACAGCATAAATACAGTTGCCATAACCTAGCTAACCAAACGCTTCTACAATTAATCGACAACATATAAACAGTAGAAACTCTCAGTAACTTAACATAGTGTAAGACTGAGAGATTCAAAATACTATACCAAGACAGGCTGTTTCCATAATAATCCTGCTCCATCTCTATCCACTGGGCTGGGCTCAAAACCATCTGTATTATTTTCTGAGAGAATGTGGCTTCCCCCTCTATCAATTAACTATCACAGTAAGTCACGCTACCACAACTGAAGACAACTATAAATTACTATCATTTTCCTAACATGCAAGTTTATAAGTGAATGATGATCCCAAATGATTGAAAGGGTTTGTTTTACAAAAAGCAGGGAATGCATATTAACTTAATAGATGACAAACTTGAGGCTTATGATGAGAAACTGCCATTGTCTTTTAATCACAGTCTCACAATACATGGAAATTAGAGAGTTTGTCCTGTCCCATGGGGCCATTTGTAAGACTGTAATTAGCTCAGTGAAAACCCACATAAACTTGGATGGAAGAGAAGCTGTAACAGAGAGCTGGAAGCTAGTCTGGATTTACAAAACCAGACTACTAGTTGCAGTTGAAGCATCTTTCTAAATATTCCTCTTATTTAGCACATCAAGTAACTCTCAAAATATATATCCTACAGAAGATAGCTGCAAGGCATCCAGCTGCAGTTATGCCTTTAGATCATCAACCAATTATTTCCCAGCAAGACTGCACAGTCAAATTCAACATAATCCTAGCAATAACACCATCAATACTAGACCAAGTATAAATTGATGGAATACAATTAAATAACCCTCAAAGTCACCTGGTAAATAAATGCACAGCAAATAAATTAATTAAAAGCACTACTTGAATGATACAATTGCTGATACATGAGTGCTGTCCACTCTGTGCAGCACACGAGCAGAAGCTCTGGATTTGATTACAATAAAATATCAGAACATCTTCAGTATGCATATATGAGGAGCAGAGTGCCATGTTTGGCCCAGTGTAGTGTGGCTGTAATGAGAAGTTGGATGTATTTAAAGGAGACAGGACATCTAGAGGACAAGCTAAAATTAGAAGCACATACCCATGGGCGGTCCACGAGAATACTAACACTCTAGTGAAGCCACTAAAAAAAGAACTTCCAAATTTGGAAGGTGACTGGGAGGAGAGAGGTATCATTAAATCCCTATCAACTGGAGAAGGGTCCTGGATCAGCAGTTTTGTGCGAGTAAATCTTCAGTGCAGAAATCTGCAAAAAATCCAGACTGAACTGAGCAATTACAAGGTATTTATCCATCACCAATGATGGAGCTTAGTGGTATTTGTGGTGTAAAAGCATTTCTTCTACGCTAGGTTGCAGCATGTGAGAAGCCAAGAGACCAGTCAGCCCAGCTAGCATCTTTTGGCATGCCATGGCTTTGACAGATACTGCCAAGAACAGAGCAACACAACAGCCTCCCATCATGATGAAAAGTGAATCTGTGACATTTTAAAGACAAACATTTGAATGAGTGAGGAAAATCCTAAAGGACACCTGAAACACTACAAGATGGTTAGGGGGACAGCTGTCAACTGGAACTGATCGATTCTGTCCCCTTACTCTCAAGCACAAGGGGAAGATTAGTCAGACTGGCACTGGCCATTGGCACACCACTGCCATGCAGAGGGACAGTAAAGGGTAACACCCCACCAGAGCTATGGACATGCTAGGCTAAGCAGTCCTGAGTCCTGATGTGGCCAGACCTGCGGCTATTTAAAAATATATTTAACAGCAAAAACAATTTTGCTGTGGTAAATAATTTACAAGAGAATCATCTTCAGAAGACACAGACGTAGAAAAGAAGCTCTTTCAAAATCTAGAAGGTTTTGGTGATTTTTGTGAGATGTCCTGGCCAACATGGCTCTAGCAGGCAGTTGCAGTCATCACTGAAATCACCACAGTTACCACAATCTGAGCAAGAAAAAAACTGTACTGTGGTTTGTCCTCTCTCGTGACTTCTCCAGAACATGATACAGGGATAATTTGTACTGTCACTACTCATTAGGTGCATTCGCATAGACAGACACCTAGATAGACACACCCTAGGTCTACGTTGCTAAATAGAGAAGAGCCATGGACTGATGCTCAGCCAGCCTCCTGGTCTCACAGCACTACACAGTTTCACTGTGCTTTTTTCATTATCTTATATGTGAAATTTGCATTTTTAGTAAGTAACCAGATTTTCCATGCACTTTTCTGAATATATAATATCCAATGAGCATTCCGTTGGTAGAGATGCAAAGATGCATATGACATGCAAAAAGCAAGAGGAAAAGGGATTTCTGCATGTGACATGCCATAGACAAGTTCAGCCTCCAAAACATACTTCCAAATGCACACCTTACAAGCAATTAAAATTGCATTCCAAAAAGTCAGGCCCTGTTTACAGTTCTTAGTCAAATTACACTTTCATTAATAATTTATGTCACAATATTTAAACAGGAAAGCAGATGTACTCTTAAGAAAAGAATAAACATTCTAACAGGGATACAGCTTTATTCAATGCACTTTTCCTTCCAGTACCCTGTTTGCTGATCAGCAGGAAATATTTTAAAGAATGAAATATTGTGAATGTCTTGCTCCTTGCCCTAAACTATTTTCTTCTGCAGCATCTTGCCCAGGAAAGCATCTTAAGAGCAGACTAATGCAATGCTCAGATCTAAAATTATGAGCATGAAAACGGACCATACCCTGACTTACATCATATCTTGTGCCTCTGAAGTAACCTCTGACATTAACTTTTTATTTTGGCCCAGTCTAAGTACTTATTAGGATAGCTTAATTTGTTGCTAGCTATCGTTTCTCCCGGGCCCTCTCCCATAGCCAGCCACCACCATGCTTAGGGGACTACATGAGGTGACACGTGAGGAGGGGCTGGGTCAGCCATGAGACAGGAAGGCTGGAATGCATCTCACTCCTGCCATTAGCTACCAGCAGGGAGACTGTCAAGATGGAAGAGACAGTCTTCTCCAGGGTGCAAACAGCAAGACAAGAGGCAACAGACACATGCTGGAGTACGGAAAATCCCAGCTAGGCATAAAGACACTTTTATTTATTTATTTATGCTGACAGGAAGGTGGTCAAACACTGGAGTGGGGCCCAGAGTGGCTGTGCAAACCTCCTTCCTGGACATTATCCAAACTCAGCAGGACAGGCCCTCAGTAACCTAATTTTACTGGACATGGCTTGAGCTGGGGGTTGGGACTGGATAACCTCCAGAGCTCCCTTCCAACCTGCACAATGCTTTTTTTTTCAGGAGGCAGGGTATGTAAGTAAAGCAAGATGTCTGGGCAGATGAAGTTGTTCTGAGGATTGCCTCTCCTAATGAGCTTCCTGGGTTTGTTTCATCTTTGGAAAAAGAGAAAAGACATTCCTAAGCTCCACAGCAAGCTCCCAAAGAGCCACTCCTGATTTAATGGTCACTTAAGTCAAAACATGATTCATCGTCCAAAGACAGGAGACCTTCCTTTTGCTGCTCCCAGATTAGATCCCCAGCCTTCCCTCATTCCCTCACTGAAGTGCTTCCTCTTCACCACTGGTCACGCCACACTTCCTCCTTTCCCTCTTTCTGCCCCCATCTCTGAATTTATCCTTTTCTGTACATCACAAGGAACTGAAGTTGAGATAGCAGAGAGGAGGGGTAAGGGTGGGATTCAGCTCTGAGATGGTACAAAATGCCAAACACCTTCTCCTTGGAGACACCCTTTCCAGAAGCAGGCACAGATAAATTCCTCTCTGTGGGGAAGGGTAACAGCCAACCTTTCATGGGTTAAGATGCCAAACACTCCAAATGGGCAGATTCAGGCTGCCTGGGAAACAAATGCTGTCTGGATGATAATTCTCTGTTTTCTCTTGGGAATGGGAAAAGGCCGATACAAAAGTGTCCCACAGAATGGGTTCAGCCCAGAGCCACAAATGTCAAGGCTGGAGCTGGGTGTATAATGTAAACTACCCAACAACAATTTTACCACCCATACAGGAGTTGCACTAATGCCATCCAAACAGTGACACCTATCCACACTATAAATATACTGTAACAGTTTTTTCAGTTTGGGTTTGTTTTGGGTTTTTTTCTCTGAACTCAGGGAAGAGGTTCACAATACTTTTTCTCAACATTTGAGTGTTGATTCAAGAACCAGTGCAAAATTCACATATTAAATCGTCAACAATGTCATCTGCACAAAGCAAAGGGAACAGAACTTACAATATCTCCTAAAAATGCTCTAAAAATGTCTGTGCTAGCTTTACTGAAATAAAAAGTTTACTTTAGCTTAAGTAGTAGAGATCGATGTTTTTGGAGGAAAGGGTCCAGAGGAAAATTACATATTTGTGGTTTAGCTGGGAGTCATGATGTCTATCCGTATGCATAACACGTGGTTACAGATTCATAATAAACAAAGCTTTCAAACAAACAAAAAAGTTCTCAAAGATTCATCTTGTGTGTGTAAAAAGAGAGCAATTCATTTTAATCTATCTTATTTATATTGTTCTTGAAGTCTGCAATGCAATTATAAAACTATTCCTTCCAGAAAGCATATACAGAAAGTAAAACCGAACAACAGATCAAAATGCGAATGGGAAGTGTAGCAGCCATTCTAGTACTTGCCCCCTGCAGCATGTTCCTCAAGAGAGCTGTTTAAATTCCACTTCCCGTTTCTGTGGATTACTCTATTTTACATTTACAATAACTGGCTACACAAGCGTAACTGACTTTATGGATAGAAAAAGTGTTTAGAAGCATCTGGACACACTATGAAAAGAATTTTCATGCATTTAAGAAAACGTACAAAACCAGCTATAAGGAGTCAAGGAAAATCCTTCAAGGTCTGGTTCACACTTGATTTATATTTTATCATTACCTATTTTAGGGCAAATTATGCATATACTTTCTGAGGCAAAAAGTGACAAAATTTCTGGCAAATCTTAGTGAAACCTCATTTCCTTGGTATATTGTGGATGTTGCTACAGTTATCAAGGATATTACAACCAGCAATGCTTCACTTGAGCTATAATAATCTTGTCCTCCATTAAAAGGAAAGAGAATTAACTTACTGTGGCAAAGAGTAGTGTCATTGTCTATAGTAAAAGACATTTTTATGCTCCACGGTAACCCAGAAGATTCAATGACACTTTTACCAGAATAAAAGGATTATGCTGCAACCAAAACAGAGACAAAAGCTTTAACACCTAGTAAAGCTGCCTTAACACTTCTTTGTTTTCTCACTCAGACCACAGTATCTGGTGCTTAATGTGTTACATGTTGAAATTACTGACACATTGATTAGCACTAAACAACTTACAGTCTTTAACTATGGTGGGTTTTTTTGATATTTCACTTACTTTTAAGGGCTCTACAGAAAATCCTTCCCCATCAAATTTTTACAACACTGGAATTTAAAACTTTCCATTTCTTCAACTTAAACATCAACCATACATTCACATCTTCAACAATCAAAAGAAATCAAATGCAGATTAATAAAAAACACTGCTGAGAATGACTGCAAAAAAGCCAAGTTCAACAGAATACATGATACCTTCCTTGCATGATCTTGCCTGGTTCAGTCTTGTACCTTTAATTTCACAAATTATTTCAGTCAGTACATTTTATTTCACAAATAGTTACTATAAAACCAGCTTCTGTATTCTGTTGTTCCCCTTCACTATTCACCTACAGGCTGTAGCCACAGCTGAGTTTAAACACTGAATCTGTTATTTTATAATACTCATTAAATTGGCTTTTACATTAAGTATGAAATCATGTTATATCACTGGTTTATTTAGTTTCTTGATGGTTTATTTTAATTCTCTCAAGGACCATGGTTCACCTTATTCATCATTAAAATTGCAAATTTAATTAATTCAACAGAATGGATGAGATTTAAAAATTGTTGAAATGATCAGCTCATCTAAACAATAAAAATAATTACAGGAAGTGAGATCCTCTACATGGATCAGTCCCACCGATTTCCAGTTTCTTTGTGAGGTAACCAAAAGCATATCTATGTCTATATAAAACTATATAGATATTTATATGCATAGATATAGTTAATAGGTTCCTGAGGACCATGTTTATTGAGCATAAATTTATACAGTTGAGGATTTGTTTGATTTTCAGTGCATCGGGAAAGAACTGTGTTATTACCTTTTAAGTTATTAATATATTTTGGATGTAAAGAGTGAAAACTGAAATTAAGCTCAGGAAAAATATTGTGCTAAAGAACTACATCCACCAAACCTGAACAGGCCTGATTTTTATTCTGTATTTGGTTTATACTGTAACTTAACTAATGCCAGCTGAGCTACTCTCAACTTTGCCACAGTAAGTCAAATCAAATTCAGAAAGGATTTACTAAATCCACATTTGCTGCATATTAATAGTGTTTCTCTTCAGATTCTTGTGAATTTATGTGGTCCCATGCACAGTCTTGGTGAATATAAAACATAAAGGACACACTGTCCTGCATAAAGCTCACAGAAAACCCACATAGCTTTAATTAGCCTCTGTCCAAAAAGGACAAGACAATATGAAGTTTCTTATTTTTCCCCCCACGTGAAGGAATTAACAACTTCCGTGCTCACATTTTGTGTTACTGTGGGGAGAGATGAGAAAACCCCCAAATGCAAGTTTTTCTGCTTTTCCTTCAGGCAAAAGCATATGCTCCTGAATACGTAAGCTGCAGTGCCAAGTTTGGGTGCTATCAATTTCCTCAGCAATTTATGAGAAGGTCCCAGTTCAAAGTATGGAAACCAGAGCAGACTGCAAATATACACCAACACATTTATGAAATCAGTTTAGTCATTTGTCCTTTTCCCTGGTGTCCCAGACTGTCCTGCATCTAGCCTGCCTCCTGACCTGCTGCAAAGCCATCCTTCCTCAGAAAGATGCTGCTCCATATTCCCATATGCTGGTCCAGCTACAGTTCTTAGAAGAAAGACTTTTCTAGTCTCTAGAGCACTGCAACTCATGCTAGTTGGTAATGAGTTGCTTATGTAGACTGAGGCTACACAAGCAGATCTGCACAACTGGCTCAGGCCTATTAGAGCTGACACGGCACCGTTTCTGCTTGGCAGTCCTACTTACCTCTAAATATCCTGACTTACAAAGCCATCCAGGGACAACCTGTCCCGTTGCCAAAAGGACTTCATTTATCACCTGAAGGCTGCCACATGCCAGTAAAATCTGCCCTGGCCTTTCAGGAAGGGATGAAGATTCATCAGTCAGATTTGAGCCTGATATAGTTGGCTAAGAGAGCCTGTCTGCTTGCTGTATTTTATACACTATCTATAAAGCAAAGAGAGGAAGCAGCAGCAGGCAGCGAACAACGTGCTGTCATGAAGCCAGACATGTTCGCACTGTCATGTGAAAACGAGGAGACTCTGGTTATTTACATGGTTCTACTATACTACACATATCATTTTGCTGTACACAGCTTTTGACAAGTGGGAATCTAAAGACAGCAGAAGCCTTTCCAGTAGCTACAGAGAGAGACAGTGTAACTCTGATTTTGAAAAATACTACCCAAACTCAGCACAAACCCTGCAAGAGGAAACTCAACCTGGAAAAAAAATCCCACATTTTTACCAGGTTTGAATCAGCAGTTCTCCAGAGTGGGCCAGGATTTGCATATTCAGGCTAATGCAGTTTTTATCATCTGCTGGGACCTCAAAAATCAAAATTACCAAAGCAGGCTCAAAATCAACATCAGAAGTAATAATAAGATGGTGCAACAGTGTTACACCATAAAAATATGTGGACTGTTACACTAGAAATCTGTGTGCTAAAATTCAACTTTACCTAAAGGTAAAAGAGGACTGCCAAAAGAAGATAAAGACCAGAAAATGGGACAATAACAGTGGATTTCTTGGTGAAGAGATAATTATTTTCCTTACAAATTTTCTTTCCAAATTTCTAAATTAAAAAATTGGAAGTGTTAGTACATGTAACTGTAAAAGTCATAGTTACACAAGATGACAAATCCTTCATGGCTATTTGCTCAGTAAAGGAAGCAAGCTTTTAATATAACTTGATATGTAATCTTACAGAGAAAAAGCACTAGGTTCTCCAAACAGTAAGGCTTAACCCACATTTACATCTTTCATTTTAAATTCTCTTATGTTAGCAAGCTGTAATAAATAAAAAAGAAAACCTATCCACATTGATGTTGTTACAGTCATCTCATCATGGTAAGCACCTGAGAAATACAGCAATGCTGAAGGTCAGACTAAGGTACAAACTACTGCAGCCCAGCACAAACTGTTGGAGCTCTGTTACTAAAGAAACTTGAGCTATGTTAGCCTAGAAATTCCCTACCGCAATATAAGAGAAGCATCAGGCCAGATTACTCAAGAAATGCTGGCAAAGGAGAAAATACCAGTATTGACAAAGACTAATCAGGAAGAAAGCCCCCATGAAGTTTTCTCTCAAGGCCTGACAGTTCAGCTCATGGATTTTGCATCATTTTATTTCTCACGCAAAATTCAGCTGGGCTCCATTTCTACTACAATTACTTTGATGCAAAGAACTGACCTGAGAAGAAACAGAAATCACAATATAAGCAGTGAGTACTGCTAAGGAGTACTAGTAGGTGAAAAGGATGAAGAAATCCTGTATTCTTTAAACAAACCTTCATATATCCATTACTTAAGTGGGAAATGGAGATTTGAAAAAGAACAGGCAATACTATTTCTAATGCACTTTCCTTTTAGGCATTTTTCCTACACCATTCATTAGGCATCATGACTACATAGATGGATAGAGTAGAAGAGATCATGGGTCCCTTCAAATAAAAAAATGAGTAAAATAAAGATATGCTGAAAAACTGTATTAGTTATATGCAAAGCAGTGTCTGGACAGAGATACTCAACTTCAGAGTTATCCTGGAGCTATACTTGTACATGAAGTGAAAGTTTCTTTTTCAATGAAGATTTCCATGACACTTCTGTGTTGGATATAAACATAACCATTAAAGACTGTCCAGCTTTCTAAGCACTACAGAAACAGAATCATTACCTTTCAGTCTTTCTTCAACAATATTCATTTCCCAATGGCCTGTACATAGTTCTGAATACCAGGAGTACATAAATCTTATAATATTATAGTAATACACTGTTCTTAGTATAAAGCTTAAAAGAATCCACACTTCATGTCAGAAAACATCACACCCCTAAGCTATTCTCATACCTTCATTGCCAAAAAACTAACTCCTGTGTTTAACTTCATCACTATAGTCATGTTTATTTTTGCCTTTTTCTTGATAAATAACATTTTCTGGTTATCTTGGTAGACCTCTTCAAATCACCCCCTTTACCTAGATCATACTTATTGACATGTGGATGTTAAAGCTCAGCACAGTACTCTAGAAATGACTTTTATTGGCAGATACAAAATAAATACTCTTTTCCTCTTTCTAATTGTTAATTCCATGCATCTGAGAATGGTATTTCCCCTGGGTGTTACAGCATCCCAATGAGATTTTTGTTCAATTAGTTCTTTCATGTCATCACAGGCTTTTCAAAGTCACTCTTTTCCAAGATTCAGGCGTTTCTCTTAAGACTGACATACAGTCTTTGTTCTTAGATACGTGAGCCACATCTATTGGCTGCAAGGCTCCTTAGTCCCACCATATCAAACTGATACCATTTCAATTTTTTTCGTTACATCTGTTGATAAAAATATTGCATGAGACTTCTTTAGAACTCTGCCACAGATAATCCCATCATATGAGAACTACCGCATTACATTTTTATTGTTACTACCTGTTTTCCTAATATCCCTATAATAAAGAATATGCTGATTCTCCATAATAAAGGAATTAGCACATAATACAGTTGTAGAAAAAATGCCTCACAGAAGGCAGTTGATGCTAGTAGATTCATTACTTCATTAAAAGGATATCAAGTGTACTTAGCATGATCTGTTTCTGAAAAAAAATAAAATTTCTCCACCTAAAAAAATTTTTTCAAATGACCATATGCTCCTATAGGGTTAGCTATGTGTAAATATATGTATCCATGCCAAGCAACACAACATCTGTGTATCAGAATTATTAGCATGGATTTCTTCAATTTGTAAGGATTTTGAAGCATCAGATAGATGGATTTTGATTTAGGTAGCTTCCCTTCATGACATTTTTCTAGTGAGAATAACCATCAGTGATTTAAATTTTCATACATGAATTCAGAACTTGCTATCATACTCTAGTTCAAAATCATTCTTTCAGTAGAAATGCCTAACAAGAATTAAGCTCCCTCAATACATACTTTATTTGTGAACACTTGGTGGATATGTTGAATCCTGAGATAATAATCTCATGTCATAAATACTTCCAAAAAGGCAGTAGAAAACATGTTTGTTTCCTCTCAGGTTTTTTGTGTTTAACATTTTACAGTGACTATTCAGAGATTCAAACCAAGAACTGAAATGAAAATATTTTTATGTGTGTCTCCTTAATTTCTAAATTTCAGAATTTTATCCTTTTGAAAGAACGCATTCTGATTTAGTTTTTTATTTTATCCCCATATGCTGTGCTTTTCCAAATCTTTTGTTCAAATTATACATTAAAAAAAATAATTAAGACACATCCAATTTTAAGACTCCTCTGCCAATACCAGGGGAACTTCTGAAGTTTAGTTCATATGAATACAGACTAAAATTGAAAGTCTTTGTAAAATGTCATCCTAAGATTTACTAACTGCATAATGGCACCCATTAAATAAAACCACCACCAAATCAGATTTGAGATGGATATAAAAGTGGTATTGCTGGGAAGCTAGAAATAGTAAATGTCAATTGATAAGAAGTTTAGTCCTGAGTTCTTTCTTATCCTGATGAAATAACTAAATACTAAATATTTTTCTAGTTAGGTACTAATTGGACACCTACCTTGGAAATACAAAACCAGTGATCTGTAAAAGTTTTTGATAATTCTCTATTTTCTCTGAAAGATAATTGGAAAATATTTCTAGTGGTTTAGATTATTTTTTTTTTAAACTCCATTTATCTCAAGAAAAAAAAATCTTGCCCATATGAAAACTACACTGTGTTTACTCACAGGCTGAAATCTAAAAATGTGATTCATCACAGGTGTGCTGCTTTACACTGACTGGAAGTATGAAAAAGGTACCTAAAAAGGGGTTTTCACCCTAAAGTATCTGGTACAGTCTTAAGACTTGAAAGATAATTAACCAAAGAGACCATATAATGCTCTAAAAATGAGTCCTATTATATAGGTATTATTTTACAAATAAATATAACCTGAAACTTACACCTTTACTAAGTCACTTTTAGAAGGGATATTTAATCAAGCTAACTAGGAAGAATAAATAAGAATAGGGCTGAAAGAAAAATGAAAGGATTATTGATTTCTAACTTCAGAAATCTGCTGCCCTGCAATGAATGCGTAGTTCAAAAAGTCAAGTAACTAAAAGATACTACACTGGAGGAAAATAAAGAAAACCACTGAGATCACCTTTGAGAAACTGTCCAATCAAACCAGATCTCTGCTTTCCTAGAGAGATTACAAAATTTATTTTTTTTTTGTAATTATCTTAAATTATACATATCTTAAATTATACGACAAGTTCCTTTTCAAAAAATATATTATTTTCTGTGCTATTAGAAATTTATCCATGGCAGTAAGTTCAGAAGATATAGATGAAGATAATTTTATATTCATGGACTTGCTAATATTTTTAAACACGCATACGCTTTGTCATACACATAGCGCAAAGGCAAACAAAGGGTTAACCTTTATCATTTTGAGACATATAAAATACATACAATCTCCACTGTTACAGCTGAGATACCTTACCGTGGTATATTTCCTTTTTCGCTATTAGTGCTTTCTAGTCTGATGTAGTATTATTACCCACTTGAGATGAATTTTTTAGAAAAGGAATGTGACAGTGACCCAAGAATAAGAGATTCAATTGGGTACAGGCAGTATGTACCTAGAATGATTGTAGGGTTAACATTTAGCTGGCTGAGGGCATGACTGCAGAATGGGTGGGAGCAAACCACTGCCAAGGCTGAGTTGCAGATCAGCAGCTTCTGTGGGCAGCCACAGGGCAAAGGAGAGGGTATGTACGTGGCCAAGACGTAGACTGGACAGCCAGCTCAGCACGGAAACATGAACCTCTTCAGTCCAACAGCTTATGTGATAGCACCTCAAAGGCCTAGAATTATGACTTTTGAAAAGAGTTACCTTTCTAACTTTACAAGAATGGTTTCTCATTTTCAGACCACATTTATGATAGTCCTCCAAGAGAGAAACCAGATACAAAGTGGCCTTCGCTCCAGCAATTATGCAAACAAGGAACTGTTGTAACCACATTAATTGGAAGAGCTTTTTTTGAGGCAGATACATAGGCAGGGCTGGCAGAACAGCTGACAGTAGAAACTGAACAGCGACAGAACATAAGGACTGCTGCCAAACCCTGGCATGTTAATTTCAAGTCATGAAAATCTCCTCTCGGATAGATCTAGAACATGGCATCTTTTTTGAAACAGGAGTAGAAGAATTTGTCTATAATCCTTTAACTGAACTGTGCACCCTGGTGCAGGTAGCAGCGCATGGAATTTGTGCTGACTTACAGAACCCTACCTGCCTGTCACCAAAGTCGTCAACGCCTGTTTGCTTAACAAGTCATATGTTCACAAATACACTGTATGTGGAATAGCTGGCCTGCCACAGAGGATGTGGACTACATCCTAATATTGGTCCAAGCTACTCAATGAAGTGAAGACCTGCAATTGCATGAAATCAATTTAGACACTTGTTCCAACTGAGTTCTGGGCACTTCAGCTCTTCCACTTCATCAGTTTATTACTGTTTTTCATTCACCTTCCCTGGCTTGTTCAAACTCACAGATATTCTCTAGTTACAGCAAGGCACAGGTAAATGACTCTAGAGTCAGACTAGCACTGTATGTGTAACCACTGTTTTCCATAAGTGCAGAAGAGCTGCACCTCCTCCCCACAACAAATTGTACATTCCCTTGTCTTGCATCACTTTAAATGCAAAAATTTTGGCTGGGATAAAATAGCACAGATAACATTACTCTTTAACCAAATTTGCACGTGAAATCTCTATGCTTTTGAGACTGCATAAGAGATCTTTTTCAGAGATTCAACATTTAATTTTGAACTGTAGTGCATTTGTTTTCAATTTCTGATTATTACTAAAAGGAAGGAGCTGATTCTTTCCCAGACATGAAACAATTAGTCTAAAAAAGTCATGGAGACCAGTAATTGTTAGTTAAAAATGAACAGGAGAAAAACTAACTGGAAGGAAGAGCAAGCAGACTGCCAAATGCTTTTGGAGTACCAAGCTTACGTGTTTATTTAAAACATTCAGTGAGATTCCTAGTTTTTCTGATCACAACTTTTAAGAACAAACATGGGGACAGAGGCATAAGAGGGACATGAAAATCCCACCCTTCCACAGGTCTCAGGTACAGCAAATATTCTTGTGAGTGATACCCTTGGTGTACAATACAGTGTCTGAAAAAATGAGATACAACTCCTTATAGATAAAGGTCCTTATCTGTTCTAAAGCAAGGACACAGAAACACCCCACCCCATCAAATATCCTTTTTTGCTTTCCGCGAATGCTTGAGTAGAAAACATACAAATATGGAAATAAAAGCAGCAGAGCTTTCTGTATCTACCTATCTTTTCTACAGAAGAACAAAACCTCAAACACAAAATAAACCAGGACAAAATAAGCATCTAAGTAAAAACACTAACTCTATCAACACCAGTACACTAACTCTATCAACATAGGTCTGTCTAATTTTGCAACATATGCTGTTAAATGAAATCCTGCAGGTCTTAAAGTCATGAGCAGTACTGGAAATAACTCCACCTACACACTGCTCAAAAAAACCCCCAAACACCTGGCATAGATAGCTTATTGATGGCAGAGCAATACTCGAAGAAGATGAAAAGAATACATGTTGCTTTAGGTGATCTGCTGGGATGTTACTTCCCATAGTAGAATTAGAAAGGAGCACCAGATTATAAAGAAATAGTCTTGCCTGAAGATATTTCCACTTGACTTCTCTGACCTGCTATTTGAATTTCTTAATTTGTATTTCCCTTCAATTTTCTAAATTCATATCTACTGTATAAAGCAATTAATTAATTAGTTCCTACCAATATTGGGATGCTTCAAGAGGCGACAAATTCTAGCTTCTCTTTCCAGTTTCTGATGATCTGCAACAAAGGAAAGAAAGAGAGTTGCTTTTAGTATGAAGATTAACATTGTTCAGTGTATTCAATTTACAGAAGAAAAAAAAACAAACATCATCTGATGGGACTTTTAAATAATACTGCCTTTATTTAGATCCATTAATGTTTCACATTCAATCTGTTTATAATATTGAATTAGGTTACTGCATCCAACCACTTCTCTGATGGACTATTACAGGCAGTTCCATTGGAAAAATCAAGCTGCCGATTTATTAGGGAGAACACGGAATAGTCATGCCATGATCTGTAATTACCAAGCAATAAACTCTGTTACAATATTAATCAAAATAAGAACAATCTGAACCTCTAGTGTTGCCTTAAATCCTCCCTGTTAAATGCTTTAATGATACCTAGTGCACCAGGTACACCATTTGACACATGGTAGCCACCCCAACAGAGTGCCAGCATTCCTGCCACCACATGCTCCCACCACAACACAATGCTACAGGAACTTCCAGTAACTAATGACCGGCAGTTATTACTTTCCCAGCAGGGCTAACCTCTTTCTCAGGCTGATTATTCATTAACCTGAAAATACCCTGAACACATAAGGTCCAGGTATACCATCTGTTAGCTCCTCCTCTCCCAGCCATTTGATTTTTAACCTTTGGGTAGAGCAACATGAGAGTGTTGGGGGGTGTGTGTGTGCATAAATTATTCATACTGGAAATACCTGAAGGTATTCATGTATGTTAAAACATATATGTCAGGCAGTATAAAACACATACAGGTAACTTGGGCTTGGAGATAATAAAAATAGCCAGCTACTGTCTACTGTGATCCTGTAATTCCAGTAGACTTCTAGTGCATTTATCCTCACTTTCTGCAGCATAATTTCCATGGCTGCTAGGAATACTGAGCTTTTGTCAAGAAGCAGAAAAGCACCACAGCTTCAATTTTACAATATTTGCTAAAAATAATTTTTCAAAATTAGAAGGAAACTGTAAAATGTTCTTGCAGATGAGGCTCTTTTGCTATTATTTTAACTAGCTCCAATTTGACATCCAAGGATATCATAACCACCAATCCTTCATAGGAACTCAAACTTCAAATGTCACACAAGTAATTCAGGTTGTGCTATCTCTGCAATCCTAATTATCCACATTATTTTTGAGATCACTCCTAACAACTGAAAGGGGAAATTCTTAACTGTCCTTCCACCCCATAAAAACAGTAGTCTGCACAGTCAGTTTTGAATCATCAGCATTTAGAGAATACAAAAAGTTTAATCTACAAAAGAGTATTAGGCATCAAAATACTACAGCGAGAATGAAGAAGTTATCTGTTTTTGTAATGTAACTCTCACAGATCTATTATGGTATCTGTTCTTTCTCATAATATCATCAGTGTAATTAGGTTATCTTTCCAAGTCACTAAATCATCGTTCCTCTAATACCAGTTTGACATTAGAGTCTCTTGGCCAAGAGTCAGAATAGGGTTCAAGAAAAAACACACTATAAAACCTGTCCCCTTCAGTGCCTGAATTACAGTAGCGTGATCCTGACATCCTCCTTTTGGCTGGTGCTCAACTCCACAAATGGCCTCAGCACAGTTTTCACCTTTCTCTTCTAGTGCTCCCCATTCAAGCACACCACAATGCAGAAGCTTCTTTCTAAATCATCCAAGGGGCAACAGGAAGATATGCAGCCACATTTAACCAAGCAGGTAGTTACCAGGCTCTGTGGAAAGTGCACTTCCAGCTCCACTTGTTCCAATCAAGCAATGGGTGCTACTCCTTTTAGAGAATTTAATCTAAACATAGATCAGCAGAGTCACCCTGAAAGCAGGAAAACTAAATTCTACACAGATGGCTGTGCCAGCACAAGGGAGACAGGGTAGCACAGTGTGACAGCAAGGGTGGCCAGTGGCCTCTGCTGCTGACAAAAAACTCCATCTCACAGAACTGCAACTTTCCTGAAGATCTCTCTGGCTTCAGCCTGCCCGCTGTGGAGGTGCTTTGCACATAGCTCGTTAAACAGGACAGAGAGACCCTCTGGATGAGCGAGGTGAGAGCGGTAGGTGCAGATGCAAGCAGTGGGTGCGGCAGTGATCCTGGCCATTCACAGTGGTCCAGGAAGACAAGGTATCACTGCTGTGAAGATTGCTTCATGTGAAAAGCATCAACACTCCCTGCATAAAACATGAGCTGTGATGGGAGCAATGGCCACAACCTAGACATCTTCCCACTGGGTTGGTGGCTCAAGTCACAGAATTACTTATATATCCTGGTTATTCCAGTAGTGATTGCTATTAAAGACTGAACTGTGATCTTGAGTGCTGTTTGTCCTGCTATCGACAGTGTTCATTACCCGATAGCCAGCTTAAGCAGCCTGCTTGCACAGTGTACTGAACAATCAGCTCCCGATCACAGGCACAACCTCCCAAGTATGATAATGATATGAATAAAATGACAAATAGTAACAATTCCAATCCTTTGGGATACTACAGTGCTTATAAAAGTAATGATGGCTAGAGGAATATATCAAAGACTAATTTATTGATAAGCTGTGGAAGCTGGGGTTTGGAAAAGGTAACTGGGG
>NW_020799099.1:6954048-6992274 GCF_003259725.1 Athene cunicularia | reverse complement strand
GGGGGGGGGGGGGGGGGGGAGGAAATGAGAGGGGTTGCGTTTGGTTTTGTTTGAAGTAAACTCTTACCAAACAATTCAACTCCTATGTATGTCCTCCTGCTGCACTTCTTACTTAAAATGTTCTTAAAAAGTTGGATAGTTTTAAAACTTCTTAAATCCTTCTTAAAAACAGCATACCAAAAATTTATACATATAGACCTACGTGTCACACTCTGGCAAGGCATAAGCCTGGAACTCTGAAGATAAATAACAGCAACAAAGCTAACCTCTAAGTGCCACAAAAATGCCTGAAGAGCACAGTCTGTATAGAAGTCAGAAAATATAAAGGCTTATTTAACATACTCAATGACTCTTGACTACTGTGTTTAAAAGTGTATGGGGATAAAAGGGACAAGCTGGGCAGGAAAATCCTAACCCTCTCCTATGTCCGATGTCTTGGGTGTAGCATGCACCCTTACAGCAGAGATGCTTGGCAGACAACTCTGGGTCTGAAACATTCACAACCAGCTCCTTAAAGTCAACCTCACACCAGTCTGGGTGAAGCAAGACAGACTGACCTAATTTACATATATGTGGAAAGCAAACTCATGTATTAAATCATATCAAATTGTAATAGAAGAGATACATTAAGTCTCCAGCTTTCCTGACAGATCTTCACAACTTAGTAACTGTCCTCAATTAATGAGCACTATTTTTTTTTGGTAATTCATTTCATCCATCCAAATGTTTTAGGCATAATCAGTAAAGACTTCAATAAGACTTCAATAATTTATGTCAACAGAGAGGTCATCGAGAAAGAGCAACGAATTTGAATGCAAAATTACAGCTGTTTGGCTACTGCAACAAATTTTAAATTAGGACAACTTCAAGAAATAAGGGAGGGAGTGGCATATTGTCATTATCCACTGAATTTCATGTGTTAGAACCAAGCAAATCTGTATTTGTGACACAAGCACTACCATGCAGCTCCAGCAGAAGGGATATTAGGAAAGAAATGTCAAAGTACTGTTCAAGAGGAACAGAGCACTGGGTTTCACACACAAACTGCCCAGCGACTCACCAACACAGACCCGAAGTGTAAAGAAAAACACACACACACAAAAAGGCAAAACCAAGCAATAACCATAATCAGATTGCTCAGTGACATAATTTTTTTCAGAAAATATAAGCAGCATTTGTATGGGGCCTTTTCATGAATCAAGAGGAAATCTAAATCAGAGAACCACTGGCTGCAAGAATAAGACAACAGCAGAAATTGTATTTGGTATGAATGTTAAGGAAACATCAAAATATCCTGGACACAGCTGTCAGCTTAAATGCTACAATAACGAAAAAAGGAAATACAAGAGTATTGATAGAGAAACATGATGTAAAATATAAAGGCACATTATTTACTTTTATATTCTCAGAAAGTTAAAGAGATTTCCGAAGTCAAATAATGATAAAGTAGGCACTGATTCAGTAGTAGAGATTAAGGCAAACACACAGAGTTCTTCTGCTCTAGCAATTCTCTCTATAATAAAGGGAAAAAACCATCTGAAATGCAAAATGTAAACCTCTACATGCAGAATTATTTAAAAAATAAATACAGAAAAATAGAGCAAATATACTCAGAGAGATCCAAGTATTTGATTTTTTTTGATTTCTACATTGCAAATCTAAATATGTTGACAAGAAAAAAAAATCAATTTATTAGAAAAATAAGGACTAGGCTACAATAAGTTTGAAATAAGCCCATAGTAACTTTTGAAGGCAAATAACATGCAGGCTAAGCATGTTTAAATAGCAGTTAATTAGAAAGGAGCTCTTCTGTGCATTTTCCCTACTGTTAGAGATGCTATTCTCTTTTTTTTTTTCATACTTAAAAAATAAATAAAACACATAAAACTCTTAAGAGTCAATAATTTAGCATGAGATGTTAAAAGAAAGTTAAAAAACTCAATCCTTACTGCAAAGTGTCCAGGTAGTCAGGTATGTATATTTAAAAGAATGATTTCAACAGATTTAAAATAAAATATAAAAAGCAAACTCCATCTTTAAAATAGATAGCACTTCAAGTTTGTAAAGCACTTTTAAAATCTGGATTAAAAAAACCAAACCAAAACAAAAGGAAGCTTTATTACTTATTCTATAATTTGTCTTTCCCAATATTTTCAGTCATCTTTAACAGTAAGAACAATTGAATCAATTCTATTTTAACAGTTCAGATTATTCTTTTAAGTAGTATGAAGTCTTCTGCCCAGAAGTATAACTCTTGAGCTAGTCACCACTTGCCAACTGAACCATCATAATTCTCCGTGAGTCCACAAAGTCCATACCACTTGCATGGGAAAATCTATCATCTTAGCCCTCTTCTGTATTTAGTTTATTGGGGGTTTTTTTGTTTGTTTGTTGTTTGGGGTTTTTTTTGTGTGTGTGTGTTGTTTTTGTTTTTTTTTTAAAAAGAAGTAAATTTAAATTCCAAAGTTCAAAATATTTTAAAAACCTCCAAGATAAGCTCAAAGTTCTTTTACAAACTTAAACTCTTCCACTGAGGTTTTATGTTAAGATTTTTAAACTCAGTTGCAGCAAGTTTGAAACACAAGCACAGACATATACAGTTACAGCATCTTAATGCCCATCAGCTTTGGCTGTAACTTAATCATGGGTTGACCAATTGCCATATTATACACAGCACACAGGGAGATGATCTGAAATGCTAACTAAATTAACCTTGTTTTAGAAGAAAGATGGAAATATGATCAGTGTCTCAGGGTGAAAAAAAAAAAAGTAATAAAAAAAATCAAGGGACTCTTGGTCATAAGAAAGCCCTTAATCTCTGACTTTGAATATAAACACTTGAAATTTCTTTGCTATTAATTGCTATACCAGAGATTCTGAACTGACAGTGCATATGATTCTCACATACACTAAATATTTTCACTTGTCATTTAAGTGTTATCATACTACATCCAAGAGTACCCCACCCCAAACCCAGAGACAGGGGAGGACCACCTAGGTAAGGCAATCTAGAGCATTAACCCATAAAATGCATGACAAACATGACACAAATGTTCCTCCTGCTCTGTGAAAAGAGAGTAGATTAAACAAGATGGAAAAAGACAAGTAAACGACACTTCACAATTTACTAGGTGAAATAAACTCTCAAATGACAGAACATAAACTAGATGGAGCTCTTTCATTTAACTGAAAATAACTTATCCAGTCTAAATCTGCAAGATTCTGGCAGCCCTTGGCTGCCACTGATGTCACTGAGATTTCAGCATTGACTGCATAAAAAAATTAAAGGGTATCTGCACATGTTCATGTACTGAAATACTTCAGAACAGCAGCCACTGTAACTGAACAACGTACTTCATTTATTCAATAAGATAAGTTGTTCTTGTGTACTGATAACTCTGATGCTTCAGCTAGAACCATTCCCTGAAAAAATACATTTCCCTCATAAATTAATACCACTTCTTAGAGACAAGAGCTTCACATTGTAGGGCCTGCCAATTAAAAGCACCCACTGAATACAGTCATTACACTTTCAGCTTACATGTCAAAGCAAGGACATGCTCTGTGTGTCATATGCTCACAGAATTCAGTCAGAGGTAGCTGTGCCTGTTGAGACTGCTTCAGACTGTGCCATAAACCAAGAGGATAAGTCATGAAATTATTGCTTTAGTAAAAGAATAAGTAGCACACCATGCTGAGATAGGATTAATATTCAGCTTTCATTTACAGACATAATAGTGTGCTCAAATAACAAATACTAGAGCTGAACATTTTCCGGTATGAAGGTAGGCTAAGTTGTTACTGCATGATTTAAGAACAATAACTATTGATTAAAAAACCCCTATTTGATATTTCGGTAAATCACAATAAAAACATTTTTCTCACATATGCTGCTAGATGCACTGCAATATACGAAGGTTACATCATTATTATGATGATGATGATGATGACTGCATTATAATATTCCCAGATTTTCACCCCAAACTTAACTAGTATATTGACTGGTGCCAATTAGGTGGTATCTGGTGTCACATAAATTATAATAATGAGCTCTTGCATTTACCTCATTCAGTTGCCTATGTCAGAGTAGCTGTCATTATACCTTTTATAAAAGGAAATGCTAAGTGAATGGAGATACCTCACACCGGGCACACTGCCGTGAGGCAGCAGAAGGAGCATTAAGTACTCCTTTAGTCAGGGATTTAAATGGGCATTAAGGTCCAGCAGATGACAGCAGCACTTCAAAAGAAATAAAGTAATCCTTAGCATTGTTAGAGGGGTGTCAGAAACCTTCTATGTCTGCAGTATGGAAGTTTTTGTTGAGGGAACCAAATGAAAATTTAATCGTGTGGTGTATCCAAGAAGATGAATCACCTTTAAAGTCTGCATGTTTCTTCTACATGTTTCAGGGAATGACTGTGCTTCTTCCTTCCTTCACTCAGCTTATTTACAAGTACATTCAACTGTGAATGCTGTACATAAATATCTATTCCTGTTACCCTGTTTTCAGCCAGGTTTCAATTACTGGTGATCTGAAGGTGAATGTCAAAGGGCAGGTCAAACTGAAATACTTTGAGCGCTCAGCTCACAACTATCTGAAGTGTAAGAAGGTGCACCGCTGCACCAAGAGTTGATTAGCAAAGAAGTGTCCTGCCATGATGAGTACAGCCAGAGAAATTACCTAGCAAGCAGCAAAATCCCACAAATCCTGAGAAAGTTTGTGATCGTGTCTAGTGAAAAATGTTTGTGCTACAATGGTATCAGAGGAAAAGCTCTAGAAAAAAATTAATTTAATAGTAGGTCACTTACTAAAACCAAAAAGTTAATTCCTCTCATTTTGACAGTATATAATTCATTAGCTAAAACTCTGTTCACCTGTCAGTATGAAGAGGGGAAAATGATTATCAGTGAGAGGAAGCCAAGCTTTAAAGCCAAACATATAATAAAAAGGGAACACGCAAGTACGTTTATATACTTGCTTCCTTTGCTCTCATTTCATTACCTATACTTGATTACAAAAAGGTCTCCCATGCTGCCTACATAGGAAACAGTAAGAAAATTAAATTAAAAATAGAAATAAAAAGTTCAAACAGCAGCAAAGCAAATGCAGGAGGAGGAGTGCTCTATAAATTCTAGATTATTTTATGAAAGCAAGTCTCCATTTGTGAACAATGGCATCTATCACAGCAACAGCTAGTTATCAAGATTGGAAAAAGATCACTGCCTGTGAAACACTGATACAATCAGAAAGAAGGTATCAGTGAGAATAAAAGTTTTATTAATGGAAAAAACCTTGCAGCCAGCTACAAATAACTTTAATGTGACATGTAACCAAGAATAAAAAAAGATCTAATGCACTGAACCATGAAAAATTCAGCTGTTACAATAACTAATGAAATGCTGTGAAACCTGAAACAAACGCAATATGGATATGTAAAATTTGGGGTACTGACAGACCGTATGAATGCAAAGACTTGAACTAACCCTAATTCATATGAAGATATTCTAGTAGACCAAAATCTGACATCTGCATCAGAAAATTAGACTGTCTGCATAGAGTTTATATTAGGCAGGCAAATAAAGTAACAAATTGTTTAAGTGGTATTAAAATTTACTTTCTTATTAAAACTTACATACATAGATTATACCTATTTCTTGAATTAAGTCATAACATATTTTATAATTAGAGGAATATAATTAGCGTCTTCAGCATAAATCTCTTCTACTAGTGCCATGATTCTTAATTCAAAGTGTTGATCCTGCACGACCCACAGTTGAGTTTATCACCATGGCAGAAACGTCTACCTCTCACCACCTATCAACATAGGTATCTAAAATTCAAACTTCTCCAAAGCAAAGCCTCTTTCTATAACAATAATCTCTAGTAATTTTTGTGGTTTTCCTGTTGTTATTTTATTAGAGCTTGCAGTCCACAACGAACAATGTAAATGCATCTCCCCAGTGATAAATTTTATATCTTTAGCCCCTTCCGTTGTCTGTACATTTCTTTTTCTCCCCAGTATTGACTGGATATATTATTATTATTCTGTGTGACATGATGTATGTTTTCTTTCACAGCTTGCTTAATCTTTCTGAGGATGGTTTCCATAAACTGCTTCCTACTCTGTGCAATACAGTTCAACATTTCTCAGTTTTTATCATGATCTTCTTTAGACAATGAAGAAAAAGCAAGGAGCTCTAAGTCCCAAGAGGCTGTTCAGATTGCACCACGCATACCTTAAAGCCTACTCCAAACTACCTTGGCCATGTTACATTCTCCCATGGAAATGAGAAGACAACTGCAGAAATTCTGACAACGGGATGTGCTAGGACAGAGCTGTACTTTCTTCCTAGAATTAGCATTATTTTGACTAAAAAAAGATTTTCTTTTGCTCATTCTCATTCACCAAAAAAAGTGCTCCTATTTAAAGGAAACCTTGTGACTGTCTCTGCATGCTTTTTTGTTTCTACTAGAATTTAAAACTTTATTGTTGCAGAACTTAACCTCTGGGCACCTAAAATCTCACCAGAATAAACTCTTCTTAACAACAGAGATTAAGGGACTATTTCCTGAGACAAAAGGTGTCTAAAGTTTTTGAACTGATAGGAGACAAGCCTCAGAGGACTTTGAGCCTGCTTAGGAGATGAAGCCCTTTGCTAGAAATTTAAGACCTGCTCCACATAATTTAATTTCTAGGCAGTTCAGTTGCCAGGTAGGACCTAACCACCCAACCTTTTAGCAGTTTCTGGGTTGTGCAAAGACATACATAACACCTCATAATATTTAGGCAGGTAGCTTTCGAATGAGAATTTTCATGGGCACAACATAGGTGTGAGGCGCCTGAGGTCTGTTTACACCCTATGTCAGATCCGATCCTTCTTCACAACATACAGCACATTTGTAAGATTGAAGATTTAGAACTGAAAACAGTTTAGCAGGTCTGTGAATGTTTCACCGAGGAACAAAATTTTTTCTTTGTTCTTGTCTTTCCTAGGAGCACCAGATTTTTTTAACCTATGTGAGGAAGGGAGGCATGTAAGCGGGCTGAGACTCTCCCTAATGACTTGCACAGTGCATAGTCAGTCATTCAGCAACATTCCAAGCCACACAACAAGGACACAGCTCTAAAGGTCTCCCACCACAGAACACAAGCCCATCTAGAACTGCCACAGACTTTCAGGCAGGATCTCTTCTGCTCTGCATTGGTTCCCTGTATTCTTTCTTTTTAAATCATTCAAAAGAATGTATTTTCCCAAAGTAGGAGTTCTGGGGTTAGTTCACAGGCAGCCAGTTCACACCATTAAGTGCCAAGGCCATGCATGCATACGCACAAGCACAGGCAGACTTGCAGCAATACTGCCCCCCTTCCCCAGCAGCGGCAGAGCCTGGCTGCCCATGGGAACAGCAGGCAGACCACGCTTCCTGATGGGAACACAGGTCCAAACAAACTCTTCCCTCTCACTTTTGAGGAACAAAAAGGCCTGTCTGGAACCAGTCTATTGATGATGTTGCTACAGTGCAGGGGCAGATGAAGTTAATCAAGCTCCCTCTTGAGAAATAAATGTGCTGCATGTAGTAAAAATATGTAAAATTGAAATAGGGTTAGGGTTAAGATTACAATAAACCCTTCCATGTGTGCAGATTCTAGGCCAAAACCCCACAGGGCTGCAAAATTTATTTTTTTTTTGGGGGGGTGGGGTGTAGGAGGAGGAGGGGAAGCATCAAAGAAAGCTTACCTTTCAGTACCACCAAAATGTCAAATGTAATGCCTGGGTGACCTGAAACAGCAGTTATATTCCTTCTACACATTTTTTTCCCTGGCAGTTATGCAAACCAAATCTTTCTAACTCAGTGGGGGAGACATGCAGGTTAACAGAGCAACACAACTCCCCCCCCCACCACCACCCTGATTTTGTCAAATTCTCTGACAACTATATAGAGCACAATGAAGTATTCAGGTATCATGGAATGTAAATATTTGTGGTTTAAGGGTATATTGTGTAAGAGGAATAGTGTGGCAACAGTGACTTGCTTTAAGTCTAGGAATGTGGTTTATACACAATTTAACTGCATTAAATACATTTTTTAAACTCTCTCTAAGGAAGTATGAAGGCTCTGGAAACAGTCCAATTCTATTTCTTAGAACTGTTCATTTCTGTAAGTTGAAGTCATTAGTGGGGACCAACAATATTACTAAGACACTGACTGAGCTGATTCTTAAGAAAAATAATTTATAGACCTTTAGCAATTTGCAATCCAGTCATTTTCAGACTGTAAGATAAAAGAAGAACCACATTTATTCAGAGAACAGTACATCATGCAGCCCTTTGAATTTTCTATTACTGAGTTCATGCTACAGAAATGCTCACAGATGAACCTCACTTACCCCTCCACTACTCCTAAAGAAGGTAATCGCTATGGAATACAGTCCTTCAATTCCCAAAAGCACTTTTTCAAAATTAATGCTTTAGCATTCACTACCTGATCCTGGGGAAATATTTGAAAACACAGTCTTATTCCTGTCTTCATAGTATTTATAGCTAAGAAAGTGGGACATTCTTATAATAAACAATTACAGACATGGAGAGTACTGATCTGACCCACCCCTCCTAATGTTTCCTGAACAGAAGCACACGCCAGGTGTTCATTGTTATAAAGACATCTTTTCCATGGATACTCAGGTCCGTAATGGATAAGAGTATGCAACAACAATAGCAGAGCCAATTCTTTTATTAGGCCATTGGTCAAAAGCATCAACAGACAAGAAATCAGGGCACAGAGTATGCCTCCAGCTATTTCTCTGGCTATGTTCGCATACACACTTCTATTCAATTAGGGTTCTGAATATCAAGGAAAAGAAAAATATATTAATCCAAGATGCTTTGTAAAATAATGAATAAAAACCACACCTGTTGATTTTCAAATTTTGCCTCAGGACATTAAGAAAACAAAAGGCACATTTGTGCTCCACTGTGAAGGCTGCCAACAATAGCAGTTTTCAGTTGGCTAATGTTCCTGTAGGGCTTTATTCCACTTCCCACCCACTTTCTATGCTAATATTTTAGCTTCACAATGTGTGTGAATTTGATAAACAGATGCAGAGACTTCATTCTTACCTACAAAGCACAAATTACAGAGTCAGAGATGGTACAAGTGTCTTCAGACCATTTTATCAAGACACTTTAGCCCTGTTTTCTATGACAACTATGGCCAAAACCACACTATATTCCTGTGTTTATTCTGTTTCTAGCACCACAGCTAAAATTGAGGAGCACATGATTTACTTTAAAGTGAGGTGATAAAATGAGTAAAGAGAACATGTGACATTAATAGCAAAGCACTGAGCCAAGAAGATTTTACTTTTTTACATGGTTTGTGCTTAATGATGTCAAAAATGAACAGACAGAAGAGACTAACAAATTGATTATAAGAATGCAGACTGGATTTTACTTAAATGTTGGGAACTTTTAAACAGTTCTTAAAAGCATGCAAAAGTTCTTAAAAAACATGGTGCTAAATTCAAGCTAATAAATCCTATTTCTTTCCCCTCTTTTTATACTCTAACTTGCTGTGGATTGAAACAGCCAGCTGGCAATTCACTCCACTATTCTGAGAGAAGGGACTTAGGAAAGCAAGAACAGCATTAGTAAAAGTGTGAAGCTGCTGCATTGTCCCAGCAAGCCACACTGGCACAACTGAAACCAACAGTCCCTAGAGAACAAAAAGTAGTTATTGTTTACATGCATTTAGCCTATTTCTGGGTTCAATACCCTCACCAGATTAGAGGAGATAAATGTCTGCTTTTTAAAATAATATATATTAGGGGTTTTATATTATATTAAATATATGCACAATTATATATAGTGATTATATATATTATATATTTTAGATATTATATTTACTGAAATTGAGCAATATACTGTAAAACTCTTCAGTGCCAGTGTAAACAGAAAGGCCTTGAGAGCCTGTAAGCGCAGGTTTGATCATCAAGTCACCTACAACTGTTTGCCAGGCAATCTGCACCTGACATTTAACTCTGTTTATGGTGCATCCCCTCATCTCTCCTCTACATCACCTTTTATTCTGATTTTCTGTCCAGTGCTGTGTCTTACACCATCTCCCTAATGTATCTTCATGCAAGGCTTATATTTGTCTTAATAGGAAAACCCGAATGCACTTTTTAACCTGAATCTTCTCACTACCTTGTTCCATCCCTACAGCAGTATATTTTCCTTTGTGACTCAAACTTGTAAATTCTTATAACTGATAGCGAAGTCTTCTGCAACCCTTCCTCTTTTTGGACCATGATTTGGTTTTGGCAGCAACTGTAGGTGCAAGACTGCCTCAGACTCAGTTTCCCACTTCTGGCTGGAATGATGTTACTTCACACAGTGCAGCCTCCCAGAACTCTCCCCTCATCTGGCAGCTCAAACCAGCTGCTCCCCACCACTTTTATCAGGTGACCCTCCTGGAGTCCCTTAACTGACTTGTCACTTTTTTCATTAAGTTTATATACTAGGTTTTGAGAGCTCTTCACGTTTTGTCCCTGCATCTATTTGCTCTCTGCATTTTCCCCTTCAATCTCTAAACAAGTAGACATTCTTAATTTTATATGCTGGAAACTCTTACTTCACTGCCTTCCTTTCATTTTTGGTTCTCAATTTTAGATTGTATGTCCTCTACCTCAAATTTTTTTAACTTCTGCTGATAAATAACTGAATGGATACAGTACTTTTCATTTTGTCCTATCTTCTATTTTCTGCTAGTTTAAATCCTTTTTGGCTTCTCAATCATGATTCCTATTTGAGCAGTTCAGACATTAAACATGACCGGTTATATTCCAGAATACGCAGGTTTATTCCACTTACTCTCAGCAGGAGTTAAAGCAGAGCACTCACATAAGCAGACCAAAAGAACTGAGACTGCTTCACAACACATTTGAGCCTACTGGCAGCTTCCATTTTTCAGATTTTACAGAGGAATATGCAACAACTCAGCAATTGGAGTTTCAGGGTGCTTACCACCTTTTTGCATGGTACAAGTTGACAGGTGTGGAGAATGAGACCAAAGGAGAGCAATATGAAGAAAACTCTAAATGCCTCATACATTGAGATTCTGAAACTAATACTGAAATAATTTGTAATTACAAAATGCTGCTGAATTAGCACTTTAGTTCCACAAAGCATCTGTCTGAAAGCCCTTCTACATATCCCCTTGTGCTAATAGGTGTGAAAGATATATGATGTATTCACAAAAATCACAAATTTGGTTTCCTGATTCACTCAGAAATGCCTGAAGTAAAAGGAGTATATGCAGCACAAGTGAGTCAGCATGTACAGCTGATGAAAATGACAGCTTCATCCCATGTGGGGGACACTTCAAACTTGGAGAGCAGCTCAATGACTGGTTGCTTTTCAATGGAACTTGATAAATTTATTAGATTTGTATGGAGATTAAGTATAGAGATTTTATTTTCCAATTCTCCGTTCCAACAAGTCATCATGAAGATAAATTGGTCTGCAAAACGTTAAATCCTTGAGTACTTGCTCCCACATATTTTCACATACCCTCTTTATAACACCAACACTGCAAATATGTGTTATGTAACTGCTCCTGAACAAATAGCTCTAAACCATAATTAGGAATTTTTTTTTTTTTTTTTTAAATCGAACAACAGTATTTGGAAAAAAAATTCATAATCATATATAAGAGATGCCTGGAATTTCAGGCATTGACTCAGCAGACTAACAAGGGATGGGCTTAAGGACATGCTTGAATGCCTTGCCAAACTCCAGTCCTACAGACCCCATCTTAAAGAATAATAGTTCAACCCATTAAATCCAGTAAGAGCATTATAAACTCTGAACATACTTTTGTTTGATAACTAAAATTTTGAAGGTACCTTCGAGTACCTAGGTTGCTAAAATAATGCTGACATACATGAGACACTCATTTTCCCTCCAAATGTTGATAAAACAATATTGTCTAACAGTAAAAAGAAAGAAAGAAAAAAACATGCAGCTTACTATAAACCCCAAACCCACTGTCAGCTATAGCAATATGTAAACTATGGTAGCAAATGATTTTTTAACTTGAAATAAATCATGACCTACTGACACTAGTTATATTTAATATACTAATTACTACATGTAGGGCACCAAGGCATAATGACTGCCTAGGATATCCACTTGGCTTGGATAGACATGAGTAAGTTACTGATTTTGAAGCTGCTGCAAAGAACAACTTCTGAACTATGACTTCAATCTTTGCTTTGGCAGCGTTTATTTTTAGAAAGCATATCAATGATCACCATCTTTTGCCTTGATGTAATTTCTAGAACAAGATATTGCACTAATTGTTTGGGAAGGACAAATTTATTTTTTAAACAGAAGATGACCAGTGAGGCTGTTCAGTTCACCGAGAGCTTAGGGATGCTAGAGTATTCCATATTTTTAATAGAATGTGAAAAAGAGTAGTTAAAGGCAGAAATTCCACTGTGCAGAAATGGTTAACAACTTTTATTTCTAACATCTCCTGTAGTCACTGTTACTTTAAAACTAAACATTACACATGAATTATTCTACCAGAGACTAAGGGCTTCTTTCATGCAAATTCACCTGAAATCACTTACATTTATCTTAATAAAAGCTCATGGACTTTAACCCCCTAGGAGGAAACAACTGCAGAGCTGGAATCAAGTAGAAAAAGAACAAAAACAATGGTTTGGCAACTATCATTATGACTCAGAGGAAATTTATGAAGCACATCAAAGCCAAAGCTTTTCATAACAAAAAGAAATGCTAAGAATACATAAGCACATGCCTACATGAATATTTCTTCAAAAATAACGGTAAGCTATACTAGTACTGTGGGACTAAAGATACTATTGCATTAATAAAAATATCCTAATGACTAAACCTCAATATTTGTCAAATAACAGGTCTTAAGTAAAGCAGATATTTATTTCTACATGGCACATAAAACCCTAAAGCAGTAATAATAATTTTAATAATAATAAAACTCAAAAAGGAGTTCCACATCAAATTGTAATTTGATTATCTTCTTTCCATGAACTTATGTTAAAAGAAGTGGTTTATGACTAACCCACCCCATTAACTGTTTTCTGCTGTGCCAAGTTGCTAAGTCGTTGCTCATAAGAATAACAAATCTCCCCCTCAAATACCATGTGCATGAATAGCTTTTAACCACCTGAAGCTTTATATTACACCAACCTTGGATACCAAGATTCTGATGTCATGCCCTCCAAGCTACAAGAGTATGGTCTTATTTTGAAAGTGGATTATTGTGACATTATTTTTTAAATCACTTTCTTGTAACTCTGAGTTTGCAAAAGCAATTTTTTAAAAAAACCCTTGTAGTCTTGCAAACACATATCACTAAAAGATAGTACCCAGAGTCTTTTCTCATTTAAAAAAAATATATATATATCTCAGAGGATTACTGTGAAAGTGCCACCACAGAATTTTCAGTCAACATTAACTGGTGAATCCTTTACTGAAGGTTAGTGGTTCCATTTGTATTAAACTAGAGTTTTGTCCCCAAGTTTGAGTAGATCTCTGATTCTTTCAGTTTGATTTTCCAACAACAATGCAAACCCACCATAGCTGACTGAACCATGAAAACACAAAAGCCTCTAATACTTGAAATAAAGGATAAATGTCCACATCCTTCAAGTGTTTTGCCGCTTAATTTGTCTTATTTCCGTACAACATTCACACCTAAATATCTTGCTTGATTCAACAGTTGCCATCATTTCATTTTTTCTACAGACGGTGAATGAAAAAGCTCCCAGCAAGTAAGTCTAAGGCTGGTTTTTTTTAGTTTTTTTTGTTTGTTTGTTTGTTTGTTTTTTGTTTTTCTTTTTTCTTTTTTCTTTTCTTAAATTAAGGTGAGGATAGAATAAACAGGACTTTTAAAACCAGCCACAAATAAGAGTAAAAGCAAGCATTACCAGGTATTTAAACTATTGCTTTTGACAAATTTCTGGGGTTTATCATGCAAACGAGCTCTCTTCCTTAAGTGTGTGCTTTCATTAGCTTCTGCACTCTGTGCCATGAAAGGAACAGTATACATATAGAAATTCTGTATCCGATTAAGCCTTCTAGTGCTGCAAGCAGGCAGTCCTATGAAGCAAGCTATCCCCTCCAATGGTCAGTGGTCCTAAAGGGATTTAAGCTTTTCCCCCACTATTCGAGCAACTAAACTTGGGTATTTGCACGTGCAGTGTTAACTTGCAAACTGTTAGCCTTTTGCCTCACTATGGAACTTCTTGGGAAGCAATATAAAACTGGGTTACCTCTCTGTTGGCAAAACAAACAGGCTAAGTAAATAATTCTGCACCTCAGAAAAATAAAAAGATCCTAGACTACACAGAGCATGAGAGAAAGAGAACTGTGAGGAAAAGTTATCAAAATGAGAAAACCCCAATAATCCTATTATGTAAAAGAACAATTGATGCATTTCAGTTTCTCATGATGTCAGGTTCATTTCCAGTATGACTTCAGCATTAAAGATATGATCAATCTTTTAAAACCACATGCAGCTTTCAGGGATAAAACAAACACAGTCAATAGGCTATTCTAAATAATGAATGTTTATCACTTGTATCTGTAAATAATGACTCTAGGGAAGATATTTTAATATTCCAGAGTCCAAATGCTGGCACAGTGACTAGTACTAGCTATCTAAAAGGGTAAAACTGGAATATCATTGATATTAGCTGTCTGAAAGGGTAAAATTGGAATATTTTAAATGGTAATCATTGCACAGTATTTTATTAATATTACAAAAGACAACAAGAAAACAATATAATTAGGAAATTATTGAATTGGATTAGTCTGATGATTTAGAGAAAATAAGAATATTTTACAGGAACATGATTTGTTCAAAATAACCATTCACCACTTTAAGTCAGGAATTTTATTATTATGATTAGAGATGGTATGTTTGAGGTGTTCTATTGCCAAACCACAATCACTGATGCAAGTACACCTTTGAAAAATCAACAACAATAAAATATAATCCAAAGTCAAAGGGAAGAAGTTCAATTTACACAGCAGAAAAACTCAACTAGACAGAGGTTATTTCCAACAAGAAAAACTGGTGTTTTGTTCAATTCCTGTTCCCTTTAAGTATCAGCCTCTAGTATTATCTTTGTTTTTTCTAGGATCTGCTGCATATCTGAAAAAGTTATTTAGTGGAAATACTTTAAATTATAAATGTTATGTACCACCATTATTAAGCAACCAAATTTAATGTGGTTTCCATGGTACAGCTGAGTATTCTACTTACAATATACACTTTTCTGTTAACTGAATTTACTGTAGAAGAAACCCTTCTCTTCTGAAACTTAGGTAAGGGAACTGGAGGAGGGAAATAACCCAGCCTTCAGTTGTGTTATTTAATTAAAACTGCCACTTCTAATTAAATTGCTGGTAAAGCGCTAGGGAAATAGTACCACTGTTATACCAGATTTATAAACCAGAAATTCATTACTCATGTTCTGTATTTGCCCACAGCCCTTTCAGCTAATTCCAAGAGCTCACAGCCAGTATGTGTATTGAACAGCTCTGGGAGATGAAAAAGCTTTGTAGTTCAGCATAGAAAAAGGACCACAGCTTCTGAAACATCCAGGAGAACTGACACAGAAAACGTTGATAATACACAAAAGCAAATCTCAGAAATTTCTGCTTCTTCCCAATACAGCTCATCAGTTTCAAAACCAAATCTGCATTTTAGTGCCTTCCACCACCTGTCACACAGCTGAATGTATTCCAATTTTGAGGGCAGAGAAACCTGTCACAGTATTTTTTCAGCTGCCTATGGCCTTTGAGAGAACAAGTCTGTGACAGGAAGGTAGCTTATAAAATAAACTCTTCAGAATAATTCATTAACAGACTCCTTTCCCTCTACTCCACACTGTGAAGCCACACCTAGAGTCCTGTGTCAAGCTGTGGGCTCCTCAGTATAAGAGAGCTGAGGAGCTACTAGCAAGAATCCAGTGAAGTGCCACAAAGATGATGAAGGGACTGGATCATCTCTTCCACAAAGTAAATGCTGCACATCTACAAGAAGGGCTGGAAGGAGGATCCAGGGAACTACAGGCCTGTCAGTCTGATCTCAGTGACGGGGAAGGTTATGGCATACCCCAGGGAGTGTGAGCGACCAGGAGCGTGAGCGACCACGGCGTGGTGCAGCAGTTTGCGCAGGCAAGGCAAGTGGACAGGGTGCAGTTGCTCTCCAGGTTCTAGAACTCATCCAAGCTAGTCCCATTTTACCATCCTCCACGAGTAGACCGAACCATGGCCTCCACCTGCATCAAAACCACCACCAGAAAGAACGTGGTGACCCAGACAGAGCTGCCATGCAAACATGCAGTGGTGCAGGTCCCAGGCTGCAGGCTCCCTGAGCCTGTCAGTCCTGCTGGAGGGCAGCAGTGACAGCATCATGTGCGCTGTGATAAACTGGATGACCTGCTCAGCCTGGTGGTGGAACTCAAAGAAGAGATTGAGAGATTAAGAAGTATTAGGGAGTGTGAAAGGGAAATTGATTGGTAGAGTAACACCCTAGCACCCCTAAAGCAAAAGGAGCAAATGGAGGCTCCAAATGAGGCAGGTAATCCCTCATCCTCTTGCTACCAGGCAGAAGGAGGGGCCCTAAGAGACAAGGGAGGCTGGAAACAGGTGTCTGCTCAGGGAGGCAGGAAAATCCTTTCCCAACCTCCCTCCCCCTCCATGGTGCCCCTTCACAACAGATTCAGAGCCCTGGAACTTTTGAATGAAGAAGAGAAGGAGGAAGAAAATGAGACAAACGAGGAACACCAAGGTCCACCAAGGCAGGGTCATTCTAGAACAGGTATGAAAACCAGTTCTAAAAAGAACCCCAGAAGAGTCACTGTAGTGGGTGACTCCATTCTGAGGGGTGTTGAATGCTCCATATGCAGACCAGACCCACTTCAAAGGGAAGTCTGCTGCCTCCCTGGAGCTTGTGTAAAGGACCTCACAGCAAAACTCCCCGCTCTAGTGAGACCCAAGGACTACTGCCCTCTCCTGGTTTTTCAGGTAGGTAGTGACGACATCAGCAGGAGAAGGTCTAAAGCAATGAAGAGAGAATTCAGGTCCTTGGGGAAACTGCTTAAGGGGTCGGGGGCACAAATTCTGTTCTCCTCCATCCCTTCGTTTGGGGGGATGGATGAAGAAGATTACAGGAGAATTCAGCAGATGAACGGGTGGCTCCAAGACCGTCACCATCAGGGCTTTGGATTCTTCAGTCATGGGTTGGTATAGAGGGCACCAGACCTTTTGGCATTAGATGGAATGCACCTGACCCAAAGTGGGAAGAGGATCTTGGGGCAGGAGGTAGCTGGGCTCATTGACAGAGCTTTAAACTAGATTTGAAGGGGGAAGGGGCCAAAACATCAGCCCATCTGAAGTGCACCTATACCAATGCACACGTCATGAGTAACAAACAGGAGGAGCTTGAAGCTGTGATAAAACAGGAAAATTACGACGTTGTTGCTATTCCAGAAACATGGTGGGATGTTTCCCATGACTGGAGTGTGCCAATTGATTGCTACAAGCTCTTTATGAGGGATAGACAAGGAAGGAGAGGCGGTGAGGTGGCGCTGTATGTTAGGGACTGTTATGATTGCTTTTGAGTACAAGTGTAGTGAAGACAGGGTGGAGTGTCTTGGCGTTAGAATCAGGGGGAAGGTCAACAGGGCAGATGTTGTAGTAGGAGTCTACTACAGGCCACCCAACCAGGACAGAGAGGTGGATGAGATATTTTATAGACATTTAGGAGAAATCTCATGATCACTTGCCCTTGTTCTTGTGGGTGACTTTAACTTCTCAGACATCTGCTGGAAATACAACACAGCAGAGCGGGACCAGTCCCGGAGATTCCTGGAATGTGTGGCAGATAACTTCCTGACACAGCTGGTGAGAGAACCAACCAGAGAAGGTGCCCTGCTGGACCTCCTCTTTGTGAACAGAGAGGGATTGGTGGATGATGTGGCAGTTGAAAGCTGACTAGGGCACAGCGATCATGAAATAACAGTTCTCTATTCTTAGCAGGACTGACATCCTGGACTTCCAAAGGGCTGACTTTGTCTTGTTTAGGCACCTGCTTGAAAGGATCCCCTGGGAGACTGTCCTGAAGGGTACAGGGACCCAGGAAGGCTGGGTGCTCTTTAAGAAGGAAGTCTTAATGGCTCAGGAGCAGTCAGTCCCCAGGTGCTCTTAGAGAAGCCGATGCCAGAGAAGACCACCCTGGCTAAACAAGGAGCTTTGGCTGCAACTCAGGGAGAAAAGGAGAGTTTACAGCCTTTGGAAGAAGGGGCTAGCCACTCACAGTGGTTAGAAAGAGGCTGTGAGGCTATGCAGGGTGGAAATCAGGAGGGCTAAAGCCCAGATGGCAATTGATTTGGCCTCAGCAATCAAGGAAAACAAGAAATGTTTCTATATGTCAGTAGCAAAAGACCAGGGAGAGCCTCCATCCCCTGCTAGATGCAGGAGGAAACATGATAACAACTGATAAGAAGGCTGAGGTGCTTAATGCCTTCTTTGCCTCCGTCTTTAATAACAAGATTAGTTGTATTGATGAAATCCAGCCTCCTCAGCCAGAAGACAGAGACTGGGAGAACGACCCCCCCGCAATCCACGAGACAGTCAGTGACCTGCAGCATTATAAAGACACACACAAGTCTATGGGACCTGATGGGATACACCCGAGGGTGCTGAAGGAGCTGGCTGGGGTGCTCGCCAAGCCGCTTTCCATCATTTACCAGCAGTCCTGGCTGAACGGGGCAGTCCCGACTGATTGGAAATTGGCCAATGTGACACCCATCTATAAAAAGGTTTGGAAGGATGATCTGGGAAATTACAGGCCTGTCAGCTTGACTTTGGTGCCCGGGAAGCTGATGGAGCAGCTCATCCTGAGTACCATCACACAACACATGAGGGACAACCAGATACTCAGGCCCAGTCAGCATGGGTTTATGAAAGGCAGGTCCTGCCTGACAAACCTGATCTCCTTCTACAACAGGGTGACCTGCTTATTGGATGAGGGAAAGGCTGTGGATGTAGTTTACCTTGACTTTAGCGAGGCCTTTGACGCTGTTTCCCACAGCATTTTCCTGGCAAAACTGGCTGCTCAAGGCTTGGACAATCACACGCTTTGCTGGGTAAAAAACTGTCTGGATTGCCAGGCCCAAAGAGTTGTGGTGAACGGAGTTAAATCCAGTTGGTGGCTGGTCATGAGTGGTGTCCCCCAGGGCTCGGTTTTGGGGCCACTCCTGTTTAACATCTTTATTGATGACCTAGACGAGGGGATCGAGTGCACCCTCAGTCAGTTTGCAGATGACACCAAGTTGGGTGGGAGTGTTGATCTGCTCGAGGGCAGGGAGGCTCTGCAGAGAGACCTGGACAGGCTGGAGCCATGGGCTGAGGCCAACTGGAGGAGTTTCAATCAGGACAAATGCCGGGGGCTGCCCTTGGGCCACAACAACCCCCAGCAGCGCTACAGGCTTGGGGAGGAGTGGCTGGAGAGCTGCCAGTCAGAGAGGGACCTGGGGGGGTTGATTGACAGTCCGATGAACAGGAGCCAGCAGTGTGCCCAGTTGGCCAAGAAGGCCAATGGCATCCTGGCTTGTGTCAGCAATAGCGTGGCCAGCAGGGACAGGGAAGGGATCTCACCCCTGTACTGGGCACTGGTGAGGCCGCCCCTCGATTCCTGTGTTCAGTTTTGGGCCCCTCACTACAAAAATGACATTGAATGACACGAGCGTGTCCAGAGAAGGGCAACAGAGCTGGTGCAGGGTCTGGAGCACCAGTTGTACAGGGAGCGGCTGAGGGAAATGGGGGTGTTTAGTCTGGAGAAGAGGAGGCTGAGGGGAGACCTCATCGCCCTCTACAGCTCCCTGAAAGAAGGTTGCAGAGAACTTGGAATGACCCTCTTTAACCTAGTAACAAGTGACAGGATAAGAGGGAATGGTCTCATGTTGTGCCAGGGAAAGTTTAGACTGGATATTAGGAAGTATTTCTTTACAGAACGCGTTGTTAGGCATTGGAACAGGCTGCCCAAGGCAGTGGTGGAGTTCCCATTCCTGGGGGTGTTTAAGACTTGGGTCGACTTAGTGCTTAAAGACATGGTGTAGTTAGGAACTGTCAACGTTAGGTTAACGGTTGAACTGGATGATCTTCAAGGTCCTTTCCAACCTAGTTGATTCTGTGATTTGGACAAGTGGAAACAAACCGAGGCCAACTGTCGGCCCAGGCCAACAAGGCTCAGTGTTGGGTGCTGCACTTGGGTTGCAACAATCCCATGCAAAGCTACAGGCTTGGGAAAGAGCAGCTGGAAAGCTGCCTGGCAGAAAAGGACCTGGGGTGTTGGTCAACAGCCATCTGAATATGAGCTGGCCATGTGCCCAGGTGGCCAAGGCAGTCAACAGCATCCTGGCTTGTATCAGAAAGAGTGTGGCCAGGAGGACTAGGGAAGTGATTGTCCCCCTGTACTTGGCCCTGGTGAATATTCGAATAAACTTCGAATATTGTGTTCAGTTTTGGGTCCCTCACTAGAAGACATTGAGGTCTGGAGCACATCAAAAGAAGGGTAACAAAGGTGGTGAAGGGTCTAAAACACAAGTCCTGTGAGAAGCAGCTGAGGGAACTGGGGATGTTTAGCCTGGAGGAGGAGGAGGCTGATGGGAGACCTTATTACTCTCTACAACTACCTAAAAGGAGGTTGTGGAGAGGTGGGTGTCGGTCTCTTTTCCAAAGTAGTAAGTGATAGGATAAGAGAACAGCTTCAAGTTGTGCCAGGAGAGGTTTAAATTGGATATTACGAAAAAAATTCTTCACCAAAAGGGTTATCAAGCACTGGAACAGGCTGCCCAGGGAAGTCGTTGAGGCACCAGGTTGAGCCCTGGAGGTATTTAAGAGACATGTAGGTGTGGCACTCAGGGACATGGTTTAGTGGTGGACTTGGCAGTGTTGGGTTTATGGTGGGACTCAATGATCTTAAAAGGTCTGTCATGGTTTAAACCCATCTGATAGCCAAACACCGTGCAGCTGCTCACTCACCTTCCTCCCACTCCAGGGGATGGGGAAGAGACTTGGAGGAGTAAAGGTAAGAAAACTTATAGGTTGAGATAAAAACAATTTAATAATTGAAATGAAATAAAATTAAAATAATAATGATAATAATAATAATAGTAATAATAGAATATCTAAAATGAGCGATGCCCAATACAATTGCTCACCACCTGCTGACCAATGCCCAGCCTACTCCCAGCTAGCAATCCCAGAGGAGAGAAAATTCTGAAACTGAGACCCTGTAAGAGAGACCTTCCCAGCCAACTTTCATCTATATACTGAGCATGGTATTATATAGTATGGAATATTCCACTGGCTAACTTGGGTCCATTGCTCTGGCTATGCTCCCTCCCAGCTTCTTGTGCACCTGCACACTAGCAGTACATGGGAAGCTGACAAGTCTTTGATTTCTTAGCAACTGCTGAAAACAGTGTATTATCAACATTCTTCTCATACCAAATCCTCTACTGAATCCAAAACAGAGCACTATTCTAGCTACCAAGAAGGAAAATTAGCTCTATCCTAGCCAAAACCAGGACAAGGTCTTTTACAATCTAAATGATTCTATAAGAGAGCTGGGACTGTTTAGGCTAGAGAAGCAGCAGCTCAGGGATGACTTCTCTATGTGTAGAAATACCTGAAGGGAAGGTATAGAGAAAATGGAGCCAGGCTATTTTTAGTGGTGCCCAGTGACAGGCAACAGGCACGAACACACACAGGAGGTTTCCTCTGAACATGAGGAAATGTTTTTTTACTGGAAGGGTGACTGAGCACTGGCACAGGTTGCCTAGGGAGGTTGTGCAGTCTCCACCTTTGGAGTTGTTCAAAAGTCCTCTGAACATGGCCTTATACAGCCTGCCTCGATGGCCTTGCTTGAGCAAGAGGGTTGGACAAGATGACCTCCAGAGGTGCCTTCCAACCTCAGCCATTATGTGATTCTGGGAGGCCTCAGTGTGGAAAAAAGTCCAGATGCTGCATAACCCACACCAGCTGACTGTTATGAATATTTGGGTTCAATGTCTTCAAACAGAGATCATGATCTCTGTGCCTTGAATGAACAGCTGTAGATATTTTCCCGAGAGGGTTCCGAATTCTGGATTGATATTAAACCAAGCTCTTCAATACCCATTTCAAAAGACCATTTAACATCGCCGCAGGAACTAATAAGCACAGATGTATTCCTAAAGCTCTCTCACTTCCTGGTATATCAGGATTCCACTTGTGCAACCTAGTAAATGTTTCCCATGTTAAGAATGCAAAGAAGTTTCCTGCTTAGGTAATTTTTATTAACACCACCCTGACTAATCTGCCATGAACTCCCTGCTCAGATTTCCAAATTAATTTGTAACGACTCCACACCTTTACATGTCATACCATTTTCTAATTGCTTAGGTAACTACATGTGGAAGAAAGCTATCTGCTGGCTAAACAGGATGTCCATCATGATAAGAACCTTGCTGTCAAAACGACCAGGATTAGGCTGATAGCAGAAAAACCTTTAATACCCCAGACTATGTTGCAGCCAGATGTTGATTTCTGGCACTTACTGTTGCACCTACTGAACACAAAATGCAACAATATCTACCACAAATACAGCTGACCAGATTTTCCTCTGGAATCTGCCTCCTCATTGCTCCTCAGACAACATAAAGGGGAGAGTATCTGCAAAGAAGCAGAAAACTTCCTCTTAAGAAGGGAGGTCTCTGTCTCCATCTTTGCTCCAAATGGTCACTTAAATTAATGTATCAATGATGAGAAAGTACTATGCTGGGGAAGCATTAGTATGCTATGCTGTGCAGCATCAGTCTAGCCCAGATACACTTTAAGTTAGATGTCTATCTTCAAAGCATACTAGGGCTAAAGCAGATGTCACAGTTAACAAGTCCTAAATAGCTGCCTTGCACCACCCTTTCACTTCTGTATAATGAGTATGACCAACTCTCTTACGCTATGCAGCAGAATTGAGAGATAGTGCCATGGAAAATATTACTCTGAATTGCTTAACTTTCACATTCTTAAAGTCTGATTCATGAACTGTATCACTGCTGAACTGTGTGCAAGGTTATTATCATCATGTATGAACACAGTTGTTGTCTCCAGTTGTCATCCACCCAGCTCCCACATAGACTATACTGAAAGTAAAACTTGTGCTGTGCAAGGTAAATACTAAGAATCCAACCGTGGCCTGGGGGTACCACAGAGCACCAAAATCTTGATTAATTACCACTAGAAGTAGCACAGTTAGCTCCTCCACAACAATGTCCACTGGTATCTGCACATTCCTGAATTTAGACCTGGACAAGGACAAACACTCTTCTAAAGGTAGATTTTTTTTTTTTATTTTTTTAATTTTAAAAAGCAAGAATTTAGAGGAGCTTTTATTACTCAGGAAAGAGCTAATAAGCACCTCAGTAAACACACAAAACCAGATACTCACACCCTTCCTTGGCAGAGGGCCAGTCACTGTAGTCATTATTCTGGGAGAACTCTCACTTACGGAACTGGTCCATGGCGCTCAAATTATGAGTCATGCTACAAAAACTTGGCTCCTGTAGTTGTTTCCCATCTAATTAAAATTCACTCAAACATCCTACAATCTGGCTTTTACCATAACAATATCAATATCTGTGTCTGCTGCCAAAAGACTGTTCAGCACCACAAACTAGCTCCAGAGGTAGCACATACACATAATACTGCGACACCAAAAATCAGCTATTTTGTTGCCTTTCTCCTCAAGACACCCAGTTACAGGCAGCCAGAAATCAGGCTGCTGCTTTTCTTTTTTTTTTTTAAAGAAACAATTGAATTGGCAGTAGTAAATTGTAAAAGACACACATATGCACAAAGTAAACTGTTTCCATATATTTTAGGTTAGCCTAAAAGATTTATTAAACACGGCTTGACTTCACTTCTTCCTCCTGCAGGGTTTCTAAAAATCCTTCTGTTGCCTTTTATTTTTAATTGGATGTTTTGAAGTGATGTTTAGTTCATTTATCTTTATTGGTTTTATTTTGGCTTTAGCTCTCTTGAGAATTTCCTCAATTACTACTTCTCTTTTTAAAATGTAGTCCAAAGATAGCAGTGAAGATTTAGTGACCTGTGCAACTATCAGCCATACAGGAATAAGACAACATACCGCATAAAGATTTTTCTCCTGCAAAAAAAGATTCCTTGGGTTTGTCTCTTTATGCAGCCTTGTGGATCACGCTACAACCAAAGCAAGTGTCACTGTCACCTAAGATTGTCAGGTGGCTGTTAAAATGAAGTTAAACTTGAAGTTTCGTCAGCATGCACTAACCACTAAGAACAGAGATGAAAATACTTGATATTACTGTCTTGGCCTTGTCCTTTGAAGAAAAAAACACCTAGTCATCATCATCAGAAATACACAAAAAGTAAAAACAACATTCCTACTGAGAATGACATAGTAACCCAATCTTTTTATCTATAATATATTGTCAAAGTACAAAGACTTAAAATAAGAAAAAAACCCACCTTTAAACCCAAATTAGAGGTTTCTGTTAGAAGCCCATGCACTCATTGACACAATCTTGTCTTTAAAAACTAATGTTCTGCTCTTTTAAATTAATGTTTTATGCTATCAGAGATTTAACAAATAAAGTCATTAAAATCCCAATGCATGAACACTTCCTGCATAGTGTTAAAAATGGAACAAAATAAACCCAACAAAAAACCCAAAGGCATGGAGACAGTGTGCATACCTGAACACAGAAAGCAACACACATGAGCATAAGCTGGTAGTTACACCTTCTGTTCTGATTATACTTCCAGTGGTAAGTGGCAAGTGGTAGCTGAAGGTTCAGAAAGCTGGCTGAAGCCACTGATGACCAGTCACACTTTGTTTCAAGTAACCTCAAAACATGCTAGGCTGAGGAGAGAGGAAAACGACTTGCTGTCTTTTCTACTGAACTGTATGGCTTAAGAGAGCTAGCTAAATAATTTAGAGAGAAAGCTTCTTTTAACACTGACATCTTAGATTCTGTGGAATCCAGGCACATGAACAGTGTTAATGGCTCATGTCTGAGATAGAGGTGTATATACTGCCAGCACAGAAGGCTAGCCAGAAGATACAAACTGGAGAGGAAAGTAGTGACATTTCTGTTAGAATGTAAATGCTATTCTTCAGACCTTTAAAAATCCAGAGGCAGGAAATTGACTGTTCTGTTACTAGGAAATATCTCATTCTGGAGCATAAACATTTCTCATCATCTGTGAGGTCCAAATTATGCTACTAATTGAATTCTAAATATTAGCCACCACTACATTTCATTCAAGGTTTTGGGCACAGTTGCCCTCATTTGAACCTTGGCTGTTCCCAGTCAAGCTAGCTTTGAAATGGTCACATTGTGACCATTTGAACAGAGCTGTAAAAGAAAGTATGCCAGGATGCAAAAATATTTAGATATTGTCACTTACTAACAGAAACATTAAGACTTCACCTCTGCAAGGGCCATGTAAGAATAGCAGAAATACTTTTGCCTTGACAGGCTTTCAGAGACACTGTTCCATTTTCTATCACTGTGTATTAATTATCATAGGCCAAGAAAACTACAGTCCATATAAAATAAGAGTACAAACTTTAGTGAAAAGCCCACTAAAATTTACTGTGCAGTTTCACAGCAAGTCAGGTTTAAGGATACAAAAGTTAAACTTCAGTCTGTTGGGTTTCAGTTCAAAACCAGTAAGCTCCCCATATGTTGATCACAAAGCACATTGTTGTACAATCTATTTGCTACCAAACTGAGTTGCTTTCTGTACCTGTATGAATAGCCTGATGTCCTGTAGCAGGAAGGGGGTCTCAAAAAATATATAATTTCTCTACAAAATAAAGTTCAGGAAAACATTTCTCAAAAGGAGAAAAGTATTTCTTATTTGGATCCCAGTTTCTCAAGATAAAATGTAAAAATATTATATTATCAGCAATCAGTGAGCTAGACAGACAGCAAAGCTCTTATGTGAAGTGACAGATTTCAGATGCAAGATTTGCATTTTCCTCATAATTCTGGAACAGGTCTATAAAAAGCAAAGTACAATTCTGTATCTTACTCCTAGGGCTTCCCTTTTCCAACTGCAGGCTTCGGGCCTACATCTATGTTCATGAATTTAGAAATCTCCGTTCTATATTCGTAAACAATCTTACAAGTTAAAAAAAATAAATCCCTAGTTCATGACAAGTATTATAGAGTCAGCTGTGGATGCAGAGGCAAAACAAATTCCAATCTGTCTGAAGAGACAGTGCTTTAAGGTTCATTAGGAAAGCTACATAAAGACAACAACAGCAGCCCTTGCTTCCTGCTAGTTAAACGGCTTTTTCAGATTACTGTAATAAAGAAGCATATTTAAGCTAAGTACTCTTCTAGACACTGGTTTTAATCTAGTTTCTACATAGTCACTGAAACTACTGGTGATAGCAAGGAAAATAACTGATATGAAATTAAGCATTTAGGATCTTATGCCTACTTCTGACAAAACTGATTAACAAAGTTATTATTAAAAAATAACCCACAAAACCAAACACCACCACCCCCCCTCAATCTAAGCCTCTTCTACAGATAACAGCCATTATCCACATTACAATGATAGAGAAAAACAAGACAAGGCAATTGAATATTTTATCTGTAGTCTTCCACTAGGTAGAAGACAACCACACAGAGAACTAAATTTCAACCACCTAACAGTGCTGTGGAACACTTAACCAAATTTTACTTGAAGCCAGAAGCATAATATTGTACTAAGATTTAAATATTAGCAAAATTACAGGTTGATAGTGTCACTGATTTCTTTAAGAAGTTTTCCTCAGTTCATAAACATCCCCTATTCAAAGCTTCAGTACTAGATACAAAACACCCCCACAAAAGAAGAAACCAACCAAAAAAACAGAAGTCATTTTCAACTCAGGAACAAGAATAAAAGACTTTTGCTACGTAGTGACAATTATTCTCAGTTGAGGCAGAATAAATTATTTGCCAATAACATGTTTTCTCATCACAGCAGAATTTCCCTGGGAAAAAAACTTTCAGTTTATAGTAGTCTTTTTTTTTTTTTTTTTTTTTTTAAAGTATGGAATGTCATGCTCTCCAATAGTAATGGATACAGACATCTAATAATTTTTACTTTATAGTGATTGGCTACAGTAAAAAAAAAGTCAATCTTGAAAACACTCTCCTGTTTAAGTGCTTTTTAAAACATCACAGTGATACAGATAAGCAGCTGGAGATGTGGAACTTGCAAGATGAAATAGCTGAGCAAGGGTGAAGTGCTAACGAGCATCAGAAGCAGGCAGAAAAAGGTAAAAGCACACCATAGATGTGTTAAGAGCACAGGGAATATGAACAAATCTAACAAGTGCTTGACTGCAGTGCTAAAGTAGTAACCACGAAATGGCTTCTACTTCACGTATGCACCTCAAGCTAGAGCAGTCTTAAAAAGAGAGTATTTTCAGACCTTACAGATTCTGCATCCACAGTGAAACAGACTTTTCTTTGTATAAACACTCCCAATTGCCTGCAGTGAAAGAGATACCCTCCAGTTATCTAGCAATAGTCTGACAACTTGTTACTAAACCCATCCCACAGTTTAAGAGTTCACTGATAGCAAATGCTACAAAACCACTTACTTAGACTAAAGGACAACGTAACTCTGTTTTAATCACCTGCTACAGCAAGTTTTCCAGCTTTAGCAAAATTGCTTTTCTTCTTGTCCCAGCTAATAGTGCTGAACAACCCTTTTGGAGACAGGCTTCACTGCTAACATGATATATAACATGATATATCTGTAAGTATAAACAGGGAATGTGCTTCCTTCCAGATATTGCAAAGACTTGACCAAAATCAATTATGGAAAATCAATTCCAAACTATTTCTTTAAAGTTTAAAATAATTTTAGACAGTTTCTGAGAATCATTAAGAAACAACGGCAGAAAGCTAAAAACACAATTATCACTCCTTAGATGTATAGTGTGTAGTGAAATATCTCAATATCATCTAAATTTGAAAAGAGCTGCAACAGCCTTTGACTGTTCATCAGCAAATGTGAACAGAATATCTAAATCATAACAAATTTTAAGGGAAAACCTGGAATTACATATGTATATATATAAAAATAAAAAGGAGACACACACAGACTAACACACAAATATTTTCCCCCATACTCACGCCACTGTTTTCACAGCATAGTAGATGTACATAGTAACACAATCTTGCATAAAAAAAGGTCTGACAATTAAGAATTTAAATAAGCAAGACTTTTCTCTTGGGGAAGTTAATCTATAAAAACTCAAACAAAAACTTAAAATAAAACAATTGCAAAACTTAATTTTCAGTGTCACAAACTACTGACTATGGCACTAAGTGGTCCTTTAAAAAATACATTAATACAAGGGCATTTTCAGCCACCTTGGTGTAAAGGCAATTTTGGTAATGCTGTGACATTTCTTTCCTACTTTTTTCATTGTTTTGCAATAAAATAAATGTTTTTCCCTAAGCAGCAATTTTTGGTATATATTTTAAATAAGGCTACACCACTCTTAACATTGGAGTTCCCTGCTAAAAGCATCTGATTGCAGCATTCATGAATGTGTGAATTCTGCAATGAAATACAGAATTTCCCAACTCCACTGATTTATAAGCCTGGATTCAGAAACAGTACTCCTGAAAAGAGCTATTTTACAGCTTCAGGTGTAAGCAAAATGTGTTTAAAGAAGCTGCCACCCACCCTGTGCAGTTTTAGCAACTCATCTTGTAAGATTAGGACACAAGTTTATTTTTATCCACTTAGTATCTTCAATATGAAAATTAGCAGCTTGGCTGTGAGTAGCACATTACTTAAATGTGGAATTACTTTGTCAAAAAGCAAAACAAAAATGTGTTAATGAGGCTTGTGTTTTCAGTAGCTATATACCCATAAGAACATTTTAATACACCAGAAAAAGAAGCACTAAAATACTTCAGTAGGACTTGGAAGTACTCACAGTTTGAAGTGTCAAGCAAATGAATCTAAAACGGAATCAAGGGAAATCAATGGTCACAGACCTTGCTGAGCATTCTGTTACAGAAAACACGTATGCTTTTGAGTTGCCAGGGCAGAGACTGAGTATTATTTATGGCAAGGGAGGCACCAAAGTATCTATGACACTTGAGTCTCATTTCAAAAAGAATTGAGCCTTCATACATTCTTGGGTTGATCATTTTACTCTAGAACACAGTATTTTTGGCAAGTTAGATATTTTGCAAGTGATCTTTGAAACCCAACACCCCCTACTTTTGAAATCACAAGAGCAGGATTTAGGGAAGAAAAAAATAAAAAAAATCACCAACCGCACACAAAAATCTTACCACAGTTTCAGCATCCTTATGTAGCACTGCTTTCCATTATCTTAGATTATACCACCCCTCTTTCTCCCTTCTTCCTGCTCCTTCCACACGTTTGTAGCAGAATTCAAAAATCAAGTTGCATTCTTACCAACAAAAAAACCAAAAAAAACCCTCAGCAAACAAAATTGTGTCTTTATTTCTGTTTCTGACTGCAAACAACATTCTCTGTGCAACTGACTCCTTATAATGTAAGGAGTCAGACCAGTATTCTTACTGATGATGTACGTAAGAAAAATCACAAAAAAGTTTTTAATGTAATTCCCCGCAGTAGAAACAGGAATGAAAAGCATCAGAGAGGTATTATTGTCCCCTGAAATAGCATTCTTGATTAACGGGCCTTGTTCAAAACTGACTATTAATGAAATTACTCTCACCAACTTCAAACGTGCTCAGATTGAGTTATGAACTCCAAATTTTCTTTTGAATGATCTAACTGGTAAACCACCAAGAATAGTTATTCTCTTAGTTTTTTTCTAAATACTGAAAGATAATCTTCAGACAGACACATGGTTTAAAATACAACCTCTTAAATCCCCAGTTAGAGTACTCCATTTGAAAAATAAGTAATCATAGCTCTCTACAATTATGAAATAATGTGTCTCATCCTGCTGACCACATTAAGTCACCAAGGAGTGATGTGAAACACTTCCACGATAAAGCACGGCATGGCTAGTTGACTCAATGTACCAAGCTTGGTCACGAGTGCTGATCAAATATTACCACAAACCGACATCACGTCTCTGCCTCATTCTACTTGTGTGCTTTGCAGCTGCATGACCCAGCCATTGCCCTTCCTGGGAATTAATGCTCTCAACATGCACAGAGTATAAACCTCCTGCACTGGCCCAGGACTGGTACATAACTTCTTACCCTGCCATACTGACAAAGTGGAGGACATGTGGTCGCTCTCCTGAAGATGTTTTTACTCTCCTACTACCAGCATCGCTGCAGATGTGTTACATTTAAAAGCGTCAAATGACAGCTGTTATATTGGCATGTGACAGTTATGCCTAACTTTAATGAGCTTCAGGTAATATTTATGGTAGTTGAGAATATGTGGTTTGGGTTTGTTGTTTTGGTTGGTTTTTTGTTGTGGTTTTTTTTTTGTTTGTTTGTTTGTTTTGTTTTGGTTTTTTTTTTTTTTTTTAAAAAAGCACTTCCACAAAAAGATTCAGTAAAGACCACAAACATGGACCAGGCAGGTGAAGGGAAAAAAACAGAGAATGGATATAAAGTGCACAACAACTTAAAGGAGAAAAGATGGCCAACAAAGACTGCAGAACAAACAGCTCCTGCCCCCAGCTTCAATGAAGGAAGAGCAGTAGCTTTGAAACAGGGCAACAGTTTCAAAGCAACTCCATTGGTCCTTCATGACTAAATCAAAAGAGAAGTTCCCCATTCTTTTGAGCATCTTCTTTTTACTGTTGTTACACATGGCTATGTAACACTTGTAAAACCAGACAGATTTTAGACAGATCTGAAGCCATGTTAAAGTACAGAGAGAGAAACATGATTTCAGCACTCCATTCCAGAGTTAACCACAGATATTAGCCAAAGGTGCTGAGATCCCTATGGATCCTTGCTGCCACTACTGAGCATCCTGAAAAACTGAATTTAATTATGAGGGAAAAGCATCCATATGGATATTCAGAGATGTATTTTGATATTAGAGGAGAGGCAACTGGGAAGATTTTGAGCAATTGGGCCTAAAATGAAAACCTGTTATGTTTCAAATTCTATTTGATCTGAAAACATTTTTTCTAATATAAAAGCCTAATGACTTAATACATTTCTAGTTTGGTATGATTGGTGAAGTCAGAAGACAAAAAAAAATGCAGTGCCTCTTGGAGATTAATGATCAGCTCTAAAGCAATCAAATCCAACCAACAATTATTTATAGACTAATCCAAATGCATAAGAGCATTCGCCCACCAGGATGTTGAATTACTTCAATTTATGTGCCTGACTTCTTTCAGTAAATGTACAGGAAACAAAATTTTTAATGCTGTGGTACTGAAACCAGCTAAATTCTCAAATACATAGCACTCTCTAAGGGCTGCAAAGGTGTGTCACACTTGTGCGTTATCACATAGTGCCTAAAACAGCATTTCTCAAATCTTATTCATGTCACAAGCTCCCAGGCATCATTGCCTTTGCACAGCTCTTCTTCCTCTTTGTTTCTATTACCTGTTCCCCTTTCTCATCCTAAGGAAGAGAAGGTAGCTTACAGCAATTACGGCAGGTTTCATTTTCACAACCAAGAGGAACTTAGCTTTTTGCCAGCAAGGAAAAGGAAGGGAGCCATTCTCCTCGGCTCATCTTTTCCCACTTTGAATCCATTCATGACTGACTCCTAATGCTACCACACCAGGTGTCAGAACAATTTATCTGAGTGAGAGAGACCACTGTCAGCAATGTGTCATCTTTCAGATATATAGAATACCTCAGCTGCAAGCTGCCTTGCAAAATAAAAAAATAATTTAAACCAGAAACTTCCTCTGCCAAACTTTCAACTAATAAATGTTTTCTCAAAAAAATACCACCAGCAGCAAATTTATGACCAGGTGTGCCCTTAAGGTCTCAAGTTGAAGTATGAAACAAGCTTATTAAGCACATGAATTGCTGACCACACCTTGCATACTGTCATTTCACTGAAGTAATACAATCTCTTTTAGTAAATACTAAACTTGACTTCAGTTACGAAAGAGAGGGCGGGAAAACACCCTTCTGGATTGCCTTGGGGATGATATATCTTGAAACTCAAGTAATTCAACTCCTAAATATTGGAAGTTTATAGCTTCTCTTGAAAAGTCCCCTTACAAGATGCAGTTTGACCTAAGTTAGTTACCTATTAGAAGATTATCTTTGTAACTAAACTATATTTCAAGTGAAGTATAAAAAAGCCCTATGTAGACTTAAGAGTTTCATGAACGAAACAAATGAAAAGCATGTGTGGCTGTATATACATGTATGTGTATATTGTTTCTCCAGCCACACTGGGCAGGGATTTCCCCTCCACATCTTTGATTAACAGTCCACTCATTTACAAAGCCACTGAAGAAAAAAATGACACCTTTGCCTGGTACAGCACTGGATGGATAACACCAAACACATAAAACTGATGTTACCAACGTCTACATGTAAGAGATTTTGATTCAACATAAGCTTACACTTCAGAGGATGTCACATAAGGACTTCCTAGATTTTAGAAGGGTGACAGATTAAACAGCTAACCGGCTAACCATCAGCTTTACATAATGAACAGTAACTCTTCTATTTACACTTAGAAGCATTAATATAAAAGAATAGACTGTTTTATGCCATATGATATAATGTTATTACTTGAAAACAAATTCTAACTGCTACAAATTAATTGTAAACCATTATATTGAAAAAAATCATGTACAGTTGACCTGTAATAAGTACTTTAATCCAAACTTGATTACCTAGGAAATTCCCCTTGTAAAATAATACAATAACTCAAACAGTGATGTTCATTTTCATTACAAAGGAATATGACCAACATTAAACTGGAATAAAACGTAGTTCTTATTCACATTTGTTTATGGCAAAATAAGGCAATCCAACAATAATAAAAAAGCCATAAAGCCTAGCCAATTATAATTTACAGTCAGAATGTCAACATTATGTCCTATCACCAAAGTCAAAGGACCGTTAGTAGAGAGGTATTGTCACCTGATGTGACTGATTTGATTACAGATTTATATGTCTAATTGATAAAAAAAAATTATTCAAATCACTTTGACAGAAGATGAAAATTAACTACTAAATGGGGTAAGAGGGAGAACAACTACAAGGAGTTGAAAAGAAACTACAGATTAAAAATGAACTTCTCTGTTAACAAAAGCACGATAGACCAAAATGTTGTGCAATATTGGCAATGGAGCACCCTACAGACAAGACCCATGGAAAGTAATATGTAAAAACAGGCAATTTTGCCTAGAACTAGGCCAATGAGCATTTAATATAAAATTTTCTAGACAAAAGCTACAAAGAGTAATAAAAAGGTCTCATTTCTCGCTGCATAAAAGATATAGCTGTTCTGCCTGTACATTTCAACTCTGCTGAAGCGGCCACTATCTGACTGACCCACATCCACTTTACTCCTTAGAAAAATGTGCAGAAAGTTTTGTTTGACACCTAGCAGTAACATCTTGGTAAGAGGGGCCGAATAGAAGACAAGTGTTTAGTTGCTACCTGTATTCATTGCAAACAGCCCAAGATCTGCCTTTCCTTAAATTCATACAGGAAAAAAGAAAGAATACTGCTGGTCGTCTTTTAATTATCTGAAAATACTTTTAGGCTGTTTGATAAATTAATCATTATAATTGCTAACATGAACTAAATGGATGAATCCTTTGCAATGAGTATATTACTAAAATCAACAGTATACCTATAAACTGCTGCTCGTCAATTAAACTAAATGAATCTTAGAGTGTTTCTCAGCATTTCAGAATACCTAACTAGTTAAAACCCTTCTGAAAAAGTTACATGTTTTTATGTAACTACAGAGATTAATCTAAGTGATCCACAAAGTTACAATCAATAACAAACTTACTGAGAGCTTTAGCACTGCATACGCTTAACTACACTAAGTAGAACTTGGTTACCAAAGTATTAATTAGGAGCCATTGATCATATCATACTTCAGAAATCACAGGCATTTTACTGTCTTGGATAAGCGAAAGATTAGAATTTTCATTTAAACCAGTCTCTCCCCAGCCCCTCTTTTAAAAAAAATTATTACACTGACAGAAGCATTCATAACACTGGTAAAATATCAAGAAAATTTTTGAAAAATCATTTATTTATTGTTTGGATTGAAATGCAGTAGCTTGTACATGTTCAAATGATATCAAAGGACTTTTGATATTTAGTTTGTCCAGAACTACTAATTTTAGAATAGATTTGGATAAATGCCATAGAAAGACCTATCATTTTATTGCTTTATAAACTTGACAGAAAGTAAATAAGGATGCAAGTTTAAAGATCTGTAATTCCTAGCTGAGGGCCAAGGTAGAAAAATGATACTTAAAAAAACAAACCAAAAAACCTGTCTGAAACGCAAACCACAACTGCTAACAAATTACACATTCCAACTGCAGGTAAACTGCTCTAGCCTTGAATCTCATCTAACCTTTTCTTTGTTTATTTATAATAATTTCTTTAAATCTACTTTGGTTATTAGCAGAATGAGTAATATTCTGATCTGTTTTCAGTTAAGGAACCCTTGATCCAAAAGGAAAGAAACACTATGTAACTCAGTTAAGTAATTACCTTTTTTTTTCCTCCCTCAAGACTAATGAATCCAAGAATAATCAGGTCACAAGTTCTCCCACTGTACAAGGCTGGTCAGGTCACCTGAACTCTCCTATGTAGTTCTGAACTTTTGCTTGCACATACAATTTCTCTAAGTTATGCATAACTAACCAATCTTCACTCGCATTCCTATCAGTTTAAATACTCTTGTATGCACATACTGCTATAAATAAGGTCTTAAATATTCTTTATCACTACTTGATTCTTTGGGCTTATTTACTCCATCTAAACAGCAACATTAAAATGCTTACTCTTTCCAAGGGCACAAAATTATTTTTCAGCAATTCTTTTACTATGTAGCAAACAGAAACTTTTAGGGCTATCATTTTGGAGGTTCATAATTTTTCTCCACCAAGCCAACAAACATTTTTGGAAGTGAAAACAGCAACTGGACACTAAAGAGCTGCCTGCATGCCAAAACATGCCTGAAACTCATTCCTGTGTACAACTGGGTGCAAGTTGCTGGCTACTGCCTGAAGACCATTCAGCTGAAGGACAGAAACTGCATTACATTTGTGTGCAGCAGTTCATAGATAATGGAGGGAATCAACTACTGTATATAAATTTCAATTCTTGTGTAAACTTTCAGCCACATAGACTCTATACTTAAGTTTTTACTATTACTTTCCTTTATTTAAATAATGTCAAGGTTTCCAATTAATTTGGCAACTCTCATGCAAAAAAGTTGTCCGGAAATCACTAACCCATTAGCATTGACCAGTATTTGCCTTATTTACAGAAGTAATACTTGTAATTCAGGAAGCCAAATGATCCATGGTTTGATTACACAATGCTGATTTACTCTAAAGTATGTATGTAACCAGATATTATTAAACAATACATTTACTTCATCATTCTCAACCTACCAGGAGACTTTGAAAAGCTGAGAAGTTTGGGCACCTTTGGCACTGCACCAGTGTTTTAACATCTGATCTGATGTTTGCTGTACATAAACAGGAGACTACTACAAAGAAATACAAGTTGACCTTTTGGTCCCAGTGTAAGTGAAAATGCTGTACAAAACCCAAATTAATACATTTACACAATGCAACATCATCAAATGAAACAAATGAGTACTTAAAATTCAATTTAATTTAATTATATAAGTAGTTTATCTGGACAGTATTTTATTCATGTCCCCACTTGACATGTTCGTGGCTATTTTAAATACAAACAAGCTTAGAAAAAACACATGGTAGTTATTGTTTGCTTTCACGTTGTTAAGCAACTGGAAGTTTATCAGGTTTCTACAGCTAACTAATTGTCCATCCTAACTTAGCAGAAAGCAAGATCAATGGGTCAAATCCTCAAATAGCTTTAGGCTCTGCACATAAGGCTTTGCTTGCTACTACCAAAGAGAGCTGTGGAAAAATAAAACAAAACAGAAAACCCCAAACTTCTATCGAGATTTCCATCTGCGTTCGTACTTCAGCTTTTTCAGTGAAGAAGAAACATGGTTCACCAGGACAATCTGAACTCTTCCAATGCAGGAATCCATCAACAGATTCAAATGGAAATAGCAACAGCCTATCTGAATTCACTATGTCATGCTGTACAAAAGTCGAAGCAATGGACACATAAAAGAAAACACTTCTCCCAATACCACTGCAGCTGGGACTGCTTTATGTTAGTGTGTGCATGAGTGCCAGCACTGAGTGACAGCTTTATGAGATTTATTTTTACCTTGTTAAACTATAGAGGGAGAAGAGCCATCACTATATATATAACACATGAGTATAGCTAGGAAAGCAAACCAGGAACTAAGGTTTGTTTGTTTTAATAGGAACACATCGTACCAACTTATCAGTAAACACACACCAGTCCACAGAGCCAATCACATTTTCTCATGATTTTCATTAAAGATTGCAATGAATTAAAGCAACATTTTAAAAACCACATTAAGACTACATTTTTTAAAATTAGGTATCCCATTAGGAAAAAACGCCTAAGCTTCAGAGAATAAAACAGATGAGCTTCTTCACCTAACAAGAAAAAACAGCTTGCAGTTACACAGGAAATAGTTTCATCCTGAATACTTCTAATTTCTCCAGATCCTATGTAGCTCTTCAGGTAAACTAACATCCTCCAACCCCTTCTAATTTCCAAATTGTATTTCTGAACCACTACAGCACTACATGGGATGCAACTGTACCTTTATCACTTAGCTAAGTTATCTGGTATCATGAAACATCCTCAAAGGGCTACAGAATTCAGTGTACAGAAGAACACTGAAGCTACAAAACAGGTGCAGCACGTAAGAGAATAATGTAGAGTCATGGTTAAAATGGTGTAAAATTAATGAAAGTTCTCCCCCACCCTTAAGTATGTGTTCAGAGTGTGAGTTAATGTCAGCCATCTTTCACAGAAGATTCTAAGTGCAGCATTTCACTTCTAAATTACTTCAATAAACACATGAAATCTAAACATATTTATGTTTGCAAACCCCCATCTTCCATCCTCCTTAATCCCCACTTTTATTTTCTTCACTATTAAACTACTTCAAGAACTTTAATTTCCAATTTCCCTCAGCAAAGAGAATTCCAGGCTACAGTCTGACAGTTTGCTTAATGGGCTGGATACTATATAGATAGCATTCTATTTAAAGATAAATTTTTAATTGTCCACTCATATCTCAAGTTAACATATCTGCAGCAAGGGGTCATATGGCAATATCTCTGCTTATAGATCAAATTAGACAGCTCAAAAGGTTTAATGAGATGTGGAATAAGGGATACCAAAATGAACAAAATTGTCCATTCATCAATAACAATGAGATTTTACTCCATCTCTTTTCTAATGGTTCTAAAAATACTAAATAAAAATCTGAGTTTTAACAGATAAAAAGAAAATGTGTATTCTGATGACAATTAAACATTGCCCATTTTAAAACTTTCCATCTACTATCTAATTATCTGTAAACTAAGGCTTCAACACACCAGGGTGCTCTCAAATGGATGTTCACATAATGGCTTTCAATGAAAAACTTTGTCCTTAGCAGCCCCAAACCTCTCTGACAGTTCCCCGGTACAAATGCTCTGTCAGTTATGCTGATTTTTGGAAATGATACTCCACAGGTTTTCAAAAACCCTTCTGATGTCCCATTTAAGTCGACAGGTGTCTTCCTCTTTCCATCTGGGAGACCAGGGTGTGGGAGAGAGAAAGAATCTAAATCACAGAAAGAAAGAGGAGTGTCTTACTATCATCCTCCCTTGAGTGATATACAGAAAAGTTTTCATTGCAAAAATCTTAAAAGGAAGTTGAAGTCAACAGCTGAAGAAAAACAAACCCATGCAGCAAAGAACCTGAAAGGACTGGCCATGCTTATTACGACGCAGTTGATAAACTCAAGAACAAAAAAAAACAGTAATGATGATCCAAA
>NW_020799099.1:6929281-6953998 GCF_003259725.1 Athene cunicularia | reverse complement strand
GGGGGGGGGGGGGGGGGAACCAACAACAAACCCAAACAAAACAGGAGAAAAATACTGTCAAAAGCAAATATTTCAAATCTGAACTCAACAAAGACAACTTAAGTATCAAAAGGAGTGGAATGTCACCCAAGGATTCAGACCAGGTTGAAATACGGACTTTTATGCTCAAAACCATTCTATGAGCTGTCAAGAAAAAGTCTCTTAAAGAGTGAGTTAACCTTTGATCAAAAAAGCTAGTCCAACTCATGTTCACTCAGTGTTAAAATTCTTTGGCTCTTCAGATGACTCTAGAGATTAGCATATCAGTAAACAGCCAACAGAGTGAGCAATTTCAATAAAGATAGAAGACATTAAGGTAGCTTTGTTGCAAATCACATTATGATCATACCCAGAGGGGGGGGGAAAACCCCAACACAACCAAAAAACCCACCTCTAAGTAATAATTACTGCTTTCTAAATTATGAACTATCGTTAATATCTAGGTAATTTTGCCTGCACCTGACCAAGCTTTTTGGGTGCTGGAAGGACTTTTTATTTATTTACTCTTTTAATAATCATATCATCTTGCATTCAAGCTGAATAGTGGCTACTACTGAATGTGTACAGTAGCAGCAGGATAAAAATGCCTAAAAAAATAAAGGTGTAAATTTGATTTATTAAAATTAAGAAAAAAGGCCTCTGGTAGATAATCTGTAAAAGCCTACAAAGCTACATGGATCATTCAGCTATAGTGAATATGCTGGCAGTTTTCAGTCACTGGATATCAGAATCACACAGTTCAATACTTATACTTAGAATGTAAAAGCATTTACATTGCTTTCAACATAAATATTGAAGAATCTTTTACTCCTTAGCTCTGATTAATGTTGGGTTTATATTTAGCTGGTGCCTCTTTATGACCTAGAAACATAACCTGTCAAAGGGGGTGGGGGAAAGGTAAACACTTAATTTTGAGTAAAAGACAGACTAGACAGAAATATTATTCAGTTCCTTTAGGCTAAGTAAGTTTTCTTCTTTAATATTCAGAAGAATATTAATCTAAAAATTAAAAAAAAAATATAGCACTCCTCCTCCAAGTTTAAATGGAGTCAAGAATTCATTCTGACTGACAGAAAAGAAGAATGTTCCTCTTCAGAAGTACATTCAGTTCCTCTATAATACCCAAGAACTACAGTGTTTCCCATCCACCTTCCTCCACAAAGTTCAGCAAGATTTTGGTTGACAATTTGGGCAAAAGATATCAAAGTTTCTTAAGGAAGTTTCTCAACTGTCCATTTTCCTCTAGAGGAACTGGGGGGGGTGTGTGTGTGTGTGTTATATTTTTGGTTTTGGTTTTCCCCTCCCCTCTTCCGCTTCCAAATCAGAAGAGCTTGCTCATCATGTTTCACGGAATCATTCAGGTTGGAAAAGAACCTTGGTATCATCAAGTCCAACCATCAGCCCTACTCTGCAAAGTTCTCCCCTACACCATATCCCCCAACATCTAATCTAAACGACCCTTAAACACATCCAGGGATGGTGACTCCACCACCTCCCTGGGCAGCCTATTCCACTGTCTGACCACTTTCTGTGAAAAATTTTTTCCTAATGTCCACTCTAAACCTCTCCTGTTGCAGTTTAAAGCCATTCCCTCCTGTTCTGTCAGTAATTACCTGTGAGAAGAGACCAGCACCAACCTCTCTACAATGTCCTTTCAGTTAGTTGTAGAGTGATGAGGTCTCCCCTCAGCCTCCTCTTCCTCAAGCCTAAACAGTTCCAGCTCCTTCAATCACTGCTCATAGGATTTGTTCTCCAGGCCCTTCACCAGCTTCGTTGCCCTCCTCTGCACTTGCTCCAGCACCTCAGTATCTCTCTTCTATTGAGGTGCCCCAAACTGGACACAATACTCAAGGTGTGGCCTCACCAGTGCAGGGGGACTATCACCTCCCTACTTCTGCTGGTTGCACTATTTCATTGCACTTCTGAAATTTTTAAAACTTTACATATCTCTTCACCTCTTGACTTGTTCAGAAAAAGATTCTACTTCACCTAATTATTCCAAAATAAGCTTTTCTGTCTTACCCATGTTGAAATTTGTCAAGTTAACGAGGTACTCAGAGATATCTAGCTTCATTTACAAGCATAAAGCACACAGAAATATTTTATCCAAACTCACCAGTCATTCTTTGAAATCATTCTATTACCCAGCAATATTCTGTCATTCTAAGAGAAATAACTGACACCAAGGCTGCTTCATTAACAGTGAAAATCTTCATAAAGAGACTGTGTAGTGGAAGGTCTGAAAGCACATGAAATTATTTACTAGGTGGCATCACTGAAGCCGTTTTAAAATCAGTAATGTAAAAAAAAAAAAAAGTTAAATGGCAATAACATTTTTGCTTTTGGCAAAAAGACATGTTTCCTAGTTTTGCCAGAAAGGTAAGAGCAGCTATCATAGAATTCTTTAAAATAACCTCATATGAATAGCTTAGCAATTTCTTTAAGAAGAGTTTATGCAGAGAAGTAATTGCTGAAGAACTTCCTCAGAAGATTTGTACATCTATGCAGTAACTAATGATAGCTTACAGGCACACTTAAGTATGGAAGGAACAGTAACCTGAATGTTTAATGTGAAAATGACCTTAAGCTACATGAGAGTGACTTCTCAATGAAACTTGAAGTGATAATTTCTGCTCCTCAGTTAAGTAGCCTTTTCAGAGATTGGTGTTATCTTTTACACATGCTTTTTACCGTCTATCCAAAAAGCATCATTTGATTCAAATGCAGTCATCTTTTCAATGAGTTTCCTGTGAAAACATGGTGTATATATAAACATATACTAGGTAACTATAGCAGAAAAAACATCCTTTCCACTTTACAATCTGCCTCCTAGCATTAATATGTTCTTGTGAGCAATTCTGTGCAGCACAAGGACATTTTCTGTCCCTTGAAGGTTGATTCTGTAGTGTCGTGGCAAAGCATCATAAGGAAAGTGAAACAGCTAATATGCTTCCACATCTTTCCAACATCAGAACTAACAAAACCACACTCTTGTTCCATCCTTTCCCCCTCTATTTGCTCTTTTCTCCTGCTGATTTTCTTTATGTTCACAAGCCACCTCTGTCTCATGTAGAATGTACAAATGTAGGAAGAGGGGTGAAAAAACATAGCAGGGCTATTGCTCACAAGAAACAAGTATTCCATAGGACTCAATATGAATATTTTGCAAAATTTAAAAGATATCCAATAGCTAAATTGTCCTAGCAGCCAAATGAGCCTGTAAAAGCCTATATAAATATCCATTTCAGCCCTCTAAGGCGGCATATGTTGTTAATGCTGTACCTATAAATATCTTGAGGGAATAGTTGTGAAGGAAAAGGCCTGTGCAGAGCAACTAAGGAGCTTATCAGACAGAGATAATCCCTTTCAGGAACGTACAAAGACATTGAGAAAGGTGAACAAGCATTACAAGATCTGTATTTCATGGATAACATGTGGCACCTCTGTAGCAATAGATCTGAAAACCAGGAACCATGGCAAGCACCCTATGTCAGACTTTCATTAAGAGGAGCTAAATTTGGTAATCTCCTCTGCACGACACCTTATTCACTAACAGTAGTTGCGTCACAAATCTCACCGCAAACAGGAATACATCATCCCAGGTAGAAGTGTGGCTTGTTTCTCAGACAAGTATTTTGCAGCAGTTAAGCAGCACATTACTCCCTGACTCTCAAGAAAAATTCTGTCAGAAATAATACTGTTTAAAGAACACTGTAGATGTTTTATGGTCACATGATCAGTCATTTTAAATACAGCATGTCAAGCCTGAACAAAATTAGGACAAAAAGCAAAACAGCCTTTCACCTTTCATCACCATTACCCTTCTCCCCATTAAAAAAAATACTGAATATTTTCAACATCAGTTACTCCTAGCTTTTCACAGAGTTTTTAATATTGATCAAAGCACTTCATCCTCTGAGTCTTAAGATTTTGAATATTGCTCTAGGCTATTTTTAGTCAACTAATGGCATAAAAATTACTCCATTTAAAGAGTGTTTTCGCTTGGCATATAACACAGGTTAACGCAGTATTAAATGGACACCAGAAGTAGTTCATTTCTGCAGATAAGATGACTTTTTAAGCACTTAGTTTTAAAACATCTTAAGAGTAAACCAGAAGCCTTTAACATTTCCCTTCTGGATTTAAAACTCAGAGATAATAATCCAAAACAAGACATTCTGTACTACACCTCAGCCCTTTCAAATTTTTGATGGATTTTATATAATAGTGTTTATAAGTGAAACTTATAGTGACTGTCATGCTTGTGCCATATCAGCAGTAAGAGAAAAAATGACTCATCATATAACTGTAGATGACCCTTAACATGACTGCACCTGAAGCTGCAGAAGGCTCCAACAGGCAGGCAGAGTACAAGCAAGGTGCCAAATGTGTAACTTGCTTGTTATTCTGTTAACCACCACACAATTGTTTAAAATCTCTCAGTCTGCTTCCCAGCGCTACCGGCAAAGAATTTCTTCCTCTCCATGTCCCAAAAGGAGAGGCAAGAAAGAGACATAAGAGTTTAATAGGAAAATGATTTAATCAAACCAGTAACCAGTTTACAGCTTACATAGATAGTTCACACAGCAGCACGCAGAAAGGACAACCTATGTTAAAATCCAAGGACAGAAATCTCATTTCCTTCCTCTCAATAGCAAACCTTTCACATGGCTTTTTAGTGAAGGGCCACATTCTAATAAGATTTTTCAGTACTATTATTAAAAAAAAAAAAAAAGTAAAGATGCTCAGTTCTATCATTAATCAATTGCACACTGGCTTTCTTTATCTCTTATTTTTATAGTAAACATACGTAACATCCAACAAGCCTAAATTACCCTGGTAATTGATCCATGTGCTACAGTGATACATAAAATGTCACATCTCAAATTAACCAAACTACCAACTGGCATTATCTGCCAAATCTATTACATAGACTAATAACATGGACTACTAACGCATTTGTTTTTATTAGAACTATGCAATCACTGAGTAAACCAAGATGATCACTATTTTGTGTTTGAAATGGATTTGAAATGATGTTTTAGCAGAGTATGTAAACACAAGTAGATTTAAGGTATGTTTAGTCCCATGGATTATTCACAGGCTTCAAGCTATACAATTATCATGCTGAAACCAGGATCTAAAGCTTCCTAAATAACAGTTTCACCTCCTTACAATTTGATTTTTAACATTATGTAATATCAAATTTCACTGATACTAAAAGTACTACCACCAAAGCCTTTGGTAAAATGACAGTGTGTATCTTTTTCTTGAAGTAAGCCTTCTTTCCAAGCTATTACTGAGTAACCCCTATAATATAGAAGATTTTTATATTACTAGTATTCTAGAGGTGGGAAGATACTAGCTCTGGTTCTTCACTTCAAAATTAACATTCCTCATTGGAAAGCTCTATACGCATCATTAATCAAATAGGTTGGTAGCAGATATTTCAAAAATCTAAAACATAGTGCAGTTCAAGAAGTAGGAAGTGTATAGCAATTCTGTGGTCTAAGAATGACTGGCTGGATACAGATTTTGGTGGAAAAGTGTCACTTGGGACAATTAATTTTATACATTAAAATAAATCAGATGTCTTGTTTCAAATCTACCAACATGACCTCAACAATAAAAAAACCACCCAAAATACTAGTCCTCCATCTAACAGAGCAGGATGATATACACTAGAAAATCAGACACCCGAGATTTACTCCAAGAATATCCCTGGTAAAAAGAAAGCTTATACTGGCAAAAACTTTCCTGCCAGGAAAGGTCAGCCAACTTCTAGGTAAATGAATATTTGTATTAAAATGTAAACAAGATCTATATGAAACCTTCATTGCAACTACTGAATCATGGAAGTGTATTACAGAGTTTCAGGTGCTATTTTACATCTATCAAATAGGTTATATATTAATCAAATTATTATCTGACAAGACTAGTTGTAAAACTGCTCTCATCATCCACGTTAACCACACACAAACAGCCCACATCCATTAAAGAAACAGCAAGACAAAAGGTACTTAGCACTGGACATAAAGGAGGTTTGAGAAGATATTTTTGAACAGACTGTCTGAAAATTCTTTCCATAGTTCATTTACTAGAATCAGCGAATATGCTCTACTAATCAGAACAGTTAAAGTTATCTTTATTTGGCTCGACGTCGCCTGGATGAGTGGCAGTAATGCTATACATACATGAAATATTTGTGACATATTCTGCAATTTTCCTATTGGTTCCAGTGTTAATGGGGATAAACCACTGACAGACTACTTCTAACGGTCACTTGCTGTGTAACAAATCTGAAAAGTGTACACATAATTGTTAAAGTTACATGCATGCTTCAGAAAGGAACAGAAGTTGCAATTTTATAGGCTGTCATCTGTCAATATTACAGTACAGATTTCACCCACATGTTCTGACCAGTTTAAACTCTCCTTGGATTGAGCTGAAGCTGGTAGAATGATCACCCTCAGAATCCTGTATTTGGTTTGTCACATGATGCAGTGTTACAAACACATAAACAGAATTACTGACATAATTTTAGTCATTTGCTTATTTTTTAAAAGACGAAGGACAACTCTGAAATCAGACCTCTATACCATGAATTTTGTTGTTTCCTAAGGGCAGTTCTCTGGTTCCTGATTTAGTTCCTGATGTTCAAGAAGAATCACTGGAGAAGTACACAAGAGTGAAAATATAATATGCTGTTTCCTAAAAGAAACATCAGAAATCAAAAGTTAAAGGAAATACTTGGTCTTTTACTGTAATTTCTTTGGCAGAGGGTACAAGAAAGCCATCTGCCATTTTAATAGCATTGCCTCCCCATCTGTCCTTGGCACTGTGCAATTGTATAAACCCAAGTTTCAGAAATTATTCTTTAAAGTTAATTCTGCTGAGACAATGAATCACAAAAATGTAGTCCAGAGGAGGAATTATACGTCATTATGATATCAAACACAGCACACCATAACAGTGCAACAAAAACACAGTACTAAATTGATCATGACACTGGTGATAAATGCAGCAAAAAGCTGTCATCACAGTAAACTACACTGCCCTACCCTTTGGCTCTGATGGACATGGGGGATTACACTGAATCTTATAATGCAAAGATCAGACAAAGAAGAGTTCATCATGGGTTCTTTGCAGATCCCTGCCTTGCTGTGCTTCCAAAGCTTCAGAGATTTTCGCCACAGATTATTATTAGGACATGAAAAGACATTCTTAGTAAGCTGCTGCACACTTTAGCTTTCTTAACTACCACCTCTGTAGTAAAGGATGACGTAAGATCTCAAGAAAGCTACAGTTTCTGAATTTTATTTTTAATTTTCAACCTGCTGTCACCGAACTGCTACAATGATTGCTGTTTGCCATTTGTCAAAACACTAAGTTTCCATTTTCGACTTCCTTATTAGTGGGGTTGGGTTTTTTCTTTTTGTTGACAATAAGAAAACCAGTGACATTCGGGTAATGACAAGAGACTCACATTAAAAAAAAAAAAAAAAAATTTTTTTTTTAACTTTTTTTTTTTTTTTTTTTTTCAATTCGACCTCCAAACACTCTCAAAGGTCTGTAGATTCTTCAATAAGTTAGTTAGTCCTACCTCAAAAAAGATAAAAACCACCAGCTGGCAAAGGTTTATGCTTCACAGAATGCTGTAAGCAGGCAATAAAACTGTAACTAATTGCATAGTTAACTATGAAGCTTAATTTTCCCACCATCTTTAAAAGTTTCTTTCCCCCTTCTATAATGAACCTTTGCAAATTTTCAAGTCAATTAAAGGAATAACATTACAACTACTCAAACCAACTCTGAGAACTTGATGACAGGTTTGACAACATCGCTCACTCCTGCGCAGCCCTTCATTTTTATATTAGGCAAGAAAGCTTAGTCATTAAGGAAAACTTCAAGTGCATTTGCAATGCTTGTCACTCAACAATCCACCACAGAATATCAATTTATTTAATCAGAGTCAGGCTGAAGTAGTGGCAGACCATTTTATTCAGCTGTTTTATAGAAAGCCTCATGAAAATATGAAAAATGTTCCCACGCTAATAAGGTAAAGGTAACACTGTAAATGAACAATTAAATATTGCAAAGCCTTATTCTGCTTTATATTTTGAAATGAGATCATTCAAGATAAACCTTTAATAGTTTACTATTGAATACTCTATTATCAGCAGACAGTTTTTCTTCATGCGTTTTTCTTAAGCTCTTATACTAGAATGACACAATAATGGGGTGCCAGGATAATATATTCACATCTTGAAAAGGCAAAACTACCAACAAAAACCAGGTTAAATGAACATCACACTTTCCAGATAAGAGAACCAGCCTTTTTTCCCCCCTCCAGATTTTTAATCCTTTAAAATAACCACGAAGTTTTCTCTCTTGGTGATTCTTACCCATGCCAATGCTTCCCTTTCTCTAGAATCTCTTCTCTATCTGGCAGGTATTCCCTATTCACACAATAGAAGAGCCCCTGGTATACCATGAGATTCCAGCCGTCACCCCACATATTATTTTTACATGATATAACTAAGTTAAAACTGAAATTCAGAAAGCTGAACTAAAACTAAAGCAGCATGGATTTCTGGTAGGAAGGGGTAAATGTTACCATGAAAGAAAAGCAACCTTTACCACAGACTAAAAATATGTTTGCAGTATTGGAGCAGACTTACGTTCAAAGAATAAGAGTGTAAAATAAAGCCAGGGCAAATCTAAGCTCAGAAACACATTTGTAGTTTCCAGAAGAGTTCTGGTAAAAGTGTGCAGCTTGCAGTGCTACTAGCTGAACATTTAAGGTGCTTAAATGCTGTACCTCAAATTATTTTGGTCAAAAAGTATATCAGAATTGAAATATATCCAAAACCTAAGCATATTCAACTCAAATAAACATGTATTTTAAAAGAGGATTTTCTAATATTGTAACTATGAGTACTCTTGTTCCATTGACTATTCACATAACACAGAAAAGGAAAACAAGCATATTTCAAGAAAAAGGAACACTATGAAAGAGACAGCATTTAAAATAATCAGATTACATTGTAATGAGGTTATAAGGGACCCATCTCAGAGATGGGATATAACAAATTCAATCCAAAACAAACAAAAACCCTACCAAAACAAAACCAAAAAAGCCCCCAAACCTACACATGCCAAGCTCAAGACACCTGTTTTATAAACCTTCTCAAGCAGCAGACTTGACAACAATGTCCCTCAAACCAGGAGCTATTTAATAACTTAAAAAAATTTATGGAGTAAACGTGTAAGAGAAGGATATTTGAAGAGCACAGATTCTGACACTATACATATCCTTCTATTATCTCACCAGAAGTTGCTAAGGATACAGGTACTAGACTAAACATTATTGGGTTACAGCAGTTGAAGAAAATTGCCCACCAATGGAATTTCCTGACTGTATGCAGTTAAGTCTGCCACAGTTGCAAAATAAATCACGTTAGCTTAAACATAATCTACTGAGGTCTTCAGACCAAGTCTATGTGTACATTCTCTTTGACAGTTCCTCCACAATTATTTTTTTTTTGGTGAAGAAATAATCAATATGTTAAGAACATAGAGGGAGGGGAATCCTTCAAAGACATAAAACATCAAATGAAATGCTTGCATTCTGTGCACCTCGGCATGCAAGTCCAGAAGATTTAGTCTGCAAATACCCCAAATTCACACAAATAATTTTATATAGCTATATATCAGGATGTCATAAAAACCTTCTGGTTAAATTAGTAGTAAAATTCCCAAAGGAGCTGACAATCTCTGCTTAAGACAACTGTTAGGTTTTTTACCTCTTATTTTGAAGCCACTTTCAGTAATTCAGAAAGATGTTGTATATGCACTAATGTAATATAATTTAAAAGATTTTTTTTTTCCACAGTCACAGCTAAGATTATTCAGTAACTCTGTGTTACCAAATACAGATTCAGGTGAGTCAACTTCAGATACCTGAGGCTTTGATGTGTTACTAAGGTTTTTAAGAGGAATGCAATTGTAGCATTAGGTATATAGCTCTATTCACATTCTCATAATGCTATTTTCTATTCATAATTTGCATGGTCTGAGGAATATTTAAGACATGAAAATAAAGAATATGCATCTGATTCAATTGATTTCTACTGCTGAAGTCTGACAATACTAGTATTAACTTGGTATGATTGTAAAATTCTATTATTTACTAAAGGAGCTGGTGCTAATTCTGAATTATCGGACTTGTTTCACACCTCTTATTTGTATTTTTTTTTCCTACCTTTTCTGTAGAACTATGTCTTCAGCTTGAAAAACATTCTAAAAGGGAGCATTACTCTCTTTATAGAGATTTCTTTCACCTTCTCCTTGTAAATGAGGATGACCCAGGACAGGGAGAGCACAGGGAAAAACTTAACAAATTATCAAAACACTTTACTAAAAATAATAGGAGCTCTGGTTGTTGTTTTGGTTTTAATAATCAATAAAAAACTGATACTAGAGAGATTTAGTAACAAACCCAACAGCAAGGGACACACTTCTACCTTAGAAAATCAAGTCACTCAGTCAACCTAAATATTTACAAGAACAAGAAAGCTTAATATTCCATTCATTTAAATATATTCCTCCCATATTTATAAAAACACCTTTTTTTTTTTTTTTTTAAAAAAAAAAGGTTATGCCAAACAGCATGTGACTTTTTGTGAAGCTTTCTGGTTTAGTACCAATAAATATTTTTGTTTAAAATTCTGTTTCATGTAGCTTTTAATAAAAATTACTATTTTCTGTATAGGAAAGTAAACATGACAGATGCAAACCTAGTACTAATCTCATGAACGCTTACACTTGTTAGCAGAATTCAGTATGTTAGTTGTTATATTTATCTGTATTGCTAAATAAACAACCACAGTTGATTTGTGTAAAATCACCTCATTTTGAAGATCAGATCATAGAAACTTAATATAACTATAATGAACTTTTTTGTTCCAAAAAGACATGTTCACTGAGTTCAATATTTGAAATCCACCTACTTAGCCCTTACTTCCGGAAGCTCTAGCTGCACTTTACTGGGGAACTGGAACCAGCATCAAGTGCCCAGATCCCATGGAAAGCTCAGGGAAGCAAGGTGCCTCCTTCACCTCTCTCCCAGAGCAAGCTCTAATGGGCAGTGCCACAGAGCACTGGCACGCTCACCTGAGAAAAGCAGCATCTAGGTCCTCTTACACAGTCCTTCAGACCAACATGCTCACTGCTAAAATTTCCTCAAAAAATGCTACAAATACAAACCAGCCAAGAGAATTACACACAGCACAATTCATGTAACCAGAAGCTTACATGTTTTTCCCTGTTGAGGAAGTTTCTGCTGTCTATTATCATAACTTTATGAAACACCAGTTGCCTATAAACTAGAGTTTGAGAAACGCTAAAGGAAGGTACATCTAAGAGGAAAAGAAAAAAAAAAATGTCCATGCAATGCACTCAGAAAAAACCTCAAAATCCACATTTAACTAGTTAGGCATTTTTACACACTATATTTTATTGACTGAACCAGTTGACAACAATTAGCAACATTTTGAAAGTGTTTCAGTTTATTTAGTGGGTGATCAATACAACTTTTCTTTAAACAATGAACTAAGCTACTGTAAGTACATTTGCAGAGTTTTCATTTTCTTTAGCCATTTTGTTGAATAGACGAGCATCTGTGGTTGCAGAAACAAAAGTCAACACTCAGGAACTATTCCTAATTTAGCTTCATTTCAGAGAGCTATTTTCACAGCAGTTTCCACTCGACCTTGCACAGAGGTGAGAGTAATGGCAGGCTGTAGAAAGCTACTATGTCAGAAACTGAACAACATGCCTGTGATGGAAAGAACTGGTTTTTGACTTAGTTCTCAAATATACATGATCAAAAAAAAAAAAAAAAAAAAAGCAAAGAAAAAACATCTGCCTACATCTATGTATATCAGTTACTGGCTGGGTACAGCAAGTCCTCTAAAACATTACTCAGGAATTGTTTCAGGCAGGGATCAATGCCTCCTTCAAGACTCCATTGTTTAAGATGTAGACATAAAAAAAATGAGACACCTGGGGATTAGTGAAAATAGAGATTACCAAACCAGCTTTGAAATTGGTAGGAAACTGGTAAAAGCAGTGACAGGAAATGTAGTGATGAAAGAGAAAGCTGAAGTGAAATTACTAAATAAGTTCCTTCAGTATTGGTCTCAAAATCAGTCAAATGAATCTGTAAATAAACACTGGAATTTACCAGACAAGATTCTCCCATGAAGTCACTGGTGATTACTAAAGCCACTCATGAGACCTCACCTAATTTATTTTTTTTTTTTTTTTCTGGTCAATTCCAGTCCCCCAGTCCAAACAGTCATTCATTCATATATATATATATATATATATATATATATATGCACATGTGTGTATATATATATAAATTAGCTTACAGCATACATAAGGAAGAATGGCCATAATAATGGCAAGTCTGTCATACAGGACAAGTTAAAGGAAAATGGCTGTTAAAAAAACAATGGAAATAAAATCATCCTTGATAAATGAACTGATGAAATATGAAGAATTCTCTGAAGGACAACCTAGGCACAGACAACAAACACTGTTCATTAATAAATTTGGACTGTAAATGAAAAAAATCTTCAAAGCAAATGAGTGCAGTACTAAATTCTCTCTTCAGTAAACCAAAAAGAACTAAGCCCCTCACCTCCCCAGTTAATTTTATGATAGAGCTTGATTACTGAATGAGATTGTTTACTCTCTTGAAGGACTTGACTTCTCCTTGGATACACTTTAATTTTATTTCCAATTTTTCACCTAAAGACACTCCAGGTGACAGATGCTCAACTGTTCCATTAGCCTGTAGAAGTCTGACAGTGGATAAATGTGATTTGAAAGTGGGAAGTTCAGTTTCAGCTAGACTGAATCTGTTACATGAAACAAAAAACAACAACAGACCACTGATTTAAAAAAAAAAAAAATCTGATTAAACTTGACTTTTGAGTATTAATAAATGACCAATCCCTACCATTCATAACTATCTAAGGAAGAAGATAGTTGGAGACAGAGTGAAATCACTCCTATTTAAAGGGGATAGAGAGGAATCAATCCTATTTAAAGGAAAATGTTTTTTCAAAATTTTGTACTTTAAGAAATATGAACTTTGTTGAGATGTGACAACTTCGAGATTTATATGGCTACAAGAACGTCCTGTGACCAAAATAAAACTAATTTGAAAAATAAGGATGGAATATTAAACCTCATGATTTTGAGACTTAAAAAAATCTCTACCTATTAAAGATTTGAAATACATCTATCTCATGAGTTCTTCTCCCCTTCAGGTTTTCTAAAACCTTCTCTGAGATATGCTGAGTTTACCACCATTAGTATGCAAGGCTAGCTGCATCATTGATCTGGTCCCCAAAACATCTGTAATATTAACACACATCTCCTAGGAGGGGGGATGGACCACATAAGCAACTTCTACTCGTGGAAAATTAAACTCATTAGTAAATGTGTTTTGATTAACAAGGCATTGGAAGCAATTTATTACTTAATTTAGCTAGATAGATCATGTTAACCACAAATAAATAAAAATCTAAAGACACCAATTCTTGCCCTCATTACAAGTAAAATTACTTTAGTTAATAGGTCTTTTAGCATGAAACATTTCCTACAGCAAACAAGCTGGCTGGGTACACACAAGCTCTGCCAAATCTTTTCCTGCATCTAGCATGTGTGTACACACACACACACACACACAGAATGCTATACTAGTGGTTGGGTTTTTTTTCTTCTTTCCCCTCCCAAAATGCAACAGCTGTGAAAGACCATAAAGTGCTGTATGTATAAAAGAAAGTTCACTGGGTTTTGGAAGCTCTTCCATCCAGCTCCAGTACACATCATCTTATAAATCTTACACTTCTAAAAGACCACTGGGAGACTTTAAATGAAAGGGTAAGCAACTAGAAATGTTTTTAAGATGATCAAATTTACTAAGGATAAATGATGAATATCAGCAAAAGCACCATGGAAAGATGCAGAAATCTGACAGAAAACAGGCTGATTTTTTTTTTCCCCTCTTTCAGGGTGGTGATACTAAAAAGCCCTGAAAGAAGGAGGTATTTTTATGCCATGATCAGCAAGGCATTTAGTCCCATGAGCACATAGCAATGCAATCCTAACCACAATTTCATAGCTCTTCATGCTGTGTAAAGAGAGCAAATACTAAGCAATCTACTTTACACCCGAATTTCCTTCTATTAATTTTAGAAGTAATATACACAGTATAAAAAACACCAAGGTGAGCTTTATATTTTCATAGCTATTTCACAAATAACCAAACCCCATAGTTTTTGGACAGTTGGTTTCTGTACTTAGATTTACTTGCATCTTGGATACACTTAACATTTGTAGCATCTTTCTATAAAAAAAGGTGGAAAACAAGACTTTAACTGCTATTAATAACCAAAGCTCAGCAGCACCTAGAGCTGCCCCAGGGGAAACTGAAGGTCATCTCCCCAGCACTGCAAAATCCTCCCTACAAGGCAGTAATAGCAACAGAATTCTGTCCCTGTTATACAATGTTTTAACCAAATATACGATGTATCTTCACTTACAGGAGAATATGAATAAAATCAGACAAATTAATAAAAGTTTCAAGAGAAACATTTGAATCTGGTGACTGTTTGTTCTAATAAGAAATAGCCTATTAAAACCATTCCTACAAGAAGTCTCCCAAATCAAAATCGTACCTAAGCAGTAGCTTGAAATATGCTATGTAATACAAATAACTTTGAGGCCTCCCTTGACTGATTAAATCACAAACCTATCTCTCCAAGAGGTTAAAATTTAAATGAAAGCTTAGGCTTGGCAAATCCCATCAGATTGTCAAATATGGATATTATGTAGGAACCCCATCTGTTCATGCAGCAACATGAATATGCAACGTGACTGTTGCTGCAACACTTGCATTCACATTGCGGAAAATTTACAAGTAAGCAGTTCCTGACTATAATTAAATCAGGAACAAAGTTCTGAAAACACACGCAGTAGATTGCTTGCCACAAACACGAGCTTTGACTAAGTTTACGTTTCTCTTCCTCTCGTGTGCTGAGATGATAAAACTTTACAGCAGAGGTGTGTTATCCTTCCCACTTACATTGAGGTTTGTTAATCTTCCTTGCTGGGCAAGGTACACTGTTCATTGTGGTGCAGGGAGAGGAGAGTGTTCCTAAGACCGCTTTCTGCCACGTGACCCAGTGCATTGCCCATAATGCGGTACAAAGCAATTAACATTTTCACAGGTACAGAGAGCTGCCAGCTGGAGGCCACAGGGTTCAAAGAGTTGTTGGGAAGAGCTCTATACTTGCCTGCGGACTATACACATAGTAACTGTGAACTAACTTTCTCATCACGGTTTGGTATATTCTTCAATATACCTTACATCTGTCAAAATTCATGCATGTGCTCACTCAATCCAGAAAACATTCAATTCATACCATCTTTTGGGGGGTTTTGCTTATAGATCAGATTCTGAAGTTTTTTATTCCCCACATAATAACCTCTGACTAAAGATGGGTTTGGGTAAAGTTCTACATCCAGTGGAATGAAACCACAGCCATGTTTTCCACAGCACTACCAACTGTGTGTTGGCAGAGTAAAAACGGATTCACAATAAAAAGAACCAACTGTAAAAGGAACATTTAGGAGGGGGGGGTGTGAGGCTATCCAATTGACAACCTAATTGACTGATTTGGCTGTAACTGAGCAGAAGAAACCATGTTGTGAACTTTTTCAAGAAGTATGATCTGCATTCCAGGTGAAAGTGACTGCCAAAACGTAAAGTAATTCTGTTTTTATGGATGCCAGACAGTTCTCTTGGAAAGCATCACCAGGATGTAAACTTGCTGTAGCAGCGTATAAATTCTTGTTTAGTGGTAAGAATAAAAAAAAATATGCCTCACATCACAAGATGAAATGTTTCATCTTGACCAGCAAATATCTACAGCATCGCATTTACATTATTAAATAAAATCTACTTTGTTACTTTTGAAAGTTTTGGAGATTTGTTTTTTTAAATTAAGCCTGCATGCTTTATTATCATCCAAATTTCCTGTGAAATACTTGCTACTTACAAGAGGTCAGGAATTCACACAATAGAAGCTACCTTAAATCACAATGTAGGCAAAGTTCCCTTCTACCAAATACAACTAACTTAAACCAACAGTTGCACACTTATCTGCAATAGCTTGCTCAGCATATTCCCTATCATTCTCTAGAATTAAAAACCTAATTACAAAAGATATTTGCTCTAGCACAGTTTATGCTTCTTATGCTTGCATAAATTCCTTCTCCTCAGGTTGACTCTCAACTACAGCTAGTCTTCTATCCAGTGGCATCTACAGAAGCAACACATTCAAAAGAAACAAAGTAAACTCTCAGTTCAGCAGAATATATCCAGCAGCTTTCAATCAGATGCAACAGGAATTAACAGGGCTGCAAAGCTTTAAAATGAATTTTCTAATTCAAACAACTGAAACTCAATGCATTTCAGAACAAGCTGACAACAAATCTAGAAAATGACATTGGATAACAGCACAACTGTCTCTCCTGGAAAAAAATACTAAAACCACGTCACACAAATTCCCCACTCTCTCTGATACCATGCACAAGACATTTCTCATAATACTAGGATTAAACAGAGGAGGAGTTTGCACAAACATGCACACAACGATATACACAGAATTCAGTACATACAAGGAATAAACAGACAGATTGGATTTGTGTGTCTCTAAAACATAGCAGATGTTTCTTCAAATTCAAGGCATGATCATTTTTAATAAGGAATTAAACACAAGGCACTTCTATCGTTAGGTTTTTGTTCTCTATTAACTGAACAGAGGAAGTTACGTTCCCCACAATCTTTTTAAAATCGCCACAATATCCTTACAAAGCATTTGACAAACATGCAGTAATGTGTATGAAGGAGGAAGCTGGACCCTGACATATGAAACACCCTGGCCTACATTTCTCATGAGGTCAAATGAAGGACAGATACATGAAAAGCACTATTTTGGCAGTATTTACATTTGTAAAGCAAAATATTTAGCTTTTTTTTCAATCTCTCAGATCAGGCACTTCCCAATTAAATGAAAAAATGAATTAAAAAATATAGCATTCTCCTGTCTTCCAAGCAATAGGGTCACCATCCAAAACAACAATATGGTCCAAGTCAAAATGGTCACCATTAAAAAAACAACAAAAAGCCCAAAACCCCCCAACCCAGACTGTGGAATCATAAAAGTGTAAATAAAAGCAGCAGAGATGACTTCACATACTACTAACCATAACCAGAGAAAGTGAATAAATAATTTTTTAGTATTTGGACAAATATATACCTATATGTGGTAGGGCTTTCACATTATAATACCATTTTTATTTTAGTTAGGTTTTAAGACTAAGAGAGGTTTTGAAATTCGGTGCAGAACAAACCCTCAAAAATTCAGTTTCAGTTCTTCCAGGAATGAGTGTATTTCTACCTCACTCTCAATAAGGACAGATGCAAGTCACTTAAATACCTCAGCTGACCTGTAGTTTCAGATTGCAATAGACACAAACCACTGTTTCCTATGTACAGTGTTATGAGCAGACAGAAGGTTAAGCGTTTACCATTGTGCTTATTTCCTTGTTTTCATATTTCACAGAATCACAGATATTTGACCAAAAGTTTTCATTTGAAGCATGATTTGGACATAAGTAATAAAACATTACCAGGGAACACAGCTTCACAGAATCAGCAAGGTTGGAAAGGACCTTGAAGATCATCTAGTCTAACCGTTAACCTAGCACTGACAGTTCCCAACTACACCATATCCTTATCTGCAAGTTGACCCTACTCTTAAAACACCTCTTGGGATGGGGACTCCACCACCTCCCTGGGCAGCCCATTCCAATGCTACTTCTCTCAGAGCAGGAGGAAAAGACACATCCATGTTTCAGTATCAGAGTGCAGATGCAGAAGCTGAGTAAAGGTGTTCGGTTCACATTTTCCTCTGTGTCTAAGTTGGCCCTTCTCTCCCAACAGAAACAATTCTGATAGTGGAGCCGTTCAGATGTGCACTTAAGTCTTTAGTTTGCAGTAAGGAAACACACTAAGTAGAAGTACACATTGGTGCCAGAATTTGCAACTTCTGACAGAAAATGGCAGCAAAACGGTAGCTGAGTAAGTCCCCAAGAATTCCTTTGTTGTTAACACTTCAGTGAAAGAGATTTGAAAGCAAAGAGAGGGTCCAGGCCAAACGAGTGGTGAAACACAATGAGAGAAAATGGAAAGACCCCACACAGATACATTCAACTGACATAATTTTAGGCATGCTTAATAATCTTGGACTTCAGACAGAAAAACATTTCTGATATATCCCCCCTGCCTCCATCAAGCTTGGTCAAACCCTTTTAATTCTCCATGCCTCCCCCAAGTTATTTTACATATTAGATTTGGGTCATGTGTCCATTGCAAACAAAAGCTACAATTCCACAAACCTCCAACCTTCAGGATAACTTGTAAGCACTCTTTTTACAGTATCACTTCAAACTATGAAGCTATATATCAAGGACATTTCTCCGAGGCATGTGACAAGGACAGCAGCAGGAGTATACTAGAATTCCTTTTACCTCATCCTCCATTTGCAAATATGTTAAAGCATGTGCTACAGTTTTAACTTCTTCTAGTACATACCTCCCAGTAAGAACACCAGCAATAAGCTTTAATGATATCAAGAGCAATACATGCATATTCATATTCTGATGTAATTTGTTTAAGGCCTATCACTGCATGAGCTATAGAGAGAATCTCCTTCTGTAAGAGCAACAGCAGTCACAACAGAGAGAAAATAAATCTCTTGCAAAAAACCTCAAAAGTGGCATTATCAAAATCATATAATATTTGCTAAGGGTAATTTAAGTATGAAGTGCCAGGAAAATTAACTTCAAATCTAGTTTAAACTGTTAGAGTAACTTACTACCAACAAAGATTCATCACAATGAGTTTCAAAGTCCTCATTCTCACTGGCATTTGAAAGTTCTTCAGATTTTCACTAAAAACAAAACATAGCAAAAGCACCAAACCTTCAAAACAGATCGCCTAACCAAAAATCTGATTTTATTTATTTATTTATTTTATAACACTCTGAGTACTCTCTTCTACTCAGAGCTCTCTGAATGGACTTAGTCTTAACAGACAGAACCAGTAGCCTGCTAAAGTATGGTAATTAGCAATTGAAACAAATACTTGCAGATAAAGATACAAACGTATCCATGTTAAATCACATCATCTATGTCAAACTGACAAGAATGCTGTGACTAAGCTTAAGAAAGAGAACATTTAAAAAAGAGCAACCACATATTAGCAGGTAAGCCTTCTTACATACTATTGAAAAACATTTTTAAAAACATTTTTAACACAAAGGCAAACATACTGCTTCTCAACAGGTAATTAACCTGAGAAACAGACTACAGTGAGATATTGAAGAACATATCCAAAATCCGAAGCTTAATTCTTGGACTCACAAAGACAAAATCTGCTTCACTGGCAACTAAACACCCTTAAGGATAGTACTCTATGTGTGGGAATAACTTCATGTGTATATAGAAAGTTAGCATTAAAAATACATGTACTATAATAAACTTGCACAGGTAAACGTGTGCTTCAGAGACTAAGATCTTTAGCTAGATTAGGTAGAATTATTTTCTCCTCCTATGGAGTACAAGAAGCCTTATTAGAGCTTGCCTTCCTGTAAAACATCTGGCACCAACTGACACAGGCTACCTGACTAGATTGAAATGTTGGTCTAGTGACACAACAAAAGTGTTTGTCTCTGCATCATGAAAAACTATGCTCAAAAATACCAGCCTATATGCATCATGTTTCATTCACCTTCTTAATATATTTTAAATCACTTTAGGGATCATGAGGCGCTCTACTTGCACAGCTTCAGTCACTGAAATGCTCTTCCCACAGCAAGGTTACTCAATACTGCCACTAAAATCCTGTTCCAAAAGGGTGGGGTTTTCAAACTCCTCACCCATCAGAGCTTGTTGCAGGGAAGTGCAATTGCTCTAGTCACCTCTGGCTATGCCTTGCATCTGCAGTCACAAGCCCATTGGAAATACTCTCTTCGAAGAGTAGGAAGATGCTGAAAAGGATTTGGGAAATTTCCTGTGAATACGGAAGGGAAATAACCAGTGAGACCTCCAAGGCTCAAAGCTTAAAAGCTCACTGAAGCTAATGGAATGGCTGGTCCCTGAAAGCTCACAAGAGCTTTTCACAAAGAAGCAATAACCTCCAGCTGATTCTTACATTACTCTTAATATGTATGCCCATAAACAAAGCAATCTGTGTTTCTGCTGCAGCAATCTAGGGGCTGGGAGAGGTGTGTCTAGGCACTATTTACAAAAGCACCCTAGAAAAGAAAACAGGCTGGAACATCATCCTCCTCTCAGACACCATTGAATCACCAAAGGCACAGTGCTTTGGGCCACCACAGAGAAAATGTCAATGGGTTACTGGCAAAAATTACACCTGATGAAAATATATTAGTAATTGATCTTTTCAAGTATGATCAGAGAAGAAAATACTTATCTTTTTTTTTTTTTTTTTTTTTTTTTTTTTTCTCAAACCTGTTAAGAAAAGGGGAATCTGTTTATGTGAAATCAATCTGTATCAAAGCCAGAAGACTCTTAAAAAAAAAAAGCTGTATAGATAACGACAAAAAGAAAAAGATGATTTGTTAATTATTTGAAACAGACATGGGAAAAGTAAAGTCACCTCACAGAAGTTCACTTTTATCTATGTTGCTTTCAACACAAGAAAAACAGAGAAGCCCAAAACAGCACACTTTAGAAACCAAGGAGCAAGAAAATCCCAACTTCATCAGATGAAATGATACAGCAAACATACATCCTTCGCTTTATTCTTAGCTTTCTGTGTGCTTGTTCACTGCTGTACTTTGTTTTAGAGGGGTATGTTACATACCTTTGTTTTCTCCCCTTTTTTAAAAATCAGCAGCATAATCAAATAGTGCAAACCTGTTGAGAACATATTCTATTGATACAAAACTAGCCATTGAAATTCTAACTTAATACTTGAACTGTAATTCAGAGTAAATGCCAAGTCAAAGCTCAGAACTTTTAAGTGCAGCATAAGAGTTCCGAATAAGAGTATATTATTCTAATAAGCAAAAGCATTTTTGCTATACTGAAATAGATTTAAATTGAAAATATTTATTTCTATTAGTAAAATCAGAAAAAGGTGGAATTGTTATGTAAAGTCAAATATTTAAAATAATAATTTCTTAAGTGTTTTTATTACATTTTGGACTACAATTTGTAAATACAAGCACAACAGATCTAAATAACAGATCATCAACTTAAAAGCACAAAGGTTACTTCTGCTAGAACAGGGGGCATAGCTTCCTTTCCCCTACAAATTAAAATGAAAGCCCATGCCTCTGCACACACACTATTAGTCTGAAATTTCCCTGTAACTATACAGGGAAACACACCTTCACCAGCATAAGTCTGTGACCAGATCAGTACCTGGGTTTAGAAGGACTACTGAAGTAAGGATTGGGTTAAATCTCCAAGAACATTTATGGCCGAGGTGGAGGAGGGATGGGGACATGAGTACTGCCATGACTGGGCTGAAGTCACCTAAATAACTTTTAATTTCATAGCTGCCTTAAGGCATTTTTATTTAGTCTTGACCCTGCCATATTATACATTGACACTGCTCTTCTTCACTCTTGTAAGCAAGAAGGCCCAAATTTGACACCGTGTTTAAAAGACTTCCAGAGAGCCTGGCACTGTAATATGGATACTCATTTCCAAGCCAAGAACCTCTTAACTCTGCTCACTGATGAAGCTCACCTCATGGAACAGTCCTTTAGGTTTACACTAGAATTGGTATTTCAAGTAAGAATTATGAAACACAAAAGTGAACTGCTACCTCATCATAAGACAGTTCGGATGTGAGTAGAATGAAACTTACAATTTAGATTTGAAAAAACAGCATCTTAGTTCTAAGCTGTATACCTATTATCAGCCAGGAGAAAGTATCACAGTTTGAGGCTTTTTAATGTTTAGTTTTTGTACCACAAATGCAACTGAAGTGCACCTTTCTACAATTAAAGAACTGCCTAATAAGGATTTGAAGATTTCTCCAAGAAGCTTGCTCTTCAAAAGCTTTTTAGTAGATTTCAAAAAGCTAAAAACCAAAACAACCACCACAAAAAACACCAAGCAAATAAAACACATCAAATATTTCTGGGATCTCTGAAAACAGAGATGGAAACACATTCTCCACATTCATGGACTGGCATCACATGTGTTCCGATAAGAAAGGATATTTCAAACTCCGTTTTTGAAGCATAACCCCTTCCTTTATGGGCTTATGTGCTAAACCTGTAGAAAAATCTCTGCGCGAATTTTTTCTCATTCCATTTTATGAGCCAAATTCTCCAGATTATGCTTCCACTGATTAATGGACTACACCAAGGACCAACTTCGTCCTGCACTAACAGTCAAAGTAGTACAAAAATTATAGCTTGAAATACAGTACATTGCAAATAATGACTTCTAAGGAAGACAAAATTTTTATTAATTTAGCCTAGCCTTTCAAGATTTATCCCATCATACATAAAACCCATAGCACATAGGTACCCTAGTGCCGATCTTGCTATAGCTTCTCATGTTGAAAGGTACCTAGATCTACGAAATCACACAGAATGTGTAGTTTATTTCAAGCATCAAAATTCAACAGTTCATGTTACTGTGCTAACAAAAAAGATGTTTTAAGAAAATTTGTGAAAATATTTTATCTTAAGTATTGCTGCTTTCCTAACTTCTCTCCCTTTAAATCCATAACTTTACAAATAAGGATTTAAAATTTAAGTACCTTTGTAAAAATAAAGGAAACCAAATCTCACAGGGATAGTATGACGACTAAAATTCAGCAAAAGGCAAAAAGTAAATTTTCACACAACTTTCATTAGCTGAAAATAAGAGTACTGACACAATGTTGAAAGATCTTTGTCAGAGAGCAGCATGTTACCAGAACATGCCATAACGTCACATGTGATATTTTATGTTTAAATTTAATGAATTAATTCAAACTGTTTACCTGCAGTGATTCCTTTGCATCAAAATCAAACCAGGTCATAAACAGGTTTTCACTCTGACACTGCTTATTCACATGATTCCACGCTCTCTACCACACCACAAATTCATACCAAAACACAGACAACGTTAGCAGAGAATAATCCATAATCTCTGACATCCTAGCGCAAGCACTCTGACTTGGATTTAAGCAACTGACATATGACCATTAAGGCTTGCTTTTGAGGACAGTAACCCACAGTATGTGTATATTTACCTCAAACATATCACAAAGATGTATCCACTGACACTGAAAATGCCTGGGAAATATTCACAGCTCACAGAGAGTACAAAGAAGCTGTACAGCAGGTATTAAGGTTGGGTTGTAAAACAGTTCATCACTCGATCAGAATGACTTGCTTCACAAATGGTGAGTTCATAAAATGGCAATTTTCTTCCTTAATGTAATTTTCTTCTCATAACAAAGTTTAGTATGAGGTAGAAGTACACTTTTTCTGATGCATTCATAGTCAGAAAGGCCTTGATGTTCATGTTTAAATGCAGTGGAAACACACAACTCAGTAAAGCTATAATATGTAAAACAAAAGCTATAATGGAAACATTATTTCCCAACCTACCTCAAAAAATCAGCTTTCAAAATGCTTGCAAGCTGATATTCAAAGTTCTCTAGATACAAAACCGAAGTGGCTACATTTTGTTACATTTAGGTTTTGTACATCTTTCCTTGAAATGTGTTACAGCGACCTCAGACCTCCACGCAGCCAATCCATGAAACATTTAACATAGAAAGAAACCAAGCACCAAGGAAATGAAAAAAAAAAAAAAAAAAAAAAACCAAAACCAAGGAAATGAGGAAAAAAAATGTATTAAGAAATGTATCGGATATTTTAGCTACTTTTATTATTTTTTTAAGGCTTACCACAAGAATGCAAAAAACGGGGAGGAGGAATCATAAAAACTAGGTTAAAATATACCCACCCCTAGCCGAAAGCTTTTTGGTGTTGATAATTTTGGCAGCGTACTCTTGTCCTGTGGTGATTTTCATACATCTCCTCACGACGGAGAACGCCCCTCTGGAAACCAAGAAGCGAACAAAGTGTCAGTCTAACTGAAACGGTTCACTGCCATTACCGGCGCGAAGGTTTTAACGGGTTTCAGCAAGAGGTGTGATGTCGGCAGAATTAAAAAAAAAACCTTGAGAGTTCTGGTCAGCGTTGATTTTATTCACCCGAACAGTAAACTCTGGTCAGAAACGCGGGTACGAGCCATACGACCGAGCCCATCCCCGCCTGCAGCCGCTGGGCGGAAGGAGGGCACATTTGCATTGCCCCAAGGCCGGCACCCACCGCGGGGACAACGCTGCGGCGGCCCGGCCCCGTGTGTCCCGTTCCCCCAGCGGCGGGGCGCGCCCGGAGGGCTCCGTCCTTACTTCCCGAGCTCCTCGAAGAGCTGGTACTCGTCGGTGAACCGGGTGCAGGTGGTGGTTGAGGCCATCATGAGGAC
>NW_020799099.1:6927062-6929231 GCF_003259725.1 Athene cunicularia | reverse complement strand
TTCCTGCCCGCGCCTGGGCGGGCGGGAGCTCCTGGGCGAGGAACGAGGGCTGTTTGTGCCGTGCAGGCACAGCGCGGACCGTACCGGCGGGCCCCGCTCTTCACCGACCGACTGTCGTGGCATAAATGGCTTCGTAACAATTAACTGTCTCCTTGGGCACGGATTCGCCAGAAGCCAATCGGTATCTCACGCTCATGTTCAATTAAGACAGCATCTGTGCAGCCCGTGGCTCACTTCCACGGCCAGGTCCCTTAAACGAGCCATCGCAGTTGGTCTCCCTGGATCCGGGCGGATCCAGCCTGAGAGGTGGAGAGCGGGAGCAGGGAAAGCAGAATCCTTGCCGAGACAATGTAGGTGTTGGCCACAGCTTTAAGGAGACCTCGAGACACGCGTGCTGCGAAGGGACCATCGCACGCACCAAACCTAGCACCTCCATAAGGGCGTAAGAATAAGGCTGTATTTGCTGCACAGATAGACGGGAAGGGTTGAGAACACGAAGCAGAGAGCACATGTGTGGTGATGAAGATAAAATGTAATAGCAAACAGCTGTCTCCATTCTTTAACCTTGGGCTAATTTCTGTCCCAAGTAAGGGTAGGCTTCTCTGTTAAAATAGCACTCAACAACATCATCAAAGAGCACTAATGAACACAAACCGAGGGGTTACCAGGCCATTTGAATTGTATTGAAATTCAAGAGAGAATTCTGCAAGACGCTTTAAATGTGTCTGATTTTTTTAAGTGTTTTGAATGTAATTATTTCAGTGTTACTGAAAGCATAGTAAAAATGCTGTTGAAATAAAGAAAGTGTGTGTGTGTAGGAATTTTTGGGGGTAACGGAGAAACGTATGTTTGGATTTGATTTATCCATAAGATTTCCTTTTCTAAAACTATTTAAAGCTAAAGTAATAGTGACAGAGGAAGAAATGCTAGTTGTTGGAACTGCAACGACTTAAAAACCAAAACTATTTCCTAATTTTGATGTTTTCCCTTTGAAAAGCTTTTCAAATGTATACGTGCCACCAATGCCTTTGTAACTTCATGCTTCTTTCTGGCCTAAGCTTTGCCAATAATAATTCGCTCCAGACAAGTCCTGTCATTTTGCTTTTATTCTTTTCTGATAAAATGAGTGGTGGGAGATAAGTAATGAGTTAAATTAACATCTGCACAGCTGTTTAAACATTTAAAGTGTTCAGTGTGTCAGTCTGTGGTACAACTAGAGCTTCACTATAAGGGGCAGCATGCTGCTTGAGTCTAAGTAGGCAGTCTCAAGCATTATTTTGATACATAAGAAGACACACGTATGAAATACATCCACAAAGATTTTCTTTTTATTTTTTTTTACTTTAAAGCTCTAGAGTTTCTAGACTCAGGATCCAGAGCTGTGATCTTGTAGGAAGAGTTTAAAACCTGCCAATTCTTCCCTAAACTAATGCGAACGTCCATGTATGAGGGTAATTTTCCCCTGGGTGAGGCAGCTGCACCTCATACAAATACAACTAAATTCATGGCATAGGCAGCAGCAAAGAAAGTCTTTGAAACTTGTGAGCAAGTACAAAGCGTTTACTCCATAAGTTCCTCTCCAGGGAAATGTTACATGCAGCAGAGTGAGTATGAAAAGACTGGAGGATGTTTCTGTTTAGACCAGCAAATCTACATTGGAGCAAGAATGAAACTATTCTCAGATCAGTGAAGGGAACTCACATTAAAAAGTATTCAGAATGGTAGCATATTTCTTAGTTCCCTCTAACGAAAATATAACATGTGAGTTGTGCATAATTTTGTATATATCTGCATAAATAACGCAATCAGCAGTACTGAAACCCCAGAGTGGTCTGATGAGTGTGAGTATTTTCGGGGGCATGTCTGCTGGGTTCTTTATCCATATATACATAGACATTACAAAATTTAACATATTTCCCTGTCCTATGTCATTTTTTTTCTCATAGTATATTCTAACAACAAGCATCTGGCCAAAGTGTCTGTTAGTACTGTGCCATACATTTATTATTCAATTAAAAAAATATTCAGAAGAAAGTATTCAAGTCAATTAACTTTCTTTTCTTGTTGTTGTTTTGTGGTGTTTTGGATGACGTTATAAGGATGCACGATCCAAAAGATTAAAAAAAAAAATCCTTTTGTTTTATTTCCCCATTTCCCAATCGGGGGCGG
>NW_020799099.1:6850451-6927012 GCF_003259725.1 Athene cunicularia | reverse complement strand
GGGGGGGGTGGGGGGGTGAAGGCCAAGTAGTTCTGACAGAAATATCAAGCATGAATTTTATTAGAGGAGCTAAGGAAAGAAAATAACTGTTTACAAGATCAGTATCATAGGAGAGCTTCCATAAGGAGAGATATTAGGGAAGTGATGAATAGCTTGGAAACAGCTCAGTTAAGAAATTTTTTTCTTGTTACAACAATTATCTCTCAAATATATCACTCTTGAGCTGAAACAAACTGTTATGGTTTAACAGTTTTGTTACTGTGTACCGTTGTAGAGTTACTGTTTTATAGTTTAACAAAATGTTAAACTCAGTGGAATGAATTATATATTCAACTTTAGAATGAAATAACATTTATTGAGGCAAAGGAAATTGTATTTATTTTAAGAGTTTCCTACCTCAGCAAGGTTTTTTCTTCATATGGCTTTATTTTTAGACAGCCAAAGTGAGGTTTTTGTTTTATTTCAGATCATGCAAATAAAGACTTTAAATTTGCTTATGTTTTGAAGGACTCAGAGTGCTTTCAAAAGGTCATGTGTGTAGACTTCTCATTATAAGAACTGCTAGGAATATTGTGTATTTAGTTCATGAACAAATGCAACAGCCATTTACAGCAGAGGTCCAGACAGAAAACAGCCTGAAAACCTGAGCACTCTTGGGTTTAGACAAATACTCACTTTATGAGCAGATGGTCTTAAACAGAATTCCTCGGTCCTTCCAGAGGTTGCATGTATTCTTGTGGCAAAATGTTTATTGCCTTGGGACAACTGATGGAAAACACTGGAGCAGTTACAGGTACATTATTTCAGTAAAGCTGAAAAACTGAAATTTGATCAGTAAAATATCCCTATTTTGTGATTTAAAATGTGTCCAAAGAACTCCTTAACAGCAGATTGAAAGTATCGTCATTTTTCCACAGTGGCTCACATTGATAATGCATGACAAACATCCCTAAACTGGCCAAGAACGTGGTTGTGGGCTTGATCTAATGAGCATCAGGAGGTGAAGGAAGCTGAAATCTATGGGATAAAGCACCACAGCTGAACATTTCTGCTAGTGTGAGCAGCAGGGAAGGCAGTGGGTAGGAGTACGATGGAAAAGTCAGAGGAGAGATGTCAAAGTAGGAACAAAAAAGGAAGAGAGAGTGCTGTGTGGGAGCAGGAGGAAGGGAGAGGTGTTAGACAGCAGATGGAAAGGGGAAATTAGACCGATGGACCTGTGGCTGATGAAGTCACGTGGCTTGCATAGTGAAAGACGAGAAGAGACACAGAGTAAATGAGTTTTTTAATAGGAACAGACAATCACAGAAACATACCAAGTGAAGAGGACAGGGAACAAAGGGAGACAACTTTTCTTAGAAAAAGGAATAAATAAAGGGAAATTAAAAGAAAGTGGAACAGTTAGGGTCAGACACAAAAATAATCGACGTGAAAGTGGATAGAAGAATGAATTTCTGAAAACAGTAGGAAAAATGGGGAGATGTTAATCGAAGAAAAGACCAAACATGTATGTGGAAACAAGGAAAGATATAAAAAAAAAAAAAAAAAAAAAATCAACTCTGAGAAATCACACAGAAGACCATGGATGGGTTTGCAGTTCATTGTAATATTAATTTCAACTGGAGGCAACAGATTTCAGGTTGGTACTGAATTATCTGTTGCATCTTGTTCTATCTCTTCTTTATTTTTTCTCACTGGAGCTGTTGGGCTTTCCTAAAGAAACTTTGGTGGGGGCAGAAGCACTGGTAACATCACCTGGTCAACGTGCCAGAGACTGACTCGCTGTAACCTATCATTTCCAAGTGATGATGGTGACCTAAGGTGTGCCTTAATGTCATCTGCTGGAGCAGCTCCCTCCCAAACACCTTCTGATCAGTGCTGACTCCAGAAACTGGTGCCAGTCCCAGACATCCCAGGTCTCCAGTGAGTGGTAAAGAGCCACAGTGGAGCTGCTGAGCAACCTGCCCTAGGGCTTGTTTTCCTTCCGTGGAGAAGCAGTCTTGCTCAATCCCTTGCTGCACTTGTTCCACCATGTGTGCATAAGCACTCGCAGAAGTAGATCCTTGAAGGTTCCCCAAAGAAAATTAATTATTTATCCATTATTTACACCCCTGGCAAGCACCTTACTCCCTGACTATGGCAGTATGTGTGCTCGCTCTTATTCTCCTGCTGAGGCACTCTTACATAGGATTAATTTACTCTTCAGTGAACCAGAAAGATGTTGGCAGAATAACTGATTTGATAGCTCAGTGATTCTGTCACGCTCTTGGTATGCAGGAGACCAAAACTTCTCTCTGGCCTAAAAAAACATTACTCCTGACAGACGAGGAGGCACTACAGGGAGAACTCAGTGAAAAATTAATGCTTTTTTTTAAAATTTTCTGTGTGTGTGTGTGAAGGACAAAAATACAGGCTTAGCAAAACTGAGATGTTTCAATTTGTTTGTATTGGAAAGGAAACAGAAATGCCCTAATAAGATAGACGTTTCATCTCAGAATTTTAGATAGTACAATTTTATTCTTTTTTATTTGAAGGTATTTTTAATTAAGATTGTTCCTTTAAAAGAATGCTTTTGAAGAGAGTGATTTCTGTTTAATATAGTTTAATTTTGAGCTGAGTAATTTTTAATTAATCCCTAGCAAACAAGATATTATATTATTTACAGAGATCTTCTTACAAGCAAGTAGCAGAGTCGGCAACACTACAAGAATTATACCTTTTTCCACTAACACAATTGCAAGACATGGATTTGAATGGTAGATACCATTAAAGAAAAAGATACTTCAAGCTGTGAATGAATTAGTCAATGGAGCAAGGACTGGAAGATGAGAAGGAAGAGCAGAACCAGAAAAGCATGCAGAAGGTTGCTATCTTATGCATTTCATGACTGAAACCATGTCAATGGGATGCCAGATTCAGGGATTCAGTGACAAAGTCAGCAAACACCACTGCTCTAAGCAGTAACATTTTGAATCCTCAGATCTAAGAAAAAAAAATCAGTGATTAATTGAAAGCATCCGGAATGCTTCAGTAAAAATATTATAAACTGTAACATTTAGGAGCATTACTACATAGTTACAATATATTTTTTTAAAAAGAGAAGGGGATATTTCTCCTTCTCAAAATTGATCCACTGACCAGCTGGATTATCATTGGTCTCAGCATCATTTATATTTACATGTAGACAATTCACCCCTCCTGTCTGAGCTGAGTAAGGACTTGCCCCAGTAGCTACTAAAACTAATGGGATTTTTTCCTTGTTTTCAGTAGATTACCCTGGTGGACGTGGTAAAGACAACATCTTGGACAAGTGGAGCTGTAAATATTGTTAAGCAGGCAGGCTAGCTTACAGTTTGCCAAGATTACTGCTGAACCTCAGAAATCCTTTTGTAAAGGAAGACAGAAAAGATTTTTCCAGACTGCACTTTTCTTTTGGGCACTAGAGCCACAAGAGCCCTCAGATTGAATTCTGTAAGATCTCACTAGGCTGTAAACTGCTTATCTGTATTTGCTATGTATAACATCCAGGAGCTGATATCCCAAATTCTGGCAATAACTATATATTGGGGTGCCTACCCGCATAGAATCACAGAATCACAGAATTGTCTAGGTTGGGAAAGACCTTGCAGATCATCCAGTCCAACCATCAACCCAACACTGACAGTTCCCAATGACACCAGATCCCTCAGTGCTATGTCAACCCAACTCTTAAACACCTCCAGGGATGGGGACTCCACCACCTCCCTGGGCAGCACATTCCAACACCCAACAACCCCTTCTGTAAAGAAATGCTCCCTGACATCTATTCTAAACCTTCCCTGGCACAGTTTGAGGCCATTCCCTCTTGTCCTATCGCTTGTTACTTGGTTAAAGAGACTCATCCCCAGATCTCTGCACCCTCCTTTCAGGGAGCTGTAGAGGGTGATGAGGTCTCCCCTCAGCCTCCTCTTCTCCAGACTAAACCCCCCCAGTTCCCTCAGCTGCTCCCCATATGACCTGTGCTCCAGACCCTGCACCAGCTCCGTTGCCCTTCTCTGGACACGCTTGAGTCATTCAATGTCCTTTTTGGAGTGAGGGGCCCAAAACTGAACACAGGAATCGAGGGGCGGCCTCACCAGTGCCGAGTACAGGGGTCAGATCCCTTCCCTGTCCCTGCTGGCCATGCTATTTCTGATATGTTGCAGTTAGATGGCAGAGTGAGGAACAAACACAAAAAAGAAAGAAAATGATGAAAATTTTTCATATAGCAAAAGTATCTTTGATGTTAATTTCAAGAATTAAAATGGAATGATTCCAAGATGCTACTGAAGTGGTCTGGATTTTCCCCTCTATCACCTGGCTAACATAGTTTAAATTTTATAACTTTAAAGACTTTCTTTGTCCAGAGTTGCCAACATTAACAAAAATGCTCTGGTCTGAAATAGATGTGACAAATGCAGACATAACTTACAAATTTCTCTGAAACTCTTATATACCCAGACCTCACTACATTTGTCCCCACTCTCCATTGAGGAGGAATGGGAAAGAGGTCTCCCATGTAGAAGAATCAACCCTAGGTAAGATGCCAGGGAGATACATCACATTGAAAAAGCTCCTTTCAAGGAAAGGTAAAGGAAGGGAAACAACAAAACTCACCCAATCAGAGCCAGAAAGTCAAGTTACTTTTGGAAAATCACTCATGAAATCTTGTCTGTACAAGGGTATAGTTCTGTTCCTGGCGATGCTCATTTCACATGTAGGAGCAGTTAAACTACTTCAAGGAAACTAGTATTAACAAATACAAGCAGATCAATCATTTAAGTGAGATACAGCTTTAGGGTCATTGCAACGTGATTTTCAGGAGGCGTCAGGCCTCCAGAGTGGAAGCAAAAAGCCCAGCCGTTTTGGAGGTGGTGTGCTGGAGGAGGTGGTGTGTTTGGCAGAAGCTGAAGGAGCAGAGAAGGGATGTCCTGAAGAGTGAGCGCTGGCTCCAATGTGCTTCTGTAGCTTCCTCTTACTGCTCTTCGAGGGTTTTGTTTGTTTGCTTGATTTCTGTGGTTGCTTTCCAAATGTTTCTGGAAGTTTTAGCACCAACTTTGAGCTTTGTATGATTAGATGACTCAGAAAGGATAAATATATCTCCTTCCAGAGTTCCCAGGGGTTGTTTACTTTTGGTTCAATGGTGATAAGACTCTCAGAAATACATGCATTTCTCTGGCATGGTAGGAAGTCTGATTTTAATGTTACCTTGTCATATAAATTCAAGAGAAATATATGCATCCGGAAAAGCTGGCTATGACAACTTCAATATCATCAAGATTATGAATGAACTATGATCTCAGCTGACACACTCCATAGAAGCTCACAGGTCTACAAATGAAGTAGAAAACACAGGAGTCTGTATCAGCTTGTCTGCTGTGCTCCCCTTGCATTAAACAAGCTCCATAAAGGCATTAGAGATTGCAGGGAACTCCAAAATGCTACAAACCCACCATGACTCCATGCTGGTCTTATGAATCCACCACCACAGCTCCCATAAGAACTGGAACAGGAAAAGGCAGTGAAAAAGAATGGGAATAATATAATGTGCCTCAGTGATTCCTAAGTCACCCAAAAGTCTGCCGGATATTACTGCCAGTTATCACAATGAGGAGCAAACCCTAGGCTGGTCTAACCAGGGACCAAAAGTCAAGGATATATAACAAAAGTTCAAGACGTCTCTATTAATCTGGTAGAAATCGCATGCAATCATTTATGTCGTGCGGCATCTTCATTATGAAATGGATTTGGGTGATTGTTTTGTAAGTATTTCAGGCATTTCCTAAAACAAATAAGGGAGGTGACTCGAAGTAATTTCATCTACCATACATTTTAGGCTCAGAGCATCCTTTTGATGAAGAAAGTTAAATAAGAAAATTAGTAACAATGTCCCCTGCTTCCCATACACAGGCATTCCCAGCACTGGAGAATAAAAGACTTTCCAAGAGGACGTGAAGTCAGAACCAAGAAGTAATGGAGTTAATCAGAGCCGAGAAAAGAGACAGGCTTGGATTTGATGAGGGAAATAAGTCAGTGTTGAGATTTTAGAGGTAGGGGAATGTTCTCAGAGTGGTGAGAAAAGGGAATAATTTGGATGACAATAGTTTAGACAGATTGAACTGAAGAGGGCGGAGAAGTTTTGGTCAGAAAAGGGGAAGATCTTGAAAGAACTAGTGCATAGGCTTGTGTTGAGACAGTGTTGACTGAGAAGGCTGAAGAAAAACAGTTGTAAGACTTGTGGAGGCTTTAAATATAAATAGAGGAGAAATGCAGTAACTGGTTTTGTGACCTAGGCAGCAGGGAGTGCTAATAGTAAGAGAAAAATGAAAGGAAGTAAGAATAAAGATATGTACAACTTACAAACGGCTGGCCTGTGGACTAATCTAACTTTGTCAGAATGCCATTTCTTACATCTTCACATATTGTACTCAGCACACTCCAGAATACTCAGAGCAACAAATATATTCTTATTTACCGGGCAAAAAATATCAGGTAAAAAATGATTCCTCAAATTAAGTGCAAATTGTCTAAACCAGTTCACTAGAACAAAACTATCTGAGTAAGAAGGAAGCTTCAGTTTCCTTTTCACGTGGAGTTACTATGCAAAATGTCAATCAGTAATACAAGAACACCCTTTTTCTTTCTGTTGGTTTTTGTTCTAATCATTTGCATGAGTGCCAGCATTTCCCCACATTTCCTTTACCGTGTTATCTCGAGCTCCAGAAAACACCGATTGTTGTAGCGCAAAAGATCTCGATAAGGGCACAGCTGTGAATGTGAGCGCTGTGTTTCAGTTATATGTAACATGATACCTGTTCTCCCTGCTTTTATGGTACAAAAGGCTACTGTAATGATCATTTGTTTGTTGAGCAAATTAAAGATGATCCTGTCAGTTCTCTGCCTAGGTTCTCTCCAGATAGACATTAAAGTGCAAAGCATTTGCTTCTTGCTTACATTTGGGTCAGCTGAGGGCAAGTGTCTTCTCCAGTCCAGCCCTTCACCATCCCCTTGCTTGAAATGCAGAGAGATGTTTCACAGTGGGATATCTGACCAAATGAGAGCATTTTCAGGCAAGGGGCAAAATTGGCAATTTCGGTATTTTTTTCTGCTCACTGTTGCTATTCAGAAGCAGCACGGATAGCTTGCAGATGGAGTGAAGGAAGGCAGGCCTTTCCCTTACAGCCATCCAAGGAGAGGAACAGGAGAAGCTCCTGTGCAGTGGCCCTTCACTGGATGGAGCAAAACAAAGGGTGACCTTAAGCAGAAGGCAATGCCATACATGAGACTCTGCTGCAATTGGAATTAATAGGCAGCTTTGTTAGATGTCTGTTTGGAAAGAGCAAATATTAAATAGCTGGCTTCAACAGCTACATTGTTAGGGCTCATACATACCTGCAGAGAGCTGTCTGAGAAGCTCAGAGGCTGTGGCTTGCCAGGTTTGGGTGGAATGGACACCCCTTGGTTGGGAGATTCTAGCAAACAAAGTTGTTGTAAGCAGCTTTTGGAAATGCTGTGTTACAGGAAGGAACTTTAACGCAGCCCTGGTCTTTATGAGCTTTACAACACCATCTTCCTTTCAATGTATTAGCACTAAATAAACTTGCATAAATAAGCAGAAGAAATTTTTCACACTTGGAGAACTAATTTTTCTCTTGGAATTGTGAAATATGATGGATGTGCTACTATCATTTTTATTTCAAGAAAAATTGATGGCCAATACAGGGCATAGAAAGCTGCTAAATTAGATTCACCTCCTTAACTGTATCTAAGCTTTGTCTCAATAAATATTTTTCTAGTAATTAGTATGATTCATACTGCAAGTAATGATTACACATATTGTCGGGTTTAACCCTGGCCGGCAATTAAGCATCACACAGCACTCACAATGTAGCTTTTAGCAATGCATTGTACCACACAGTTTACCCAGAGGCTGGTGCATGATAGGGAATGTGGATATTCAACAGTGTCTCCTCCAGCTGATACAAGCTATAGGTAAGCTCATTCCCCATCCTGACTTCTATCTAGAGAATCTTTCTGATTCAGAATTGCAGGGAGGTCTCTCCATTTATTAAAAAAGAAGAAGAAAAAAAACCCAAAATCAACAAACAAACCAAAACCAAAGACCTGGTAAAAAATAGAGAAAAACAAAAAATGCTATTTCCTGGATGATATCCTGCAGAGAAGTAGCTTCTCAGTTTCTCCATTGGAAAACCATCTTTCCTTCAGCTCGTATTTTTCCTCTGTGATTCCACCTTCCATGGCAAAGCACCACAAAGGCAAAAAGAGCACCTAAATAACTTAATCACCCTGGAAGGCTTTTCTGTCCCAATCTTAGTCACGCTGTAGTCACGACCAAGCCAAGTGTTTCTTCCTTTGAACGACAATACCAGAAGGCCCAGGAACAGTTTGGTTTTTTAACACTCTGTGAGCTGGGTTCCCAAAATAGCATCAAAGTGGTGTCACAAACAAACTAACCACTTCTCCATGCAAACAAGTAGTCTGACTTCAAAATTATCATTGGAAGTTACTGGTCGGTTCACTTCTTTCACAAATTTTGGCCATCAGCATAAAATGCCAGCAATCAGTTGAAATATGACCAACACATGAAATGAAGTATATATAAACCCAGCAGGAAATGGTAACGGATGTTAATAGACAAAAAGACAGACAATAATTACATGCACTCACCAACAAGAAAGCTTGGGTTGCCATACCCGCAGAAAAACGGTGATCAGCAGCATATATACAGAGAGTAGGTTGTAGCTAGATGTACTATCACTGCAGGTAAGCAATGCAAAGGGTGGAAAAAACATTATTAGAAAGGGGAAAAAGTTACATCATACATAGGAAAAAATTTCCTATATTTAAACATCATTTAAAGGTAACTCAAATATTTTAAAGGTATCTAAAATGTAAACAGCATTTAAAGACTTAGAGAGTACTTAAAGTATTTTAGAAGCTTCTGAAGTATTGTGAAAGCATAAATTTATACAAGTATAAATTCAGGATAAATGAGAATTAAGAAACCATAGGACTGTGAATGAACTTTGTAGTTCTGATGAACTCGGTCCTACAGTGAAATGGATGACAAAGTAAGTTTGTATCCTATTGGAACCCCTCGGTACTACCACAACAGAAATATGAAATAGCAGTACTACTCAGAGGAGCTACTATATCCCTCTTCCTTCCCACACAAGTGAAATTACAGAATAACAAAACAGACAAACTATACTACTAGTGAAAAGATGCATTTAAGAGAAAACTCATTTCATCTGACATACAGGAGTAGGAAAGCATGGTGATACTGCATTTTAGGAGAAGATTCTGGTATTATTTGCTACATTGTGACTCCAAAATATTCGAATGAAGTTAATAGTCTGGAGATATATATATATATATATGTATGCATACTGATATATATGCACAGACACACATACAATGTTTCTTGATAATTAACTGGGTACATGTGGGAGACATCTGGACCACCCAAATTCCTGCTTCATTTCTATAATGTCTTGTTCCTTTCAACAGTTGCTGAATCCTAAGTTAACACAGCTTTTTAGGCATGCTTGCTGTAATTACTGTGGTGATGGGACATCATGCATCAAATTTCTATAAGCCCTTTGGCTGCCTCCTCTGGGTGCTTTAACAATGAAGGAACCGAAGTGGAGTTTTCCTTTATCGATATAAACCCTTCCTAACATACTGTGCGGGCTGAATCAGGGTTTTTATCATCACCTAGACAATGTAAAATGACAAGGGATGGAAAATAACATGGAGTCGGCATGGCTGAGTATAGTATAGTATCTGTTGCCAGATAAAAAGCAATAAAAAGGAGCATAACCCAAAATATCCTACCAGTTGCAAAACTGCTGGAGATGACAGAGACAATCCATGTGATGGCTTCCATATAGCTGTGTATATGTATGGTGTGCCTGGCTCCTGCAGGACAGTGCATGCGGCTATACCCACTCTCTGTGTCAGGGGCTAAATTCCTTTACGTGCGGGTCACAATGCTGCCGCCACACCCTGCTTTCCTCCCATGCTGCTGCTACCGCTCTCATGGCTTCCTGAAATTTAAGAGGTGACTCAATTGGAAGCAACTTCATGGATTTCTCTGAACAAATGGGAGGGTGTGTGTTTATAGATAGACAGCTGAAGTGTTTGTTAGGTTGCTTGTGTGAGAATCCCGCGCTCCTTCATTAAGGAAGCACTTTTGGAGTGACAGTCTTGATTTACCTCTGCAACAAAAGGTTATAGATAACACTGATCAAACAACAATTGTTGGTACTGTGCATGTTGAGAGGTAATTTCACGGTCAAAGGTTAAACCAAGAGGCATTAGAGCTGTGCAGTGTTGCCCAAGTATTTTCATGTCTTTAAATACTATTATATAACTACAAACCTCTGGAGGGATCCTTATAGGCTTTGTATGCTTGCTGCATTTGATGTTATCAAAAGGAAAATAACCCCACAAATAGACAACAGTAGTTGGGTTTCATCAGGAGGAGAAGTTTCCAGTCCTGTACATTGCATTAGTGATGCGCAGCCTTCAGAATAACCAAGAACAGAGGCACTGCAAGGGGCCACCCCAGATAAAAGCTTCTCTCCTAATGGAGTGCAATTTTCTCTCTTTCTGTATGGCAGGGAACTAAATGTCACCCTTTTTTTTTTTTTTTTTTTTTTTTAAGTTAGTTAAAAAATGTCAAACTTCTACAGGTGCATCTGTATGAGCATTTACCAAAGTAGAGATCCATGCCTAATCCTAGTACATGATTTGTATCAGCGTGTGTCACAGAGATATCTTCTGGTTGTTCTTTCTCTTTAAATTATATTCTGTTCATACTCATTCAAAGCCCATTTCTTTAAATAGACAAAAACTCTCCGAGATTTCACAAGTCGCAGAAACAGGCCACTGAAATTTCTGTCAGTATTTTCAGGGCAGGTATTAAAGAAAGTTACTTTAAAGTATCCCTTTGAACAGCAGATCTGTTGAATGATTCACTTTCAGCCCATTTCTGCTAGAATTCAGATAAATGAATTGATTGGTTGGTTTTTTCTTTTCCCTTTTTAATCTGAGTTTTGAAAGATTGGTAATTATTTAGTCTTTGTTTCTTGTTACTGCTAACCAAGGATTTGTTTGGTGTTTTTAACATTGTTTTTAGAAAACAGAAGGTGTCAAACCCAAACTAGGTTTCATAACAATGCCATTACATAACCATCCAATTAGTAGCTCGTTCACTGCTATTAATAGAAGCTTCCACATCTAAATTTCTTTGTGCAGTGCTACAATAACTGGCAAGAAGAGGCTTCCCATTAGTTATGCATTTTCAGAAGAGAATAAATGAACTTCATGGAGTTTTATGAGATGCAGAGTAATGTGTGGTTTATTAGTTGCCAGGCTGTCCCAATGACGTTTGCCTTTCCGGGCTCACGGGAGATGTTCAGACCCAGTGGACTGTTGTTGAAAGCCTCATCTGTACATACACAACATAAAAGGCTACTAGAGACAGAGCTCAGACCAAGGTTGTCTGAAGCCAGGAACGCTTTGAAGTCTTTTGCTTTGGAATAGTAGCTGTAATTTGGTATGATAGTTGATGTTTACAGTGACTGACAAAGTACTTAATTCTCTAGTGATGGTGATGTTTTACTGTGGTTCAGCTACAGTTCTATCCCAAAATGGGTTGTCATTGTCCTCCATTTCAGCTGTTTCATAACGTTGGCTATTGCTGGTTGGATGTTTGTCATGCTGCAACCACTGAGCACAAACACAGAGGAATCTGAACTTTCTTTTGAAAAAAAGAGATTGGAGCTTTGATCATATTAAGATGCTTGAGCTGCTGACCACAGAATCTGATCCAGAACTTCTTGTAACTTTCTGTACAAGATCTTTTTTTATTTTCAAAGGAGAGATCAGATATGATTTCTAATTTTTTAAAAAAACCCTTCAAGAGTTGCAGCATGTGAGCTAGTTTGAACTTACATTTCTCTGTGCCTGAATTCCAACATGGAAGTAATGAATTCATGAAGAGATTTTTCCATGGCCTGACGACAACCTTCCACTTTTCATCACAGAAATTTCCTTTTATATCTGATCTCTCATCTGATATAAAGATGAGTCATATTCAGATATATACATGTTTCTAAAATAATTTATTCTCCTGAGGTCCATATTCTCCTCTCCTTGGGTATCTCCCCTGTTCCTGACTTGCAAACTGTTTGAGGTTTTGCATGTCTCCTGCTCTCCATCTCTTCACTGTATCATGCTCCCCACCAGCTGCTGTCTACAGGGACATAACAGTCTCTTCCACTCCTTTTCCCTAGGCACAAGATGCTTCAGAATTAAGAATCTACTTACATCAGTACAAAATGAGTTGCATAATTAATGGGCTTGACTAAATATTATTTCAGGTTTCTGTTTCTGCATTGCTTCCTTGTTGATGTAGTTGTTCTTAAGACTCTTTTTACTTGACTTACAGATATATGTCCTCCCTGGGGAAAAGAAAAAAGGAAAAAAAGAAAAAAAAAATGGATTTTCATAATCAACTATATGAGTTGAAGCACAAAAAGAACACACGCACTCTTTCATGGGCATATTGAACTGTAGAGTATAAATCACTAACAACATTTTTTCTTTGGTCTGTTGTTTAATTTCTTCCTCCTATCCATGTTATTGCTTTCCTCTCTCTTACTGTAAGCCACTTAAAGTTAATAATCAATGTAAAACATAAAACTGAAATATGAAAATGTGAAATGTGAAGTCTTTTTTTATGTCTCTACATAATCTGTAGTGTTCCACACAAGTATAATAAATCTTTTTCTTGTATTTTTCTTGCGATCATGACAGTGTATTAATTTTGTATATTCACATATTAATCATCCATTTCAGTGAGATTCATGATATATTTGGCCACATTTATATGCCTGCAGAATACACAAGAGTCCCAAGCAACCTGCATACAATGATGGTGAATATGTGGTCTCTTCACCTTTCACATTTATGGCTAACTTGGCATGAAGCAAGTTATGGCTCTTCTGGGTGGGAAAGTGGAGAAAAAAATGGTTTGGCTTAAAATGAAATCACAGCACTTTTTGTACTTTCACGCTGAAGGAACCACTGCTCTAATGTGTGAAAATGAACAAATGTACAAATGGCAAGATGAAAATCTGATATTGCCATTAACAGAATGGCATCTTTTGGTATCTAATGGAGACAAAGCTTCCTTGTGGCATAAAATTACTCCTCTGCCTGCTTACAGTACAGAACTAAATGCTGCTCCAGTGCCTGTCTTCTTGCCCACTGTTCATATTTCTGTCTTCCTGACTTCAGGACTAGGTAGAAAACAGAAGTCCATTTTTCTTTCTGAAAAGACTTTAAAAGATATTGCCTTGATTTTGACAAATTTCATGCTAAAGGGGGGAGAAAACTACATTAAAAGCAAAGGAAGATCTAAATAATAGATTTTCAGAACTCGGTAAGCCATTCAGAACTGGAACAGTCTGAACAACTTCGAATCCTGTCTAAGTTTAAAAAGAGACATTGAAGGGATTGCATGAAATTAAGCTGCTATTCTCCCATTTTGCTCAAAACATTAGTGTCACTTTTGTGTGGAATACCTGGGTATGATAAGCTTTAAAAATACCTGACAAGGTACTTGGCACAGAAAATCAGGCTTCCCACTTAAAAACAGCAAACCTCTGATTCACCTCTGTCAAAGAAAGACCTACCGAAAATTGACCGTGACCCATGTTGTTTCACAGAAAATGTGGATCTGATGCTCAGATGAAGAATCTTATATTGCCTGAGTGCTCAAAGCTACTTATATGAGAGAAGATTGCTTTGTAAGTAAGGATTTGTAGGATCAAACTAGCATAAGAGCATAAGAAACGCCCTGCTGCATCAAACCATCGGCCCGTCCAGCCGTGTACTTTGTCTCTCACAGTGGCAGAAGGAAAAGCGACGCGGGCATCAGAGCACAGAGCCTAGGCCAGTGCCACCACCAAACCACATGCACAGCTGACTTTTGTAACTACATATTATATATTGTATATATAAATAGTCAAGAGGGGATGGGAAGAAAGCAAGGGGATAACATGAAATCTTCCCGTTCACGGAGAGCTATATTGTGTCTTAGAGATGGCTGTTCAAATGAAACCATTCCAAGCACTCACAAATAGTTCATTCAGTAGTTTACTGAACTCTCGATACAAAGGTAACTTTAGCCAGTGTTATAGCTGCCAATTCGGTTAAACATACTAGTAGCCCACAGTAGCCATCATGTATATGCATATAATTGTCTGGCTTATCCTTCTAGACAAACTCATTTCTTATTTCACAGTGGCCTTGTTTGCCAGTCATCACCAATGGGCCTGTTAGTGGGAACTGCAAGTCACGGGCTGTTCCTTGGCCTCAACCATCAGTTTTCTGAGCAGCAGCAGGTCAGCTGGGTATCTTGCAAATGAAAGAGGCATCACGTAAGCTTTTAGGTATCTCGATGCTGGCTTTATCTGCTTGGTATACAGCACCAATAGTATTTCAGACACAATAAAAAAAAATATCAAACCATTCAAGCTCCTTTTCATCTGACAAACCTACAAATAAAGGATTAATGTGCCCCAAGAGATTCTGACAGATAAAAGCTATATGTTTAGTTCAACAGCCCTGCCAAAGGGTTTAGCAAGGCTGCTTCCTGAGCATTAAAGTACAACCCTCATCTGCATTTATAATTTAACATGTCTGGAAGCACAAATAACGATAGCTTATGAATAAACCCACCCATCATCTGTAAAAGAATGAGCTTATCCACGATGTAAGATTGCTTCTTTATTTCAGGATGTGGAGACAGGACTAAAGATGTATCATGTCTTTTATCATCTTCCCAATCTTAGCTGAAAAATAATAAGACACATGTTTGACCTTGAAACCTCCTACTTGAGGAAAAGGTATTTTCTAGATGATTAAAGCAAAGTAGTTCTATGCAGTTCTCTGCCCTCCCTGAAGTTGTTTTCAAGGTTTACTCATTTATTTTCAAAGGAAAAAGACCCCTAGTATCAGTAATGGTGCTGGCTTTACCAATTACACACATTTTGGGAAGCTCACAGAAACATTACAAGTTTCTGGTATGAAAAAAAACACATGCTAATAATAATAAGGAGAGGGCTTTGGTTGAGACTTAGACACTTTCTCGTAGTGTGTGGTTCTTAACAAGTAGGGTTGAATATCCGTCCCCAGTTTTTTTCCCAGTACAGCACATTTGCTTTGTCTTTCAGATTTTTAAGGTGGCTGAGTATGTTCAGTAACTGAACTACCTGTAAAATAACTAGCTTGTACATCTCTATAGAAGGCAAGCATATGCTTTTATACAAATTATTTATAAGAAAATGCTATAGTTGAAGTTATGGGCATTATAAATACTGCTTGCCAGTTGAAATTTTTTATCAAGTTGAAAATTTAGGTTATGGTAAGCTAGTGAATGGAAAAACACAAACCAGGGAGATTCAAGGTAGAAGTACCTCCCAGTTTTCCTGATGATTAAACAGAAGGCAAACTGCTCAAGAACCAAATGTTTGTCTTCTGATACTCCTAAAGCATCACCGGCTGCTCTTTTCAAATGTATTTTCACCATATCCAAGTTGCTCAGCTTAGTTCAGAGGTGACTGCATGAAAGGTAATGGTCTGTTTTATGGAGAGAGACAGACACAGTGATCTATTGAACTATTCTGGCTTTTAATAGCTATGACCAGAGAATTTAAATGTTGCCAGCAGGTAATGAGTTTATCACTGAGAAACTGGCTTTTTAGGGGAGTCTGGGTTCAGTCCTGCCTGTGATTAATTGACGGCTTTCCAGCCAAGCCTTCTGGAGAGGTTAGCTGCTGAGAGCTTGAAAACTACCTGGTCATCATTAAAACTGAAAGAGGTCATTTAGGAAGATAGCAGTAGAGAATGAATAGGCTCCCGTAGGAAGTCCTGGATCAGAAAAAATAATCCAGTTGATACACAGTTCAAAGGTATACAATCTGCAAGGATAATCATGTAGGAAACAGATAACCCCTGCAACAGATCCAAAGCCAGGAGATGATTGGCATGTTAAGCTTGTGGCCAACATTATTAGTTAAAAACTAAAAATAATAAAAAAATTAAAATATTTTTTAAAATTAAAAGCCAGTATACAAAACCTGGGCTGTATATCCTATTGAGACAGGAAAAGGTTTAGTCTTTCTTAATAAAAAATATGAAATAACTGAAGAAACATTGAGGGTATTGCTATACAGAAAAAATATGTTTATAAGGTCATTGTATACTTGTATAAAGGACTACTTTTAGCTTATGAGTTTATATTCTGATAAGTTTTCTCAGCAAAGAATCACCCAAGTATTCCTGATAGATTTTTTTAAAAATATATTTTCTGAAAAAAAAAAAAAGGGATTATCTCTAAGAAATTTTACACCAAAAAAGCATGAATAAATTAATTATGATAATCTATAGTGGCCTAAAACAAAAAGATTGCTTGCCACCTGAAATGCACAAATATACAAGATGAGTTATAATGCTACCAAAAGAATGGCCTCTGGAAGGGTAAATGAGAAACAGGCTGATAAGAGCAAAGCATGTAGAACAAAAGTGGTTCTATTTCATGCCATCAACAACAGTCTGTATTTGCTCACTGTCCCATCTTTAATCAATCTAGAAATATGTTTGCTTAACTGAGTATTTGCTAGCTCATTTCTTTTTGGTCACATTTGTAAAAATGAACAGAACAGACTGAATCTATGAAATTGCAACGTGGATGACAATGTCTGAGGCAACAGGAAATCTCAGCAAGAAATTTATGAGCTATTTGGTTTTCTTTCCAATTTTTCTTATCCAATTCCTTTGCAGCTAAGCCTGCCTACAGGCCTTGTCTTTGTTCTAGGCATGCCGCACACAGGAATTAAATGTATAGGACTAGAAGGATATTTCTGGACCATTTTAACCTTTTATAATATGGCTAGGCTTCACCTCTTATCTTCCTGTGATAATCAGATTAAAATTCTACTCCATGCCAATAAAACATTATGGTTAGAAAACTTTGCTTAATATCCAGCCTATACATATTAATTTTCAGCTTGGAGCCATTTGTTCTGTTCCAACGTTGTCCTTTAATTTCCATTAAGCTTGTCCCCAAATGCTGTTAATACCACTTCTGTGTTAAGAGTGCAATTGCATCCTCTTTGTTTTTAGTCTCTGATCAGAAGATAGGTTTTCCTTTTCCCTGTCATCCTTGAATGTTCCCTGGCAGCTGTTCAGATTTGTTTTTCTCTTTCTCTAAAATATGGTAAAGCCAAATTCTAGGTATAACTTACAATGGCATGTCTAAATCTCATTATAATTATTATTTGGGGGAACATCTCACCAGCCCTTCTCCATTTCTGCTTAAAATATAAAAAATATTTATATCTCTATCTATTCTGATAAAATCACCATAAATCCGATATAACCATCAGCTGAATAAGTTAAAGCCAAGCCTATCTCCAATAGCTGTTTCCAAGTGATAAAGGAAACTAGATGCTCAGACATTCAACTAGAGACAGCCAAGATTCAACATGGATTTAGTCCACAAGAGAAGACTTCCCCCTCTCCATGAAACAAGAGAGTTTGGACTGTGGCATGAGTAGAGTAGCACAGAGTCGAGTAGAGTGGAATAGAGTAGATTGTTGATTCATCAAATTTTTCCTCCTACCTGTGTCCTCCTTTCACTCATGAACAGTGATAGACAGAAAGAAATTGTCTTTGTGGGAGACGATTGTGTTTGTCCCCCATTGTGTTTATAAAAATACAGTCTTCATAGTGTTTTTTTCTATTTAGTGAACTAGTAGACCTCTTCACTGCATGTATATTGCATATATATATGTTGATATGTACCATACCAATACATTTCATAAGTAATTATTTCTTTAAAATAGTCTCAAGTTTCTGCTCTAGAGCTTGTAATGAAATACCATGGCCCCAAATCCCTTTTTTTTTCTGGCTTCATCAGCGTATTACTGTATTTCCAGGGGAGACATATATGAGTTACAAAGTTTGATTGTGCAATAATAGCTGTTCAGGGATTTACAACCCTTGCTATCTCTTTGTTACAAAGGTACCTGCCAAACATGTGAGATTTTCTTTCAGGAAAAACAATTAGCCATGCACAATCAAATCATGGATTGTTGCTATTTTGGAACTTTTCCTAGCTTTTGGCAGGGTTGCTCTGGAGACCCATATAACCTCTTGCTGCAAGCCTCTTGATGGTTGGGACCCTATAAATATCAATGTCAAAAGCAAACTCTGCTTATAATTGTCCAAAGGAATAAGTTTCTGGCTCCTTTCATGATGTCATTAACCTTGAGAAAAATAATTGCTAAGGTTAAAACATCTCTTGGTGATCTGTTGAGCAGTAAAATTGCTTACTCACAGTCATGACAACCCCCCCAGGGCCAGTATTTGTGACCTGCCAACTGTCTGACTGCAACTATTAGTTTTGGAGGTTGGATGGTTTAGTAAAGATTAAGGTAAATTCTCTGCATTGACCTCAGATTGAGAGGAGAAATGCCCCTTTTTGATTTGGAGATGGATCAGTGGAAATAATTTTCAAATACTACTGATTATTCATGAGCTGAAAACAATCCCTAATTCTTTGCAGCAGCAGAATTTTCCTATTTAAAATGAGCATCACTGTTCAGAAATAACTCCCAAATTACCATCTCATTTACCTTCCCCAAAAGGTATTAAATGTGATCAGTGTGCTCATATAGGGAATCAAACAAATGATAGAAAATTAGTCCGTAGCAAACAGACTGACCGATAGGAGTTCTGAAGGGAATGAAGAGATGCACAGGACAAGTTTGTTTTCTTGACTTGGTTTTAGGCTATGTAGAAAGTATCTCAGAAGGCTGATCTGGATGATGGGAGTTCAAAGATTTATAATGTGCAGCCATGGACTGGTGAGCATCCCAACCTGAAAAGAGTTTAGCATGTCTTACAATGAACTGAGATTAATTTTGCATTCTGCAGTAAAAAATAAACCAGCAGGAGTATGAATGGTCTTCCCTGAACAAGGACACATGGTCGGTGTATAGGAGTGTTACATTTCTGGAGCTAATAGGTAAATATCAATAATAGTGTGCTTTGGCATTTACGTTCTCATAATTACCCAATAAAATTTCAGGTAGCTCAGAAGAACATGGAAGAAAAGAATATTTAAAGTACCCAGTTAGAAATCCTCTTCTGAAAAGTAAAAAAGAAAATGTCATTTTGAATATAGAAAAATATAGACAATTTCAGTAAATATAGCTGCCTAGTATAAAGGCCCGGTGCCTGTTTTGACCTCATTAATGTCAGTGACAGGTTTCTGAATGTGACAGTGAGTCAAGAAACTCCTTTTCTGGGTTGATGTAAGGGTCTGTCCCTCTGATGGAGTAAAATTTTACAGTGATGCCATGGGGTGACCTTCAAAGCTGTCCTTTCCAGAAAGAACTGTAAAGAACCTTCTGATATACCAGTCTCAAGTACAAGGTTAGTGAGAAGCGTTGCATGCAGTGTTTGGCCCAAGCTCCTTCCTCTTGCCTGAGTCAATTATATATAAATTAAATTTGACTCCTAAATTCTCCTCATCTCCTCTCACAGCCTTTCATCAGTTAGTTAAAATAAGTATTTCCATCACTTGCTGTTTGTCGGCATTAGCTGAAGTTGTCAGCCCAAGATGAGAGTCAGCTAAGAGAAAGAAAATCATAGAGCGGGATCACAAGGCTGCCCATTTCTTCTGAACTTGATGCTTTATTTCAGCAGCTCTGCTGGATTCCCCCCTTTCAAGCCTTTACATTTCTTGCCAGCTCAGAGGCTCCAATTTCAACATTTTCTTTATGGTAACTCCTAGTTGTGGCAAGCCAAATGTACATATTTTTCAACATAGATAAACCTCCTTCACTCACATCTGAGAATAAGAATAATATGTGAGCATTCAATACATCTTACTATTAACATGGATACAAACAAGGCAGCCAAGTCAATAAATTACATGAGATAGGCTTCTCCCAGAGGACGAGAAGGAAGTAAATGTATAAAGGTACATATGTTAGGCAAGGCTGAATCCCTAACAAGACATCTGTGGAAGGGAGGGAGAGAATAAATCTTTTCTTTATTCTCAGTGGAACTGCATTAATCTTGCCTCAATTAGGCTTTTCTTACCTATTACTTTTCCCCCATGAGCAAGCAAATAAAATCTGTAGTAAGGAAGGAGAGAGGAGAACCACAGCCAAGGTAGAAAGCAGAAGAAAAAAGATGTAGAAAATTATTCTTTCAGAGCAAGAGACAGTTAAGATATTGTGATTAAGCAAAGCACAGCTCCTCTCTGAACAGTTTATGACTTTACACAGCTCACACATCACATTTTCTCTATCCAGAGCCAAACAGCTAAAACTAATCCTTTACAGAGTGTTTTATCAAACAAGTAGGATGAGATGGCTGTCATGAAGAATGGACCCCCACTTGTAGAGCCATTTTCTCTGTCAGTCACTGAGTCCTGGTGCCTTCTTAACATAGCCGTATGGGCATAGACCTGTTTATTCCCCCCTCCTACTCTACTCACTTTGAGTGTCTGAAGAAGAAACACATTTCATTTTCACTCATGTAGTGTTCAGACTGTCTCATGTTCAATTATAGAAAAACACAGTCACTTATGTTCAGGGTGCCCATTTCACTCCCACATATGTAGATGTTCCTGTGATCTGTGTAATGTAAATGTTTCTTCATTGTAGAAGTCTATAACATGCTGATAATCAGTGATCTGCTAATCCAATAATACAAAAGGGTATGTTTGGACCCCCATAGTAGGGCAGGCATAAACACTGAGATGCATTCGTATGTGCCTTAGGTGTGTGGAAAGTGTGGATTTAGAGGAGACCTTCACAGGCTTCAAAGTGTAACCTTCAGAGCCTGTACGCTTCCACAATGATAAGGCATGTTTCTTTTGAGCAAATGATACAGAAATCAGAAACAGCAACAAAAATTATTTACAGATTTCTTACCCAAATGCTGTTTACATTTGTTGAAATCACATTCTACTGCAGTCAATGAGATCTACCTTTTCTATTTCTGCCAAAAAAAAGAATATATATATATATATATATTCATCTGTCCATCCATCTATCCATCATCTTCTTATGTATCACAGCACCACAAATCACTATAACCATCATCAGCTTAACACAACATTCACACCAGGCAGGACCCAGCTAGTACCTTCCTTCCTAATCATCACACATTCCCTGGGAAAGCCTGAGCCTGGAGCTCAGTTATTTTCTTCTGTCTTGCTTTGTGATTCCCACAGCCCTTCTCGTCAGTCCCTCTGCAGTGGTCCTTGTCTTCTCTTCCTTCCTCATTTCCCTTCTATTTCATTTTATAGTGCCCTCCTAGGTACACTGCCCTAGAGCAGAGGAAATAAGCCCAAATGTCCATTTTTCTGCTACAACGTTTCTTCCCTTGACTTGGGTTCTATCACTTTCCCCACTCAATTATTTACATTATTAGCTTAAACTCTTTGAAGCAGGAGCGGTCTCATACTCCACGTTTTCACAATGCCTAGCACAACAGCGATCTATTCTGTGACCTTCAGATGGTCCTTTTGGTTTTTTTGTCCTTTGCTTATACAATGCACATGATTCATTAACATGAAGTTTCCTGTAACACAGAACATCTGGTTTTGTTTTTTTATTTTTTTCCTTATTCTGTGAAGTTGTCAAGTTAGCTTTGGGATATTTTGTCTAAACTTGATCCTTAAAAATTGATGTAACTAGAATGGGAAATCCTTTCTAATTTCATCTTCTGGGGATAATCCCATGTTGGTATATGCTATTTCCTGATTAGATGTTTGGATGTTAGGAGAACATCTTTCTTCATACTTGTGTCTTTCGTTTAGTTTTGGAAAAGATAATCCTTGGGTCATTAACACTTTCTATGGTCCTGTTGAGCTTGGAAGAGTTTTCTTTCCTTACATTTCACAGCAATTTTTCTCCGTATGTATATTTCCTTGAAAGGTTTCCTCCATCTGTTTTGCATTTTAATGCTTGGATGAGGCTCTGTATCTTGGGTGATGTGGCCATTTCTACATAGGGCATTATCTGTTTTGCCTTTAAAAATGTACCATCTTTGCAAATTAGAAGGTAATGATTTATAGCCCAAATTCTGCTAACTCTCTCATTACTGGTCAAACAATGACTTTTTAAAAATGTCAGATAACAGATGGTGATGAGAAATTTTATTTCTTCTTCTTCCAAAACTACCCTTTGAGATAGCAGGGATAAAGTGAGAAGAGAGGAGAGCTGGATACACGTTTCGGATTTTAAATATATTTGGTTTTAATCAGCATTTAAAACCTGACCAGTTCTATAGTTAATTGCAATGTTTTCCCTATTTTGGTCAAAATTTCGTATGCTGAAATCCAGCTCAAAATTGACAAACTGTTTACTACTTTATAAAGTTTAACTGCTTTTGTCTTTAAGATGTAGTGATGTCAAAATACAATTGGTAAGTTACTCTAAGTTTTTAATCATGAAAAATAAGTTAGGCTCCATTGTAAAAAATATATCTTGTCTTAGCAATGAATTGCTACTGCTATAATTTCCTTGTAACAAAGTGTTCTGTTCTGAGAAGATGAGAGAAACAGCTGAAAAAATGGCTATGGGATATACTTCATAATCCAGAATCTTATGTATAGACTAGAAACATTACCTAATATTAAACACTGCATCATGTAAGAGATAATTAGTACTTCTATTACATCTGTACAAATGGATACATATATTTTCATCTGTCTCTATTAGATTATTACATTTCTGGTGATACAAGGTATCCCGAAGATAACATACTGGAAAAGTGCAGTTTGTAGAAGACACAAAACCGTGGCTGAAATTTACCTCAGACTAAGCCCAGTTTGACTTGGACATGGGTGATACTTCTGAAGGGCTGAAATGTAAAAGGTGTTTCTTGTTGCTATAACCTTCACCACAGCCTTTGTTTTGATATCTGTGTTTTATTCTGAATACATGCAAGGGGACAGACACTGTATTCAGCTGCAGTCAACATCTACAGAGTGATTGACCATACAGTCAGTTTTATTGTCTGTCTCTGATAAGACTGGTCCAACTAGATGATAGGGTTAAATCTGTGTTTCTTTTAATTGAAATTGTTATCTGTCGTGAAATCTTTATAACAAACTTTAAAATTTTAAGTCTTTATCAAATTGTCTGTTGATATTATGAGGAATTTTACTTGAATATATATTAAGTAATTGTTAAATATTGAACACTTATAATTGTCTTGACCTTGAAAGTAACTAGGCATTTTACTGGGAAGCAAAGTAATTGATTATGATAATAACCATAGTAACTATATAATCGATTATACAGTGGAAGACACCTTAATGTGTGTATCTTGCTATCACAAAAAAAAATTTGTACGTAGAGAAAAAGAAGAAGAAAATTATAGAAAAGTCCTATCTAAGAAATGCATGCTATTGCTATGCTAAGAGCCGCAAGATTCAAAGAGCACCTGAAATTGCCTGGAGAGAGAGAACCAAGACTGAATAGATTACTTATCCACCTTTTCTGATGTATTTGCTGAGTGGTTTTGTTCAGAGAACAAGAAAAACGTTTGTTTTATTCTTATAGTTAGTTTTGGAGATTAGTGTATGTTGTCACTTCTAGAGCAAAACACTCTTGTCACTTCAAACGCACCCACCTTTTTGCCTGTTCCCCATAAATGTCCCTCCGGAGTAATGAAAATATTCTGTCTCATTTTTGAGCAAACCATGGCAATATCTTCTGTTCATTTCTCTTCCAAAACTTTCCATTAGTGGAATCTGAATTCCTCCTTTGCTACCTTGATGGAAAAAGACAGGAAAAATTTAAAATTTCTTGAAGTAATTTAAATAACAGCATTAATTTTTCATTTTTCTCAGCTGCCTCAGCCAAAGCTTATCCTAATGCTTCTCCAAATACTTGTATTCTCCCCTGCATATTTAGCTGATGCTAGCAGATGCTTAGCCTGCATGTCAGCCCTCCGGGGATGAAGCCATAAATGTCTTCCTCAAAACTACATTGAGTACCTTTCCCCTCAGAGCAGAACTTAATTACTTCACATAGGAATCAAAAATCAAATGGGGCCCCTCACTAAAAGGAATTCAAGTTAAGTTATAGTTTACTTTCTTATCCTTGCTTGAACTCAGCCTTCTGCAACCACTGCAAGGCTTTCTCTCTTTAAAATGCATGTGCTCTGTGGATGGTGCTTGTAGCATCTTACTGATAGGGGTGAAAAGTAACAGGGCAAAACCAGGCCCTGAACAACTATTTTATTTGATCACTTTGTATAGAGTTAATCTGTGGCCAAAAAACAGGAATGATTTTCCATTAAACTGAAGGCAGACAAAAATAAGAGGATTGAATAAAATAAGCCTAATCTGTGTGAAATGAATGGCCTGAGTGAACTATGTACGGTTCCTGTTGAAAGTGGAGAGTTATGTTTTCAGCAGTTGGCATAAGACTGTGTAAGAGTTGTGGTGTTAAGTGTTTTGTCAGTGTTTAAGGGTTGGGGCAAAGCTGAAAATGTGCTAGAAAACAGAGAGTAAATAAAAAGATAAAAGTTGGTTATGTTGTTTTGGGTGGGGTGTTTGTTTGTTTGTTTTGTTTGGTTTTGTTTGTTTTTTGTGTTTTTTTTTTTTTTTTCCCCTGAAAACTCAGTTTTAGAGCTAATCCTATGGTTTGTGACAACCTGATTCATGATTTCTGTGTGACTGGGCTTGACAGGACTCAGTGTTTTTTACCAGCACAGTGGTATGTGAATGCTGCTGGTAAAACAAAAAAAGGTGAATGATGTGTTCTGAAGATTGAAAGTTTAATAAGGAAATCTGACTTGAGGAAAACAGAACATATTTTCTACCAATTTTTGTTACATAGATAAATATGAAAGTTAGGGGAAAAAAATTTGGTTTTGTAAGGCTGGATACACTGTTAAAATAAAATTTAAAAGTCAGATTATAAATACCAGATCCTCATGTAATGTAATTCACTTTCCTTCCACTGATTTAAGCAAGTATTAAATCGAATTAAAGGCAGCTATGTCAACTTTTATCACCAAGGGGCTTGGCTCTGAATACGTAAGAACTTGGTTTCTTGAAGTCTTTTATATTTATCGTTCCAATGGTGCATAGAGAGTCTGATCATATCTCAGCAAAGCACAGTCTGCCAAACAAATGAACAATACCCAATTCCCTCACCACACGACCTCAGTTTAGATCATTCTATAATATGTGGGGATGCATATGGATACAGAAGTATATTTTTAATATATCTATATACATACATTAAAGTGTATCTAAATAAATGTACATAAAATATATTTATATAAGCATATTCAAATAAAAATTACAAATTCATTACGATGACTTGATCACATGCCTTGTCTTTGCTCATTCATGTGCATTCATTCATTCTTCATGCTGGCTTGCCCCTGATGTAACAAGGTCTGTAATCAGAAAGAGAGTAACTTCTCTAAATCTCAAAGTACAGTAATCCGGGATTTAAAAAGTGAAGTGGTACTGTTACAGCAGATAATTGTAACTCTGGAGAAATAGGTCAGAGCTGCAGTTTGTCTCAACACTGCTACTAACAAAGGAGGTCAGGTTTTGCTTTCTTTTATTGTGCTGTTGCTTTGAAAGACAGGACCTTTTATTTCTGTATTGATAAAGAGTACCACATTCCCAAGCAGCAACGCTAGAAAAGTGAAGAGTAGAAATTAAATCTCTGGTCTGAAAGGCCTTAGGTATCCAGTCCTTCAACATCCAAAGAGTGTTTGCGCTGAAGGCTTCCAGTATTTCCCTTTGTGCCTTCCACTCAACACATGCACAAGTAAATCTTTCTATGCTCTTTTTTAATATTTCTTATAAAATTACATACGTTGTTGCAATTGAGTAGCTCGCCGCATGCATGGAAACATAATAGCATTTTCCAAATACCTTCAGTGTAAAGAAGGATAAACATGCAGGCTCATTCATAGCATATTCATTCTCTATTGCTGCATGTGCATGCTCTGATTATTTACTAAAGAAAAGTTGTCTCTACAGAACTACTAAAGGAAATGAAAGTAAGAATCCCAGAATCTTCTGTAATTGCTTTTATGGAAAGTAGTCACTCAAGAAGGAATTTTGTGCAGCTGGTAAAGGCAGCGTAAGTACAAAAAAAATACAGCCTTCCTATAAATTCTCTATGATCCCTAAGGGAACATCAGGAAACAGGCTACTGCAGTGCAGATTTGCATGGTTCCCCGAAGAATACTGCACTTTCACTAATCCTTCCCTGAAGAGATTTAGCTTTTCAACAGTTTACACTCAAGTACAATTAATTTTGATGGCCCCTGTGTGCTTACAGGTCTGATGTTTAGATTTCGTATCAATTACCACGAGTCTCTCTTCCTGGGTCACTACTATGTGAGCTACTCTGGCTGTACTTACCTTGTACCCATCTTCATCCTCTATGCAGATGGTAAACTTGAAGCACACCAGTCTCTCTGAAACAGCTGAAATGTAAAGAAACTGCCAATAAATAGTCAGTTAAGGTTTTTGCTAAGCATTAGAAGTGTGGAAGAAATATACGGACACCTCTTCTGTTCTATATCATGAGATACAAATTCGATTTTGATTCAAATAATAGAATTTGTGCCTAATACTGTTGATGCGAATAAGATGGCTCATTTGCAAGAACGCAGGTGAACCACTGCTACAGTCTTGTTTGCAAGCATTTACTAATCTATGCTTTTTGTTACTGGTAAGTATTTGGACAGATGTTCGTATTTATGCAGCTACTCATAGTTTGTAAAAATCTGATCAGCTTGTGCTAGGAGTGAGTAGTTCATTTCTTTCTGATTAAAAAAGTTCATCTTAGCAGGAACCATGAAAGTTTGTAGTCAAGGCTTTTTAAGTTTTCTGTTGCGATATCCTCTAGATATATACATCATCTATTAAATATTTACAGAGGAAATCTCTTAAAATGTTTAAATATAAATGAGTCATTTGGTAGAGGCAAAGTATTTTTCTGCCAAGTTTTACCCAGACCGGTATTTGGGGTTTTTATGCGGGGATAGGATAGTCTAATGAATCTGGCAAAGGAGAATCAATATGAGAATAATTAATTTAACTACTTCTTATTTTTCAAACTGACAGACTTATGATAAGTCATGAAAAAAATATTAAGCATTACCATTTTCCCTCTACTGTAGGCAGATTAGGTAGATAACCAAAACTGGTCTGTAGCCAGTCCCTACCTGACTCAGGGATCTTTCTACAGAAAAGTTACGAAGGCTTCTGGGTGAAAATAATGATGATATTTAAGAAAGTACATGTTTAAACTTCATGAATGTATATATTTTAAAGTAGAAACATAATATAACAATGGTTCAATACTTCCTTGTCTATAAAGATTTCATAAATCATGGCTGAATTTCCTAATTTAATACTTGAGCATGCTGGTCAGAAAAGAGAGTTCTGAATACAGGGAAACATGAGCTGAACAAGTAAGAACCAGTAATAGCAGGCGAGCAGGCTTGTTTATCTGATCGCCTTCAGCAATTTGGGAGGAACTACCAACCAATGACAGCTGTCACTAGTAATAATCATGGTATATGGGATACTTCCCAGAAAAAGACAGAGAGATTAAACCATAAAATTAGAGAACAATAAGTGCACATTGTATTCGGTATGACTCCTTACATTTATTTTTATTTGACCCCATTTATGATACATATGAGTTGCTGTACTCAGAAAGTATAATTATTTTCCCTACAGCTTCAAACTTGTTTTTTTTCTTTCATTTTTTTCCCCAGATATCCTCCATTTCCTTCTCTCCTTTGATTTTAATGTAAATAATGGAAGGACTGTAACAGCTATACCTACTGCTGAAATATGTGGCTTATTTGTAGAGTAGATAAAGTAAAAGTACAAGAAAAGCAAATCGCTTTGTCAGCCTCTGGTGGCTCTGACTCTCTGCCTGGGGTAAGGATAAATTTAACACTGAGTCAGAACACATAAGTTACTGGTATTTCAGGTAGGATGGTATTTTCATAGCCACCAACCAACGGAATGGACGTTTGCTCTTACCCTTTTGCTGTGTCTTTTACAGGAGAGAAACATCATTGACGTGTTTCCTATTACAGGAATCAAAAGAAAACTTAAGCTGTGGTAGAAATGGCATAAGTACATCTCCAGGATCACTCAGTGCTGGAAGGAAAAGCATTACATTTTTACAAATGCTGAATGCAGCACATTCATACTGTGGCTTTAGACAACATTAGAGTCTAATGTAAGTGAAGATAGCCATATGCTTGAGTCTCAGTAAAAGCAGTATTTAGACAAATGCTTGATTTAAATGTAGAAATCAAAGCAAAAAACATTTAAACCACCACCTGTATGTTAATCCTCTCTCCCTTTCTATAGTCAGTTTCTGACATTCTTCGTATCATACGTCTTTCACTTATTCTCTTTTTGCATTATTCTTGATTACAATTGAATATTGTCTCTACCACTACAAGCAGAAGTTCTGATTAGGTTTAGGCTTCAACAACTCAGCTACCAATACTATGAAAACCAGAAAGCCTAATAACCCTTGACAGTTTACATGAAGTCAATAGTTGTTCCACTGAAATTTGGCAGAAAAAAAATTGCAGTTGCAATATTCAGATAGCTATGTGAATTAAAGAATGAGTTGATTAACTTTCTGTTAATGTAAATGTTAGCTTTCTGTAAATGTACACTAATCAGTTTCCTAAATTTTTTTTTTTTTTTTTTTTTTTTTTTTTTAGTAATAAATCCTCATGCCCCCTGATCAAAGGAAAGGAAATATTAAAGCTTGTGAACAAGTATGATAGTTTCAGTTTAGATCACTTCGGTTTTGTGATCACTTTCAATTTGAAATACATGCTCAAGTAATTTCTCTTGACCAAATGCAAAATACTTTCCTTTACAGCTGCCCAGAATAATAAAGGATTTGAGCTCTCTTAACTCTTACTCTCCAAACTCCAAGGGGAAAATATTATTGCATGCTGAGAGTCATTATGGTGATTCCAGCCAAATTATGATAAAACCACTAGTTTTACTAGTCATACTGATACTTTCTGAGCAATAATGGAGACTTTGGAAGTTTTTGTAGATAAGAGTTTCTCAGCAAAACTGAAGAGATACCTATGTGGTCTTTGTGCAAGCGTATGGGTAACCATGTCAAACTATGGCATTTTGTACCTATTCCAACGTCTGCAGAACTCATCTGTAGCTCTGTTTACTTCAAAGAGTTTTCATGTTTGCAGTCTGTAAAATGGCTTTCTAAGCCAGCAGGAAGAGCCTACTCTTGTGCAGTGCTAAGGTATTGCTGTAGGAAAGCAGAATGTCATCTTCCAAAGATGTAAGACTGCATTGTGACTGTGGTGTACCTATTAAACAGAAGCTTGTAACATTTTAGTAATGCAGAATCAGAGTTTACAATCTCATGAGTGCCTCTCCATCTCACCTGCCCAGAAATTTCTCAGCATTTCAACTTGATAGGCCAACTTTTTCCATACGCTCCTACTAACAATGAATGAATCTGTCAAAAACCATTGCCACTCCCAACTTACAACTCCCATACCTTCCCAGGAAGAAAACACTTGATTAGATGCAATATATGAAAACAATATTAGAATACGCTCACCATATGTGGTGGATATGAATACTTGGTAACTTTTGCCTATTACAACACATTCCCTTGGGCACTGCACTTAATCCTGCCTCGCTGCCTGGAGCTTTTGCTGCATTAAGACGCTGCTTTCACCTTGTACCTGGATCCTCTTTGCTCTTGTATTTGCCAAGCATTTGGTTTAGACCTGAAGTGGGCAGTCACAGTCAGCAAACTAATGTTATTAACAGGAGATACAACTTGACCAGGTCTGATACTTGTCCCACCAGCATCTTCCTATTGGTTTCAAAGTCACAGCAATATAAACGGTATGTAACAAACCTTCCCTATAGTTATAAGGAAATTGTCAGGCACCTTTTTCACCTCTCTAAAATTTTGTACAATTGCTAACATGAGAATATGTATGCAAATCAGGCATGACAGTTACATCAATGTAAAGTGACCTAAAATGACACTCAAGCAGTTTCTTAAAACAAAAGTAAATAAACTAGATACAGGTACTAAGTCCTGAGGGTACCCTCTACCTCCAGATAGATGACTCCTTCCACTGCCTATTTTATGATTAAGAGTTTTCAGTACTTACACTATTACTGTTCATTTTCTGCATGGATGATTTATCTTACATAGAAGGAAAACAAAGGAAAAAGAAAAAAAAAAGTAAAACCTTAGAAAAAGATGAAAGTGTATGTTTCCTCTTTGTGATGTTATAACCACTCTGGGAGCAAAAAAGGTTATTAAGTGTCTTTTATCTTGAATATATTTAGTAAATTAGATCTCTTTCTAATCAGTTACCCATTTTTCATACTTCACTGATACTTCACAATGAACTTTACTGGTCTCTGAAAAATGTGCAGCTGTGAAAAAAGCATTAGCAAGATGGTAGGATGAATGAGAAATAAATGAATAAATAAGACAAAAATTGTGATTCCTTTCTATGAAGCAACACCACAGCCCTCTGCAGCCAGCACTTGCTGTCTTGCATCATGAAGTGTGTGGCAGAAGCTGAAGGATTAAAAGAACAAAAGTGATTAAGGGGCTATAAAACTTCTGGTATGACCAAAGACAGAAAAGATGGAGGCTCTGCTTTCTGAAGAGAAAGTCACAAGGTGGGTATGTTCAAATAAAGAAGGTGACTCAGAAGCTTCTGTCTCTGCACCTCACAACCCAGGAACAAGTTGATATTCAATTAAAGGTGTGAAAACCAGGACTGACCTCTCCATAGTAACTAAACTGTGGAACTCAACTCTACCAGAAGTCACCAAATCCAACAGCTTAGCAAAACGCACAAAGAGGACTTAGACATTCATAAAGACATCAAGATTATTGAGTTTTTATCATATTATCTACCATGCATGGGGATTTAGGCCAATATGTAACTATTGCAAACCACAGCAAGAGCCAGTATGGAAAGCTATAGGTAGGTTCTTGCAACTTGTCTTGAAGCACCAAGCACAGATACTACAAGAGAAATAACAGAATTTGATTCTGAAGTTAAATGAATAGAAGGGCATAAAGACATTGCATGTTTGCTTTTTTTACCCTAACACATACATATTTTCCTTGCCACCTCAGTTCAGTTATATAAAACATAAATACATAGAATATTCCTTTCTTTTTGGAACAGTCTGACCAATATGGCACAATTCAAAGATTTCATACTTACTTCTTTAAAAAGTGTAAGGAAAGCTACTGTTAACAACAGAAGTTGACTGTTGGTGAATTGTGTGTGTGTGCAGTGTACAAAAATTAATGTTCTTTAAATGTTGAAATTTTTACAGGACCTGTTTTGCCATGTGTTAGTTTTACTGCTACCATAGTATGTGCGTGTGACTGTTTTTTTCTGAAGATAACAACCGGAAAAAATGTATACTCCCTCTTCCTAATGTTTTCCCCAGTGCTCTGTATAGCTTGCTATATATTATTTCCTTAATAATGAATACTGGTGTTCTAGCATAGCTATCTTCTAACTGTCATCTGGTTTTACTTAAGTCATTCTGAAAGACTTAGGGGTTTTTTGGTTTTGTCTTTACACCCAATTCAGTTAGTAACTTTTGCAGATCAGCCAAGTGAGAAAAAGAAAAGGTCATGACAATCAGGAAAAACTTTAAAGAGGATTATTTAGTGCAATCAAGTATTTGTTAATGCCTTCCCCTGCTACACGATTACTATTTTCTGTCTGAAAGTAATTTATTGCAAGAAAATGGTATCTCCTTTTCCTGTAATATCTTAAGATTACATTTAGATATTTCCTTAGGTTCAATATATTTGGAAATGATGTTTCAGAAGCATATTAGTCGACTTTTATCTCATTTTGACTGACCTACACTGTTTGACACAAGCCTTTGACATAGCTATAACTAAATGCTCTTTGTTAACTTCCCTCTGAATCGAATTGGAGCTGAGGCATCACAAAATAAAGACAGGCTCCAGGATGCCTTTTTGGAGTCAGTGCTGTATCCTCAGAACTTGGAACAGAACTATACCAAAATTGTATTTCTATATGTGATTTATTCTTAATACTGAGGCCAGCTTTTAATTTCTGAACCCTGTGCCAGTTAGACTTTAGCACATCAACAGTCATTCTTACTTAGAGATTACGCTTTACTTACAATAAATTCACCAGCCTCGCATTTGACCATTTACTGTGTTTTTCTGGCTAGTAGTAGAGCATTCTAATTTTTTAAACCAAATCCTTTCATTTTCACCGAAGATTTACCCAGCACTTTATTTGCCTAGTGAAATTGGTATTATTCCAATATTATGTATTAAGAAAACAGTAAGTCCAACTTCTGCATAAAGGTTACTGATGAAATCAGCAATAAACTATTTCCTGATATGCCTCACTGTTTACACATATATGCAATCACACTGCTATACATATTTTTTTTAAACTGTATGAGACCTCTCTGATGATTTTTCCTAAATGAACAGAAGTGGGTTAAATAACCAGAGCTACGTGGTTATTACAGTTGACAGGATTAGAAAAAGAGATCTGTCAATTCCAACAGAGAACTGAGAAAAAATCAGTAATGGCAATAAATAAATAAATACATCTACTGCCTGAAAGCAAAATAATTCTAAAAGCAATGAACTTAAAAAGTGTTACCTATATTGCAAACTTGAAGCAAAACTCAGATTAAAAAGAAACAGAGGAGCAATTATGCCAGTATACTGCTCAGTATACCTTTGGCTGTATTACCTTTCCTTTAGGGGCACCCTGAGGAGCTTTGAAAACTGTAGCACAGTATATACAAGCTAAAGTTGAGTTTCTGCGTCAGTCAAGGAGACAGCACTTAAACACAGGGTGAAATCAGCTAATAAAGTTCTGAATTGCATTTATTCCCTTCAAATTCTTATGCAGTTTCAGCACTGAAGGCCTCTGTATTTTAATGGCAAAGTCAACATAGCTTGGCATTCAGGTGTTCACAATACAGCCTTGTGTCTCCTCCATTGTGTCTTCTCTGGAGGAGCAATCTCCTGGTCAAAATGGGGTGGTCAGGAGCCCTGCCATCTCACAGACTTTTTAGATAGAATGTAGAGCTTAAGATGATCTTTAAGATCTTGTACCAGTAATAGACTTCATTTCATTCACTGATGAAGCCAATATACCTGTGCAGTAAAGCTTAGCAGCTAAATTTGTTACCTGTAAGAGCACTGGAAAGGTTAACTCCCCCATAAATGTGTACACCCTTTTTCTTTACTTTAAATATGCTTTCAGAAAGTTAACCTATGATCAGATACCAAAAGCATGTCCTAAAAAAGCCTCACTGGCCTGCTAGAACAGACACAGTGGTACAAAACAGCACTGGAGGCAAACAGGAGAGACAACACTTTCCAACAGTCATCATTGCACCAGCTCTTCTTCACTTATAAATGTTTGCCAAATGTGGCTACAACAAACAACAGAGAAATATCTGCCCTTATTCATCTTTCCCCTTTGCTTTTGTGCTCCGTCTGGTGGACAGCCTGTTATGCAATAACTGGGTTATACCATCTTGCCCCCCTTTTGGTTTGTGAAACTTTTCTCATGGATTAATTTCTTTTAATCTTTATTTCAGTGGGTCATGATTGTGGCCTAACTTAATTAAACTTTTCTGGTGCCAGGTACTTCTACCTCAGCAAGGTTCTGGAGAAGGGAAAAGACGGTGTTTAGATTTGCATTGAATGTCCTTGCAGCTGTGAAACGTGGATGGCAGTGCTGCTGGAACAAACTCTCTTGTGAGGTTTCCTGTACTTTCTGCTTGCAGTATTGCCAAGAATATTCCTAAGGCAGCTTTTTCACAGTGACTTGGAATTTCACACTCTAGATGAAAGCAATGCAGAAGTGAATGAGAAGCAGAGTTAAAAAGAAATAGAGTATTTCAGGTTAGCTGTGTTAAATTCAAGAAGTGAGCAAGCTTAAGGGAAGATTCCTTCTTTTTCCCTCCCTTCATCAGCTAATAATTTCCTACTTAATATTTCCTTCTGATTTCCCTGCCGTCCATCAACAGTGGCACAGAAGTTGCTTCTACTTCGTGTCTGCAATTACTGGCAACTGCAATTTGACCTCTCAGACAAAAAAGTCCATAAACATACAGTTCATGGATTTCAAAAAAGTCTCAGGATCTCTGCTTATAGTTGGAAGCAATTGAAGTGGCACAGTAGCAGAGCTGGCTTATCCATGTTTTTAAAAAGTACTGTCTCCTCTTAGCCTGGAGAAATTTAGTCCTGTAGTACTTCATGCGCTTAAAAATTCAACATCAGGCACCATATCATGTTTTACCCACAAAACTCAAGGCAGAAACCAGCAAGGCAGCTCTGCGCTCCACGACTTGTATGAAAGTTTACTGGTCTCTTGAGAAACCTACCAAAGCAGGCTCCATTCTGTGTGTGTGCAATTGCTCACATGAGAAGTATTTCCATCTTCGGTTTCTCCAAGGACATCTGTTTAACTTCTGACTTTTTTAAAAATCACCTTTTCCTCGGCAGCTGAAAAACAAGGAGACGTGTTAGAGTCGGCTCTGGAATTGCTGATGAACTCTTGCATGTATTGTGCTTCATGCCAAAGAGCTACAGCACTTGGGTCTCACATGCAATATTCTCTGTGGCGCAGCCAGCTTCCAAGCCCTGCAGATTTAATAAGTCTGAGCACACTTCTCACATCCCAAAGCAGAGCAGCTGGAACCTGAGACAAATATTCAGAGCTTCATTTCCTAAGGACCATATGTATTGAGAAGGCCTAATGCTAGTGATAAACACTCAGAAGGCACCGATTTAGTAGAATTTATGAATGGAAAAGTAACGGTTCCCCAATTCCAGGGTCAGGTTCCTTAATATAACTATTTGTCTTGCTGTGAGAATAACTTTGCTAACATTGTAGGATAATGTCTGCAAGTCTCTTGGCTGCTTATCTTTTATTGCCTAAGTATCTTTTATATACACATAAATATACACATAGACAGTGATTGAGAATACATGTTTTGAACAGTCATCTGCTGGTGTAAAAATCCAGACAAATGCTTTTGTTGTGTGGAGGTCTTCATTCAAACAAAAATGAAAAACTGGATGAAGCATCAACATCTTTCCTGCTTTACACAAGCTAATTATATCTGTGCAGTTGTCAATGGTGTTTGGGTTTTTTTTGTTTGTTTGTTTGTTTGTGGTTTGTTGTGGTTTTTTTTCAGAGGCCGAGTGTGTAAAGCCATAGTTTTCATTTGCAGGGAAATGAAAAGAACTCTGTAAATATCCCCCATCTCTTGCTTCTCTAATTCTATTAGTCTGCATTTCAGAGCCCAGAAATTTTAAGGTCCAGCTGAACAATTCTGGGAGTATGTTTCCTTTTGCCAATATCTCATAGGTGCAGAGATTTGGTTCCAGATATAATACCAGCTTCAGAAGCTGGGGCTGAACTTCTCTATGAGAAACACAGGAGAAAGAAGTCACAGTGACAGTATTCATGGAGAATATGAAAAAAAAATATTGTACTTTTCAGGGAAGAACACAGCTTGGGAGGGAATGAGAATGAATCATAGTGAATCATTTTCACTCACTGAATATAGTACAGGAATGGCAGGGGGGGTGTGTGGAGGGAAGAGTGTGAAGATATTTGCCTCTGTCATTCTATAAAGTAACAGTTAATCCTTCTCAGGATTCCTTTAAAAGCTGTATGAAACATTTAGTGTGGATACACTTTCTGTACAAGCACTTAGTAGAGCAAAATCATACAGGAAAAACCCCACATGCTAATTTAACAGTGGTGGTGAGCGCTAAGATGACAGAATCTGGGACATGGCATCCAGGGTCTGGGTGGTCGGCATAGAGAGAAGTACTGCACAAATCACCATGTGAAATCACAAGGCAGGCAGATTGACACAATTCAAAGGTAAGAGAGAAGTCTTGTGATGGTCAAGCACTTTCAAAGGGTGCAGGAAAAATTCTCTGCCTTCTACCAAGCATGATATAAAGTAAGGGAATTTGCCCTACAGGAGCAAAGAGAATGTCTGTGTCCCCCAAAGAAGCCCATATGGGTATATCTTATCTGTATTCTGTGTGGAAGGGGGAAAAAAAGCTACTGCAATGTTACTATAAAACACCGCTTTAATCACACTGGAGCAAGATCACATCAACACATTATACTGGTACAAAATGTATATTTAGAATAGACCTAACAAGTACAGTCTAACTGACCACAAGGGAAGAGGGGAGAAATTGCTCTTCTAAAAACTAAAGCTTTTATTTAATGAAGTGTCCTATGTATGCCTTGTCAGGACCAACTTCTGTAGAGTGAAAGCTAGCTATATGAAGCAAGAACTACCTCTCTTTTTCAATTCTTTATATCTTTATTTTTAAAAAAGTTTTGCTTTTAATTTAAGAATTTTATGAAACCATTTGAATAAAGTACATTTTGATAAAAGTTACTCTGGGCATTCTGGAGAAAAGATACCTTCAAGAAGATAAAAAGATAATCTGGCACCCTTCTAAATTGGAACTCCTTTGAAGAGAACCAGCTAAACTGTTTCTTCTTCACAAACAGTGTTATGTGTAGGCCTGTGTTGTGGTGACAGGCACCAACAGCTGATGATGAGGAGGGATGGGAACTGAAATTTGCAGGGGGAAAAGTTATGAGAAGACCAGCACATACCCTAGAATTTCAGTTAGGAGTGTTCAAGTACCTCCGTATCTCAGTGGTTCTTGGATGAAGAAATAAATGCAGTCTCTGGAGACATGGCAGAAATTTCTTTAACATTAGTTAACAGTGTTTACCTACGTCCATTTTTCACTGACTCATCTCCACACTGTGTTGCTACAAGTTGGCCTCTGCTTGGGAAGACAGCTTGGCAGGAAAAAGATTCCTCTGCTTGCTCGAGGTCTTTGTACTGACTAGCAAGGGCCAAGTTCTCTAGTGGAGCTGGAAAATGTGCCAAGAAGCGTAACTTGGTTTGTTTTTCTTTTCTTTCTCAGTCATAAAAAGGAGCTGCTGCCCTGAACCACAGAAGATGCAAGTTAGGACAGTACTATGATTCAGACTGGGTAGGTGGAAGAGAAAAGTATGTGCTGGACGCACAGGGCATGTTGGCCAAACCAGCTAGAATAAACCAAACAGAGAATGGTTTGCTGACAACATGAGTGAAAAGGAAGCCACTCTACCAGAGGAAGTGGAAGGACTGCTCCCCTTCTCACTCCTTACAAGATGAAAGCAAAGAGCCCCAGAGAGGATCTTACCAATAGTAAGGACTCCCCTGACACCCCAGCCCAGAGCTTGCTGTTTCCTCCTCCCTGCCCCCCACTTAATTTAAAATAAAAACTTTACCCTTTCTTTGGAAAAAAAATAAATCTCCAAAGCATTTTAATGACAAATCCTTACTGAGATGAGTAATTCTTTGTTGGAGAACATCACTTGAAATAGGAATTTTTTGTGTTTGGTCTCAATCTACGCACACCTTCAGGATGAACACATAAGGAATTATAAGAGGATCTGAGGGCTAGACCATGAAATTAGAAAAAACAATTAGAGGGTGCACACTTTTAATGATCTGGGCAATTAAACATTGGAAGAATTTAGCAAGATTGGGGCGGATTTTCCATATGGTTTAACATATTTGTACTTAGGCTGCTTCATAACATGGTATCTCGTAGCAAATTTGTAAACACAGTTTGGTAACACAGATTTTTGCTTCAACTTGCAGCAAGTTCATAAACATTTAAATTCATTACCAGGAAGGCTAATAAAAAAAAATTAAATTACACTATCAGCCACTCTGGTAATCTCACCCACCTTTCATACAACACAGGGAGATTTCAAGCAATCTCCAAAAGGGCAGACTAGGTTAGAAAAGAAAAATAATATTCATGAGTGATTTATAATTAAAGCCAAAGATTCATTTCCATTTGAAACAGATGGTCAGTCAAAGGCATTCTGGATAATTTTGCAAAAGCCTGTGCTTCAACTAGCTAACAAAAGCATTGATTTAATCTTCCATCTAGTTGCACAGGGTAACCTGTTTATTGCATATTATGGATCAGGAAATATCTGCATTACCTAAAAAATAACATGCTTACAGGATCAGTGCAGATCCAGAATTATGAACAGCATCACTGCTTTTAACGAAAAGAAACTAAAATTGCGAGTGAAGAGAAAGACAAATAAGGCTTATAAAATTCTAGAATAGAATGATTGAGGGCTGAGCGAACCAGGAGAAACCTAACGATTATAATGAATAATTAGGTAAATACCTAAAATGTCACTGAGATGTTACGGTGGAAGGAGTGTTGGGTAAATGCAGCACATTTGATAGACAATAAAAAGTAAGTTTTTCTTTGTTTCTTTAAGGTAAACTAAGGAACCATAATATGACACAGTTACAGTGTTGGATGGATAAATCTCAATGACAGCACTTAGAAACATGCTTTCATACCTTGGAAAGTCTTCTATCTCAGGAGACAATGCAGAAGAGAGTCACTGACCTATCTTTTTCTCTGAGAATAAAATACAGTGTCGGTAACTTTACACCTACAGTGTTTTGGGTTTTTTTTCCATCTACCCTCCCCATACACAAACAAATTGCAATTTTTCATTTACTGCTGTCACATCTATCTTAGTAATTGACAAAATGCCCATTTAAGCCAGTAAGTATCTCACCTGGAGCTGTAAACAGCAGACTTGTAAACCATAAACTCTCAGACTGCCCTATTTTCATTATTAAAGCTTTTAGTGTTTTCCAGCAGTACTAATACCCTTGCAGTGAAACTCTACTTTTGTTTATATTTTCAAAAAGTAGCTGGTGAAAAAAATAAAAAAAATCTTTGGGGAAATAGTATCAGTTACAGGCTGAATACATCCTGGAATTAGAAGACAATTCTACAAATGTATTTGATATTGTTGTAGGGAAAATATTTTCCATCTTGTTGGATGCAGCAAAAGAATTTAGGATGTGAATTGTTAAGTCAGCCTGAGTGTTTCCCTACCCCTCGCTCCTCCCAGCTGAACCATGGGCTCAGGTAGCAGCTGATTTTTTGAATGTGACCTTTGCCTTCCAGTCCACTGGGACAATGATGAGAACATCCAAATCTGCTCTTCATCTCTGAACTCGATACACAGCAGCTAAACTGGGCAACTGAGAGGCTGCCAGGGTACTATTGCACATGGATGTAAATGCTGCTCTGAGGAAATGCCAGTAGAGCAAATGTGATGAAGTGTTTGAGGAATGATGGCCTTACGGTTTAAACATTAGACTCCAGTTCAGGACATCTGGGCTTTCGTCAGCCCTTGCCAGTGACTTCCTTTTGTCACCTGGGAACAACCTATGTCTTATTTTCTATATGTAAAACAGAGAGAGAAATAATGCCCTTCACTGCAAACTGTGAGGGTAGATTTAGTAAATGTACAGAAACTGCTCAAAAACAAGACTGCACACCATGAAGGAAAACAGTGGAAGAAATAGCTTGGTATGTATATCACAGTAGAGTTTCAGTGAGACAGAGTGAATTTCACCATTCAGCAGTGACAAACCAGCATGTCTCACTCAGAACCAGGAAAATCAGAATGAGGGTTTGTCCATAGCAATGGAAATGGAGCAGTTATTTTATGGCATTGATTACTCACCTACATGATCTTTAACATGTTCTGTTGGAAAAAATGCAACCTAAACCACTTCAGTTATGCATGCTACCTTGAAGGCTATATCTGAATAAACAGAATATAACTGATTTAAATAAGTGTGAGTTAAACCCTCTGGAATAATGGAATGTGAAAAAGTGACTTTAGAAAATTTATTCCTTAGAGGAGGACATTCGTATTTTTTCCTGAATTGGACATTATAAGGCATGGCTGCTCTTAGTATATTTTGGGATATAAAATATAATTAGTTTATTCTGTATCCTCTTTATTTTCTACATTTTCATCTTCTGTTTTGCACAGGGGGCTTTTAGAAAATGGCTCTAGAAGTTGAGACAAAGAATGGAATTGTGAGAAAACATCAAATACTTTTTCCAGGACAATTTCAAACTTTTTTTTTTTTTTTCTTCTGCATAAGAATAAACACCACCTAAGAAGTACAAGATTACCTCACATGAAACAACAAAAATAAACACAGGCTAGTTCCCTGCCTGGGCTGCTTGACTGGGAGTGCCATCCCAAGACTGAAGCAGCAGGGGATGCTCTAGGCTCAGTGCAGCCTGCAGGGCAGAGTTTGAACATTATAGCTACTTTCCACTACATGAGATTTAGGCTTTCAGGGCTCCTGGATTCCAAACTGGTTTGCTACTTGAACCAAGCAATCAACAAGCTAAAATAATTCTGAGAGTACAAGCAGAGTATTCACCAAATTGCATTAGCAATGGCTACCTGATAGGCCTCCAAGGTAGCTGTCAATGGGAAGTCATCATTAAGAGGAGGTGCTGTCATGGGAAGCAGAACTGGGTCCAGCCCATGCAAAATGACTACAGACAAGATTCGCAGGTGACACAAAGGCTGCTGGAGTGGTAGAAGGAGAGGGTAACCACAAAGTGATGCAGATTATCTGAAAAATTCATAGAATCGTAGCAATTCAGCCTCTTCAACAAAAATACGTTTTACTGAAACCAGCTATGGACTGATGCACAGAGTATGTGTAACAAGGAATGAAGGCCCACCAGTAGAATGGCTGGAGTGGTGAGAAACCTTAAATTGAGTCACAAAGGACGTGCAACTCATTAGAGGCAGAGGAATATTCCCTTCTTCTCAGGAGGTGATATTTCTTCATTTATGTAGCTTGAGTGAAACTAGTAGTGGAATATTGTATTTACTTTTGATGTCCACATTTTTCCTAGTCTACTGAAAAACTGGAGAAGGTGTGCAAAAAAGCCTCAGGTCCTATTCAGGAACTGGAGAAAGTGCTATACAATGATTAGACTCTAAGGACTCAATCTGTTCAGCTTGTAAAAAAATTAAAGATTGGAACACAGATGTACAATCATAAGAGGAAAACACCAGGTACCAAAGGACTCTTAATCTTGGGGATAAAGATAACATAAGGCTGGAATCTGTAACCAGACAAAAAAATAAAAATCAAATTAGAAAGAAGGCATATATACTTTTAACTCAGATATTAACTATTAGAAGTAATCGATTCTTCATATTTTTCTGCTTTAAATCAGAACTGGGTGCTTTTCTTCATGTTTATTCAAGTAACAGCTCTCTTCTAGTTAAGAAGAGTTGAGTAATAAAATGGGAATTAAAGAAAAGTATAGGAAATGGTAACCTGGTAAAATTGTGTCTTTAGCAAGATATTGTATATTTAACAAGTCTACTGTATAAGCAAACGACAATGAGAACAGTTATTATTTGTTTATGAATTTATTTGAATTTAGGATTATGTTATATAAAATGCCTTCCTGCATACCTCTGAGGAACAATCATGACTAATATGAGAAAGACATGAATTTAAGTGGACTTCCAAGGACTGTCTTCTAGTCCTACAAGTCCTCATGCTGGTGTTTGCTGGCATGGACAAGAAGGAAACAGATGTTGGTGAGATCTCAGCCTGCTGAACCTGTAATAGAGAAAATCTTCCACTGATTTTAATATAACCATCCTACAAGTTTAGTCAGAGTGTGAAAGTAAGACAGTGACTGGAAAGAAAGGACAGGAACCAGAAAGGGTGCTGCTTCATCTAAGCTTGCTCATTATCTAGGGATAACTATTGGATCTTGGCATACTCACATGCTAAAGAGTTTAATGACTTTCCTGTTAAGGAGTTGGTAGCTGAGGCTGTGGGAGGCTGAGGAGAGCAGTGGGAGTGGAAGCAGCACGGCGTGTTCTTCCTGACGCAAACCAGGCACTTCTTGTTCTTCTCATGCTGCCATTCTATGCAGGGGGCAGTTCCAAGCAGACTTTCACATCCGCTGTCAAAAGCAAAATTAAGCATTTAGCCTTTTTCCTTTCAAAGGGAAGGAAAAAAAAAAATCTAGTGGCAGTAAAAATCTCAAAGAAATCATGTTTAAAGACAAAAGGTTGTAAACTGCTGAAGTCATCTGGGCTGAAGGCCAGGGCTGTGCACTCCCTCTGTATCTCTGCAAACCCTTCTTTGTGGAGGTTAACATTTATTAACTGCAGAGACCTTCCTCTGCTGTCCAAACAGAATGGAGATGATTAATTTTCAAATCCTCCATAGCTACATAGTAATAAGAGATCAATTATTTAAGTATATTAGAAATAGGTTTTGCTAAGAGATTACTTAGCAATTTGAGAGACTAAACAATTTGGTAAAGATAAACAGCACCAACCAAAGAGCTCCAATATGCTCTTTATAATCACTAACTATATGCACTCCATCCAGAGTGATAAAATGCAATGAAATCTGCTAATGAAAACCCAAACAAGAACTGGAACCAAACACTATAAAAAAGGTGTCCTGTAAGAGACTTAAGATGGTTGCCCAAAGGTAAGACATTAATAGTTACACCCTCAGCCTTAAAGTTTTGCCAATATTCAAAGCTTTGAAGGTTGGGGTTTTTTAGAAGAAAACCAGATGATGATAGATGAATTATTTATTTAATGACATTCAGTTCACGCTCCCAAAATGCTCTTTTTCAGAAACTTGCCGTATCTGCATTCCAAATATGGTACCAGTCACAGTCTGGTACTCTTCATTTTCTCAGAGCACCATGTTTCCCCTCCTTCTCTAGCCATATTAAAAAATAAAAACATGTCTTGGTTATCTAAAAGGAATGAATCAGTCTATCACATTAGACTTTGGCAAATCTCTCCAAATGTACTGGATTCTGATACCGTCGACATCCTCTTCCAAACTGCGCTCTATATATTTACAATGAAGAACAATTCTTACTTTTAGAGCCTCTTCGACTTTCTCCTGTATGGAGCTCTGTGCTGGCTAATCTTAAGTAGCAGAAGCAAAGCTGCATGTAAAGGAGGAATAAATATGGCCTTGCCAAGTAATTCTCAAAAAGAATCTTTTTAAGCAAATCTAGGGAATGACAACAAACATCACAGCCTGCACTAATTTTAGGTGATTAAATACTTGACTTTTATTGAGACTCTGATGTTTATAAGAAATTTAAAAAAATTATTTTTCAGGCCATGCTGGTATGACATTTCAGGACCCTGTTCACTCATTATGGAAATTCACAGTAACAGTCATTAATCAGTTCTGTTACTTCAGTCACAAGCTAAACTTTAGCAATGTTGCCCTGATTATAATTGAAACAAATAGAATTTATGAAATAACTTTTAACCATATCATGGACTATAACGTCGTTGCAACATTATTTCAGATCCAGGCACTTAATTAGATCTTCTTTCATGTCGTTAACTATGTTTATACCTATTATTATTATTAACTTGCTTGGCAGAGGTGAAAACAAGCATAATTCAGGGAAAGAACATTTCTGTATTTTCACACTGGCCTGCCTTTTGCACAACCCCTCCACTTTATCAAGGCCTTGACATGTGTTCCACAGAGATGAAATTAAATACATTATTGAGTACTGTGCTGAACAGGAATGGAATGCTGAAGTGAAGCTTGTGTTATCTAACTGATTTTTTTTTTTTTTTTTTTTTTTTTTTTTTTTTTTTCCTCTGCGGGTATATGCATTCTCTGCCTGTTCTTAGAAATGAGAAAGTAAAAGATTGAGAGCAGCAAAAGTTACTGCTGTCCTGAGAGTACAGTTCACTAAGTCAGTAGTCAACAGGTATATTGTATATTCCAGCATCTTTCTCTGATCTAATATTATCTTTTGGAAAAGCAGACCTAACAATGATAGTGTAATTTATAGTATGTTTTATTTGATTTGCTTGAACATCACTGATGAATATTCACTGGGTTTAAAGCAAGAGGACAGAATGAACCTGTAGTTAGTCCATGAATATTACATACTGAAAATTACCAAGTATTTATACACAAGTCCTGGAAACATGCAAAATAGTCAGCAGAGGTATATTCCTTTGTTCATAGATCACCATATCTGAAAAACAAAAAATCCTACAGAACATACCATATGTTATTTTCTTCCGTTCTTTTTCTCTTTTCAGAGATTTTCTGAACAACCTCTGGAGTAGAAGTTGTTAGATCCAGTATCCCCATTTGCACTGAAGAATGCCACTGGGAGGAATTCAGTATCTCCTTGTAGTTTAAGGAGAATTCAGACATCCTCATTTCTTTTGTCTAATTGCACAGTGTAAACTGCTCTTACTCTTTGCCATTAACCAAATCAGAAGCTACTTTAACTGAAAAAAATTTTAACAGCAAGTCCATTCCTAGTTTATTCCCTAAATGTTGCAGCCCAGTATCTGACCTCATATGTTCTCACATTTGCTACTGTCTTGCTTTCTGCTGCGGAAAGATAATGCTCTTTATAAAAGGCAACTTTAAAACATGGGTGGCTATGTAAAAGCGTGAGTGTTGCTGGTTGCTAAACCTGCAGTGCGTGAAACATGGGGAAAGAAAAAGCAGCTTATTCTGTGCAGTATGATCACAAACCCCAAGTTTCAGCATTGTCTAGACGATACCTCAGATAACCCATTATGTACAATCCTGCACAGATGGAAACACGAGTGCTCTTTCATCAGCTTGAAATCCAATCAGCACCCATTACTTACAGGACGAAAGAGAAAGTCACTCGGTTTAATGGCTTAATTCACTTTCCAAAAAGCCTCATGTCCCAGCAGATAGATGAATCTTTCAGATGTCTTCAGACGCTAATGACTCCATTAGTTATAAGAATTCATATTCCATGACTGAGCTTCACAACCACATGGACTTTCCCTCAGATCTTACAGCATGACCTGTACGTAAAGACTGCCAGTTTAGATTTACTTACCATTCTTGGCACTTCCTTCTACTGGTCTTTATCTGTAGCCAGGATAGTGTTTTGTCTCCAAATTTATGTCAAACTAAATAACAACAACAACAATAAAAAGTTAACATAATAAAATTATCTAACCATTAGAAAGGTAATTCAAAGAGCTGTAGAATGAAATCGAGAAAAACTGAAAATTACAAATATTTTTCACACAAGATTTTAAAACACAATTCAGCATACTATACTATGTTCAAGGAGCACAGATCACAAGGCAAGGCTTTCTTGCTTCTGGTTTGTTTCGTTGTTTTTTCTGTTTTTTCTTTTTCAAGTTTTTCTTTCTTCCTCTCTTCCCTGCAGTTATCCTTCCCACCCTTCAAGTTCCCTTGAAACGATGATCCAAGATCACAGCTATCAACAATATGTGGAAAAGGATGAAGTATTTTCTTCTTGCTCAGGCTGGTTCTCCCAAAAGTGTGGATGCCACCAAGACCAGATCAGAGTTACCATCAGACCTGCTTTTTCTTGTACCCATATAACATGTGGAGAATAGAAGGCTTGAGACAACTTAAAAATAATAAGTAAATCCTCCCTGCCTTTCCCACCCTCATACAGTCTTCTAGATGTCTTAAAAATGTTGGGTAGAGAGACCACTTACTGACTTACACCAAATATCAGCCGGTTTTCAAGAGCGCTGTTGCCCAAATATATCAGCCTGAGTAAAGTGGTAACTGCCTCGTTATCTCTGTCCAGCAATTAGGAGGACTGTTGGTTTTCTTTCAGAATACAGGACTGTGGTTTCAGCATGTCTCCGAGCTGTTTGCAGTTTACCCTCCCTGACATTGGGCACGTAACACATTCTGAGACACAAATAACATGAGAAATCCTGCTGTGAGAGTGTATGAACTACTTACAACTCTGTAAACAGAAAGTCAGGTTTGAGAGTGTTGTGGTTTAACCCCAGCTGGCAACTAAGCACCACACAGCTATACAGTATCACCAAAACCTAGAGACCATTGTATTGTTGGAGTGAAAAAAGAAGTATTGCATGAGAATAGACAGGAAAATTGAAACACTGTATTTTTACTTCAGGATCTTTTCAGCAAAAGATTCAGGAAGGCTTCCAAACTGTAGGTATTTTCTAACCCACTCTACATTCAACTTTTGCCCTGTACCATATCAGAGTATCACTTTCAAGGGAATCAGCCTAACTAAGAGCCAGTGCAGCCTTAGAAAAGGTACTCCCATTGTGTACTCCACAGACACCCTTGTGGCACATTTATTTAATATACAGGCATGCAAGAACTGATTCGCTGTTTTGCTTTGCACTGATGACTTTCAAGGACTCCCATTTTGTCTGAGAGAGAACAGATATAAATAATTGTAGAATAAAATGTTGTCAGAGAATAATGGTCTCTGATTGCTTCAGTCCAATAAAAGCCAACTCAACCATAAAACTTTCATGGAAAAGAGTGATCATTGATTCTATGAGGATAACACTTCATTACAGTGCCTTGTTTCTATTGTGCCAAAATAAATTAAAATATCCTAGTCCTTCTTTATGTATACTTTATCTTACACATCTAATTTTGGCCTTTTTTAAATGACCTTGGAAAGTTACTATTTCTTTCTAATGCTGAACTCAGTGTGCAACAGGGGTATTTCAAAGATAAACATCATGATTTATGTGTTAAGTTGTAAACAGTTAGACAGCATAATGTTTCAAAATCAGTTCCTGCTTCCTTCTCTCCTAATGTCTATTACTGAAATGTAGGTTCTTTCCCAAACTAGACAAGGTGCATCATATCTACATTTGTCCAATTTGTACATATACCTGTATATTGAGAGCTAATCCCGATTAATTTTAAAAATCTCGCTTTCTCTCAAAGACAAAAAAAGCATGTATTTTCTCAAAGACATGAATTTTATAAGACATTCTGCAGCATAATATCTCAAGACATTATTATAATTTCTTTTAAGGACATCAAGGGCACATTTGGAAAAAAAAAAGAAGTGAGAAATTAGAGAACATTTGAGTTCCTGATTATTCACTGAATAGTCTGCATCTTAACTAAAGCTAGATAGATTTCTAAGAAAATCAATTAGTCCTCTTAAGGACCATGCAATATGAAAAATAACAGAGACAAAACGAACCACATATGCAGATACACATCATCCTTTTACAATTATTATTTATAGGTAACTATTCAAGAAGTCCATTTCTATCTTCTCCCCAGTGTATTCATTACAAAAGCAACTCTAAAATATGACTAACTTGGTTCTAAGTTTTTGTTAATGACAGCTTTGTTCTGCTTTATAGCTGAAAATATGCAATTTAGTAGGTTTTGGCAGTAAATGTCTACAGTTAGTTTCTTTTCAAAAAAGGTCCGGGGGTGTCGGAGCATTGGACATTATTCAGATTTTAGTGTGCACTGATTTTATGAATGTTTAATTTTTCAACTGTAATCCATTTATATAAATGTGATTTCTGAGTCAAGTGAGATGTAGTTGAAAAGCATGCTTATTTTAAACTTTACCCAAATATGTTAGAGCTATTTAACAAATGAATCACCAATTTTACTTAATTAATCTTGAATATGTGCATATGTATTCTATCAATTATCAGAGATCACCAAGAATATGCAGTCAATACATCCATTGATCATCCACGCAGACATCTTGGAAAAGGGCAAAGTTTGAACCATGTTTCAAATTATATACATATTGGAAGGAGAAATTCTGTTTCAGAAGTGAAATGTCATAAAATCATCCCTGTACCAAAAATAATAGTAATAAAAAGCTTATTGAGTTCGCTTAAAATAAACAAGGACAGAATTGCTACCTTTCATGCAAGAAAGAGGCAGACTACTTTTATGAATGCCATAAAAATAAACTATTTTAATAGATACATAAATAAAAGGTTTAAAGTAGAATTTTCCCCCCAAACATAAAGATGGCCTAGCTTCTGTACAGAAACTGAACAATATTCCCGTGACTACTAAATTAAATAATCTTTGTTACATTCAAAATAATTGGAGGCAAATACATAATGAAATGATGCACCTGAATCATTCTTTCTCATCCTAGCAGTGTATACAGTATTTTCTTGTTTTACAGTACTCTGAGGATATGGATCTGTTAAATAAAACTCTGAATGACCGAGTGGAAATAAAATCAAAAATCAAAGGAAAAAAAACCCAAACAACCCCAGCACCCAAAGGGTGCTTGTATCACCCAGTAATTACAATTTTAATGGGAGAGAAATAAGTATTGTGCTGTAAAATAAATTATGTCTTTTACATATTGTTGCATAGTTATCTTAAAGTGTTTAAATATTACATTCACTTTGGTGATGTGTTTTTGTCTATGCCTATAATAAATTATATATGGCCTGTGCTAGCTATGTGTTGCATAACAACCTTCTGGTTTTACTACAAAAGGGGGAAGCTTAGCACATCTCGGAAATTTTAAAAGTATTTCTGATTTATGTAAGACAGACAGAGTCTAATTCAAAGCAGCTTTCCTCCTATCATGACCCCCTCCCCAGCACCTCTAAAAAATTACTCTGATGGCTTCATATTTTTGCTGTGATATATCAAAAACTGTCACAGGTTGGTGACTAACACTTTCTGACCCACAGAGGTTCTCAAGTTTTGTTATTCCTTTCTCTCTATGAATCATCTGTCAGTTTGAGAACATCTGCCATTAACATCTCCATACTCTCCAAATATTCCAACAAACTTAAGCAGGGAACTACCATTTGTTTATGAAAAATTAGATTACTGAAATTAGGTGTTATCGCTGTTGTCATCTGGAATGTAGCTGTGATGGGTGAGCACCGTTCATCCTGCAGAGGAGAAAGTTTGTCACGTGGATGCTTACATACACTCAAGGCAGTGTTGACTTATCTTGTGCTGGTGAAATCAGAGAAAAAAATTAAAAGGTGACAACTTCCATCCATAGTGCAGAGCTAGCATTTCTAGTATATTCTGTCAGAAGTTCAAGAAAGTTGGGCCAAGCTGACTTAAGACTTGGCAAAAGAGTGTGCTTAGGGTCTATCCACCAAGACGTGAACGGCAATGTAAAGATTGCCCTTTTTTCCGATTTGCTTTTTTCTTGTTCTTGTTCTTCTTTTGCTTATTTGCACCTTTACTTTTGTCTGATTTCTTTTTCTTTTCATCCTCCTTAAACCATGGACCCCAGACTCCTCCATTGAGCTTCGGGTTACTCCGAGGGTCCTTAGGTGGGTATCGAACAGGAACTGCAGTCTTATTGAACTGTGACAGCCTCCGCAACAACTGCTTCACTACATCTGGATACCTTGCAGAGAGGTCCACTCGTTCATACGGATCAGCAGTTATGTTGAAAAGCCACACTGTTTTGCCAGCTGACCAAGAAACGCGTTCGTTGTGCCAGCGGTTGGGGCCCGCGTTACTGAAGGCCTGTGGAGGCACCCAGTCACTATATCCCGGATTTCCTGTCAGTAGTTTCCAGTGATTCACTCTGATGGCTGACTGAATCGCAGTGTTCCAGATCCCATAGCCAGCTGCCCAGGACCCATTTTTGGCTTTGGTGTAAATCGGGTCGATGTTGTGTAAGATGTCTACCCGTGGAGAACGCCTGCCTTCGCTAATGGTTTCCCATATATCATAGCCATCCAGCTGGATATCTTCGTCGATCTGGCCTTCTGCCAGCGTGATCAAAGTGGGGAACCAGTCTGTAATGTGCACGAGCTCCTTACACACAGACCCTTTGTTTTTTAGAAGGGGGCTATGGACAAACCCAACAGCACGGATACCTCCTTCCCAATAGGTCCCTTTGCTTCCTCGGAGAGGCCAGTTACTTCCTCCAGCCATTGGCTGCCCGCCGTTATCCGATGAATATATGATAATGCTATTCTCATAGTAACCATACTTCTTTAATGCAAGGGTTACGTTGTTTATGGCTTCATCCAAACAAGCTAGCATTGCAGCATATCTTCGCCTGTTGATGTTATTTATTGATCGATAATGTTCAAAATACTTGCCTGGTGCCTGAAGAGGCGAATGAACAGCCTGGTAAGCAATATATAAGAAAATAGGTTTCCTGGGGTTATGAGAAGCTAAGATTTGTTGTACTTTTTGTGTGTACATCTGTGTAGAGTAGATGCCGTTGTCATGATCCCAAGCTGCATTGTCGTTCTCGTACAGGTCATAGCCACATATCCCTGGGCTGTCACATTTGAAGTGAGTGTAATAGTCGCCGCTGCCTAAGAGTGAGCCGAAGAAAGTGTCGAATCCTCTCTGCGTGGGCATGCATTCCCTGCGATAAAACCCCAAGTGCCACTTGCCAACCATGTGTGTTGAATAACCAACCTCCTTCAGCTTCTGAGGTAGTGTGACGTTATCCAGAGGTAAGCAGTTGGGCTGGGTTGGCCGTATAATGGAGTGCTGAAGGCCGGTGTGTATCTGGTACCTGGAGGCAGGGAGGAGACAGTCATCAGGCAGGACAAGGGGAAAGAAATGCTCAGGCCCTTACGCACGGATACCCATGTGCATAACTGTGACCGAAAATAATCCTATGCATGCAGCAATTTTCTCTGGAAATATTTTGAAGTGCACATGTCAAAACCTAACAAGATCATACTATTAAATTTGCTGAAACAGGAGAACAGCATCTGTTTCACTTCACAAGCATTTAAGAGTGGTTCCCCCACCTCCTTTGGCCGGTGGGCAACAACACCGAACAAGAAACATGACACAGCAGCATCACACACTTTGCTTCCTGCTGGCCTCTTTTTTAATGTTTTAATTTCCTTGTAGCTCTGAGCAATGTCAAAGGAGGTCAGAGGCAATGTGCTGCCTGTGAACCATCATTTGGGCACTACTATTTTAAGGCTAGCTGTCAAATTCACAGACCTTTATGGTATCCCTTATGTATAATCCCAACCCTAGAAAACAGAACGATTGCATTGCTTTTCTGATCACGAACTACAGCACTGACTGCGGACCAGCTCTCACAGCATGCACCACACTGAAAGCCTGACAGTCTGATTTCTGGTCATCCATCATGCAATATGCATATGGGCTGTGACTTAGCAGAAATATTACTAATATTACAACAACTGAGTCAGTCGTCAGCATGTACATGATGGGGCCCGGCTCTGCTCTCTCCCGAACACCTACAGTCCCATGCTCTGGCATTTATCTCCTGAGTAAGAGGCCTAAGTATGAACAGATAGCAAGTACCCTGGCCAAAACTCCAGGATGCATATGTGCTTATGAAGGGATCATTTCATCACCGGATTTCTTGTTCAGCAGTCATTTTCTGTCCTTGCCTTGTTCAATGAAATGCTTCCTTCCATGAACTGAGCTAGTCAAAATACCTATATATACAGGAGCATAGATATTTTGAGGTACTTTTTTTTTTTTCCTCCACAGAAAGCTTTCACATGTCCCCATTTAACAATTATTATAGAAAATTATGTGGATAAATACAATTTTTACAGTGCCTCATAATGTACTAGTGGTAAACATATATACAGCACATAAATATGCTGGACTTTGAATGTGTCACAGCAGTATATTTAAATATAGGATAGGATAATAAATTCTGCAGTGCAGTACAGTCTATGTGTAAAGAATACATATGGCCTCCATATGATTAGAAAATGAATTCAGCATGGGCAATAGTAAGTATCAAAAACCAAGGACAAAATCCATTTATATCAGTTTGACACTAAAAAATAAAATATAACAGCACATTGTAAATGAAAGATGACTTCTCCCTGAGTGTGAGAATAGATTAAATTCTCAGTCATGACTAGAACAGCTAGGTCTACCAATACTGTGGATCTTTCCCCAAAACACTTTATTAATTTGTGGTAGTAGGAGCTGGGACTTCCTGATACATTCTGCTAGTATTGCCAATCTGATCGGCCTCCTGAGCTATCTAGAAAATTAAAAACATTAGGCTCTGTCTGTCCATAAATAACTTAAAGTCTGCTTTTATATGATGCCTTTCTAGCCAAGATGTTAGAAGGCACCATAGATGTCTTTAATGCCTGCCAATCTGTAATAATTGTGTAACTCCCATTTTATTCTTGAACTTATTTCCACCGAACCAGAAGCTTTACCCTAACTAATTTATTGCAGAAGCTTTGGGTGTTGCACTCCTCTGCTTTAAGCTAGCCTGTACTTGGTACACTGCAGAACTGCTGCTTTTCTTTGTCTCTCTGGCACTTTTTCAGAGCATTGTTTCTGTCACCAGTTTGTGGATCTGGAGCCCTGCCTTCCAATTGTCCCCAAACTCACAAGCTCGTGCTGACACAGGAGATACTGCAGTAGTCAAAGGATACTCTCAAAATGACGGGTTTCTGGGATTTACACTTCGCTTTTGTAAATGAAATGTCACGTACACACAAATACCCACATCTCTTCCATGATTCAAGTACAATATTCTCCTTTTAAAACAGGTAAACTACAAGAAGGAAACCATGCTGACTAATGGCAATGTCCCATATTTCAGTTCACTCCGTCTCTGAGAGTCCTCAGGGAATTATGTTCACAAGACATTTCATTTCCTTCCCCTTCTCCTTCTTCTGCCTTTTAAAACTAATTCAGTAAATTCCCCTTATTTGATCCAACTGGAAAATCCTTGCCCCATCCTGCTATTTTAGTAAATAGCTTTTGCTTTCTTAAACATTGACAGCCTTCTCCATCTTGAGATCAGCCCCCAATCCCAGCCAGCCAGTTTCTCCCCTGATAAGCTAATTTTGCTGTAAGTCAGAATTTTCTCTAAAGTCATGCTGTTGTAATAGAGATCCTTCCATCCTTCTTCTCGACACAGAAGTTGAGCCTGGGTGGAATGGGCAACAGCATTTGTGACATATTGCAAATCAGTTTGCCTCTTGACAAAGCCTGTGCAGAAAGTACGATAATCATACAAAGTTAATTCTCATAAAGAATTCATAAACAACATGCAGATTCCTCAGATAGGTGTTTCCAATTATATATCCAAGCATAAAATTCCTAAAAATTCCTACACTCTTAATCTGACAAATACTGCATCAAAAAATATCAAGAATTAGCCTCAGTCATACATAATTATTCTTAGGAAAATATCTGGCATGGAGCAATGCATCTTATTTCAGCAGTCCCCTCAGTAAGTTATTCAATATGCTGGCTACAATGCACATATAGCGGTCCTGCTTCAGCTCTCGGCTGCTGTCTTTTTTCATGAGACTTGGTGTGTTTCCCATATGTGTGTGTGTGCATGCTATTTATGGCATAGCTACGCTTCTGAATATACATATATGCACACATACAAACAGTATACATTAAAAAGGGGTCTGCAAAATAATCAATTATAAGTGAAAAATATTTCGACTGTAGAAATGTTTCAAAGAAATACCAACCTCTAGTAATCAGAATATTCATCACTATGACAAAAATGCTCAAGATTTGTTCACTTTTCTGTGCCATATGCCTTCCTAATTGATCCATTATGTGCCGATATTACTTTTTCAGTGAAAGTACTTTGTTTTCAAAGGACTTGTAAACTATTAATGGGAAAAGAAAGTAATCTGATCAAAAGACAGTGATTATATGGAAGTAAATGGCATTGATAGCAGTAGGAAGTGTCTCAACATTACTAATTTGAAACTATATTTAGACTGTGCAAGAGAAAAACTGAACAAGGCAAAACATAACAGAAATAAGAGGCAGATGCTGATTTTGGGTGAGTTCTTTAGAAGATAAACTCACAAGTTCACTAACTGCCATGAAATACATTCTATATACTTCATCACTTTCTACCACAAGATTAGCTAATTCATTAGAATAAATTGGTTGAATTTAATCCCGAATGCAGAAAGCAAGTTATGATCATGAACAGTCTGTAATTCATTATGATAATTACAGCACTAGTAACCAGTTAAATATAAGCAAATGCTGACAGGACACAGAATCTAATTTCAGAGTTTTTTAGACTTTGACCTTTATGGACAGTATTTACGTAAAGGTAACAGACTGATAATATTCTGCATGAAGTTCAGGGTTCAAGACTTGTGAATACTTTATACACATGTACTATAACCTCTTTCTTCCTACCCCTCCAAGTTTCTAGATGATGGCTGTCTCTATCAGATACCTGAAATTTGAAATTTTCAGAACAGGAACTAAGTAAAATTTATGTGAAATGTTTTAGCTAATAATATGCACACTGAAAATTAATCTACCCTCACTACATGAGGATGGCTCTTCTCTGCACATTTCCTACTCCTATTTCTATCTTACTAGTGTGGAAGCTGTTCAGATGTTTACAGTAAAAACACTGTTACGACTGTTTCAACTAAGGCAGCTATTTAATGTTGGTTGACTATTACACCGCTTTGTTTACTTGTTTGTAGAGGAAACTTTAAAGCAACGGACTCCCAGAGGGAGTATCTTGATAGGTCCTTTGCTTCTTGGATGCTGAGAGAAACATTTCAGAGGTTTCTTAAAATAAACAAATAAATCCTCCATCCTGAGTGTGAGCTCATGATACTGCTTTCCAACATGATTTCCCTTCCCATTCTAATCTAGAAAGACAGAAAACTAAGCCAGTGGCTTTTACATTACTCCTACCTTCAGTCTCAAGGTGCAGAGACCATTAAGTTGTAAAAGGTCAACTGTACCTTCAAGTATCAGAGTCTTTATGGATGTAAATCACCACGGGGACACCACAGTCAATTTGACCTGAGCTTGAGGAATGCATTAACATTTGGAGGCTTAATTTCCCCTTTCTGATGTCCTTAGCAAAGCTAAATTAGTTTCCCAGTTCTCTTCTGGAGAGCAAACCAAAGTAGAGAAGTGGATCAATGACAATAATCTCTACACATTTTCACTACTATTCCCCTGAAGCAGAGAGCAAGACTTAAGGTCTGTATAGTAGAAGAGATTGTGCTGGCATGCCTCACGTCCCCATGGTGTTTATGCAGTCTTAAACATATGTAGGCCAAAACAGTTTCCCTTAAAAAAAGTTTCCCAAAGGAGTTTTCTATTGAGTATTTTCCCCCTTAACTTCAGGGTGGGTTCTGTACTGAGAAAGAAGCTGGGATGTTTCTAATTTTGTAATGTGCATGTACAAAACTATTGATTTTAAGCCTTCATAATTTTTAAATACTTCATTAATTGTCTTCAAACTGAGATTCTTTTAAGGCTCACTGAAGATTAACAAAGAAGCATAGTCTGAAGTTTCTAATTTCAGGAACTTTTGCTAGCACAGTTCTAGTTAGTACATGTGGAAAATGTATTTTATTATGCTTGCATAGCTCAGGATATGTCAAAAACTTTTTTTTCAATTTCTAAAATAATAAACTCTAGCCTAGGATTTAGAAAATAATATTTTGAATTAAAAAAAAATTGCCAGGAGTTGCAAACATAGCAATAGCACCAAGGTATGCATGCCATTAAAGGGATCATTATTGATGATTATGCATTTCCTTATTAAAAAGGGTAAAATACAGCAAGTAGATACCAGTCTATAACATAGGCTTAGGGACTGCTAAAGAATGCTCTTCGACACCTTACCTGAAACTGTTGTATAACACAACAGCTAGAAATACAGCTATTTCAGATGAGTAAAGAATATAGGAACAGGTGATGTTTTTTGCTTGGAGGTTCCCAGTCCTCAGAGGTCCAAATTAGTGGGGAGAATAAAAACCCAACATGCCACTTGCCGCCACCAAATCATTAGGACTCAGTGTCCAGTAAGGAAAAATAGATATAATAAAGACTTCTTTATAGTGCACTGAGGCTTTAGCATGGAGTCCACAAACCCTAATCGTCTGAAGAAGCCGTTCCTTTGGACAGATATGTTTACTCTTATTTACCCCAAAGTTGTTTTGAGCTCTAAGATGCTTGCGAGGGAAGCAGAAGCTGTCCGGAAGCTCTTCTGCTTTCAGTCCTCCAAACAGACTGGTGAAGAGCATAGCAGAGAAATGCAAAGTTCCTGATCAGACATGGGCCAACATGAAAGGATCCCACAAAAATGATTTTGCATCAGAAATATTCGCCATAAAGCCTACACGTTTTAAACTGAATCTGCTAAGGTTTTTAAAAATAAATCAGGGACTAAAGCGGCAAAAAGGGCAAGTTGACACTGGAGACACTGTGGCAGAGGACAGAGCTAAGCTGACTTAAATAAGATGAAAATAAACCTATCACAGCCTGAGATGACTTGCTGCAAAGCAGTCAGCAAGTATCAATACATGGACCCTTCAGATTGATAACAATGAAAGCCATAGCCTGTAGTCACAGTGCCTCTTTCATTTTATATTAAATAAATTTACTGATAAGCAAAAATTTTCATGTCTTTTTTTATTTCCAGCCTTTTCCTAACTTAGATGACAAGTCTGGCCTTTGCCAATTTCCACTTACCATGCTTCCACGAGAGCAAAAGCAGGCAGTAGGCATTTCAGCATTTGTTATGGTAGCAAGTTTGAATATCTGTTTTAAACAAGACCAGGTTAGCTAAACTCTGTCAGTCTTCAGTATCGATGGTCTATGGCAAATGTGTACTATTGCATGTGCTACATTTTCTAAATGCTATCATTAAAATTTTGGTTTTGATCCAATATAGTCTTCTCAGAAACAATCTTAAGGAGCCTTGAGCCTATACTATATAAGTTACAGTTTGTCTTTCAAAAATAGCAGCTATGCAGCAGTGCAGGAGAAAGTGTTTTTTTCTGCCCTAAGTTCCGGATACTTGGTTCCAAAGTAAAGTTACAGCCAAGGCTTCAGTTCAACACACAGTTTAAATAAGAATGTGATTTCAGCCAGGTAGTTGGCTGAAACAGGACCAAAGTAAGCAATCGAAGTTTGTGCCATGAACATGAGTGATGCTATAGGTATGGAAATAACTCTCAAGTCAGCCGTGAGCATTTTGTCCTTGTTAAAATTCTGAAAAACACTAAAGAGTGAAGGAAACACCTTCTACATTAGAACACGACCTGTCACAAAACCTACTCTTTTGCTGAACAATATAAATTCAGGGCAGAAAGGATGTATTGGCTTATGCTGCCTATTTTTCTACTTGCTTAAGACTGTGGATAAAATATTCTCCCTATCTATAATACTGTCCAAATGGTTTGAATTTGATATGAAATACTTTTACTGATACATGCAAATGGTACTATAGCTAGGGAGTTACTTCTCTGAGATAGTGGGTGTGTGACTTACAGAAGAAAATCTTGTAGAAAAAAGAGGAGCAAAGACTCATTACCAGAGTATGGAGGCAGTTCTTCCCTGGAATATGAGTTATGGCTGGAGGGTTCAAATGAGCCCTGCTCTAGCAAATGACTACAGAATACTGTGCCACAGCCTGACCAACACTGCTTAATTTTTTGTAGAAATTTGAGGGAGGCAAGGACTGTCCATTTTCTGAAGTACACACGATTCCTCTGGTGCCCATAGTCCTGGTTCCCAACTATTCAACTGACTGACTGCTGAATGCATGCTGGGATGAGGCCTGGGTGCATGTCATTGCCTCAGGTTTCCCGCTTTCTCGCTTTCCTTGGGAAAGAAACAGAAGAGGCATACAGGCAGGGAAGCCTGAGTCAATCTGAACAGGCCCTTTGGAACATTTTCTCTGCTCAAGTCTTCTGTCAATGTTAAAGGTATGTTGGAAAAATCTCTATGAATCCGTCATTTAACCATTTTTATCTTCTAGTTTGTAAGTTTAAGATTTCTGGGGGGAAGGCGAGTTAACAATGTAGATGGATCAGAGAAGCAAATTGAACATTAAAGACTAAATGTGAACTCCAAACCTTTGCAGGCTTTTACTGTGTCAGCCTACATAAAAAAAAACTGAAGTTTTCACACGCAGACATACACACACATTCATTTCCATCTTCAGCTGTATCCCTTGAATTTTTATATGCTATAAATCAGAGCAGAAAAATACCTGCTTCTAAACCAAGTGTTTACAGAAAAAATCTAACGCAAATTATTTACTGTTTTATCACTCTGGCAGTGCTACTGCAAACATTTCACTTGAAATATTCTGAATCTTGCCCTACTTTCAAGTTTTTGGGGGGTGGTGGTAGGTGTTTGTTGTGTTTTTAAATAAGTTAAGGCTCTTCCATCAACTACAGGAAAAGAAAAAAGGTAGTGATTTATTCGTGGGCTAATAATGTTACCCTTTTTGTTCTAATAACCTTTTTCCAAGGTCCTACTGGAGTTGAGGTATCCTTGTTTAACCAAATGCCATTTGGATTTTGATGCATTAACTCAACCTCAAAATCATATGGAAATTATGATCTCATGCAATCCCTGACATTTGGTCATTTGAATAATGTATATCACTTGTACTGTGAATGTATTTTTATCATCTGGCACCTCAAAATGCCACTCAGAGTTACATTAACAAAAATAAACATTCATCAACAGCAAGAACCAGAGGGACTTCCAGGGAACTTGTTGTGGTGATTCAGAAGCTCCAGTACAGTGATGGACCCTGCTGCTCAAAAGCTGGAAAACGAAGCAAGAAAATGGTGTTCTTTGTGGCTCTATATTCTCAACAATTTTGCATCTCAAGTATACACACCAGCTCTACTCTCTTTTCCCAACTCCTGCTGATGCAAATGGCACCCCAGGAGTGAGGCAAAGCTTGGTGAACAGTGGGAAAGAAACCGTTGTCTCTAGAGTTGCTGGCTTTAAAGGAAAAATTGCTGACTGTGGAACCAAGCTGGGAGAGAAAAGAAAGAGAAACCTTTATCTGCATTTCCTCAGGGTTACTCTCCCTGGTTGCAAGGTGTTAGCGCACCATAAAATAACAATCACATAATGAAACTCAAGCAGAAGTTTCAACTTTAAATCACTCCACAAATTAAGTTGTAATTAGTATTTTCATACACTAATTCTGATTTTTTACAAAACATTATTAAACGGACAGCATATCCGCTACTAACCTTTCCTGTCATTGAGACAATTTATCTGCTCAAATGGGAGGACAAAAAGCATAAAGGAGAACGTGGGAGTCGGCAGCAGCTGGAAGGCATATGTGTATATGCAGCTATTGTTTTCTTTGCTTCCAGTTTCCTGCAGCTGTGGAAACAGAGCACAACATTTCCAACTTTATCACTGAATGTTATTCATTTAAAAAAAAAAAGGTGGAAAAATCTGTGATTGCATAATCAGCGCTCTCAGTTTCATGTCTACATGTAAGTGACATGAAAAGAAAACAATCTGACTAAATACTCTGCATGCCAACCACAAATCCAGACATTGCCACCAAATTCTGGGCTCTCAGGAAAAATAGATCCCATCAGATATTACACCTAATCAACATGTTACAAGGAAAAGGGATGCAATGCTGTGAGTTCAGGAGTACACCAGAGCTACACTTGCAAGAAGAGAAGCTCACACAAACAGATGATCCCTGCCTATTTCTTTACAGTTAAGGCAAGCAAATTGCAAAGGAAAACAAATTCATTAGTAAGAGATTAATTTTTTTGGCCTGCTTCAATCATTTTTACAGAAGGAAAACCAGAAGAAAAAGAGATAAACCAAGTCTAAAAGCCATAAATTGGCATGCAGAAAAATTCTCCCCTCGGGTAATTCAAAAAATGGTCTGCAGACTTTGTTGCAAAGACTGCATGAGGCTGGAGCAAGACCAGCATGTCTGAACAGGAATATGGCAAATACCGGTTTGTAAAGGTTGTTCTCTGTACTACAGCATGTAACTCCTGAGATTTGAAAGCGTGTAGAAGTGGCCTTCATTTTAACCTGTGTGTTCATGCCTGTGCTGGAGAGAATACCATCTCAGATAGTATTAATACCTCAGACTAGTCATTCTTACAGATAGGGTAAATTTCAACATGTCTCACTGAAGCATTCTGCCTAGAAGGATATATTAATTGCTAACAACAGGCATTTTCAAAGGTCCAGGAAAAAAAAAAATTGCCATGCACATGTGTGAAATATTTTTCAGCTAAAAAATCTCAAGGCTGAGACTCATAATTCTGTAATAGTTTAGAAAAAATAGTTCATCTTTATATTTTATTCAGTGAATGCACCTAAGGGATGTGAAAGATATTCGTTACAGGGTTGCCTTTCACATGAAGTCATCTTTCATAAAAATGACATACTTGATAGCAGTCCTTAAGGTAGCAGCCAAACAGTTATTTTCTTACCTTACACTGTAATTAAGAACCCATTTTGACCATTTATTACTATTTCTGAATTAATATTGTCCTTATGTATTATTCATATATCCAGTACTTAGAGTCTGTATCAATCTAAATACTGTAAAGTGACCTTGAATTGACAGCAAGGATGACAGAGGACAAAACGACAAGATGTAAAATATAGGTTAACAACTACCATATCATGGTTTTATATGATATCATTTGAGAAAGATAATTGCTTTATAATTAAAGAACTTTATGACATTGAAAAAAAAAATCAGGATTATTCAGAGCTTCAGAGACATCTTGAGTGTCTTAGATACCTTCACACAACATCCAAACTTTGTGGAAGATATGATTCTCTATTAACCATTGAACAACTACATAAACATACCATTTCTGAGCATGACGTTGTAGAATGTCATAGTTTCATCATTTTATTGAGCTCAAGTATATCATAGGCCATTAAGTTTCTTTTGAAACCTTAGATTAGTCTTTGAGACTCTTAATTTAAAATTAGAGATAAATTATTATTGAGAGCATGCTAATCAAGTGGTAATGGCCACAATCTCTCTTCAGTGTTTATTATATTCTTATTATCCTGCTCTATGATATGTCTCAGGCTCAAAGCACCTACTACAGGAGAGAGAAAACAGATTCTAGCCCCCTTAATCAACATGCAGCTACTTAAACAGGAACAATTGCATCAGTTTCAACTGAATACTCTTTTAGATAATTTTTCTCTCAGTGTCATCAAAATATCAAAATGAGTCCCTGAATTAATGCATGATACCCCTTTTCTAGGGTAGAGATTCATTGTGAATGCTGATTAATTAAGAAATCTTCTTGGATGATTATTTGTTTCATCTCAACTTTGTGATTCTATTTATTCTACTTAATGCGGTCTGTCGTATAACATTACTGTAAAACACGTACATTTGCATCAAAAGGAAATTATTATCTCTTCCTTCATCTCCCATATATCACACAGCAAATCAACATAGTTGGATATGCACCTAGAGCAATGTGATACAGTCGAGCATTTATGTTTAAAGCTTAATTACACATTTCTACACACCTGTAATTGATACTGCTGACACATCGGTTGCATATTAAATGATAAACTGTTATACAAAACTGAAAGAGTGAGAGTGTGCAATCCACTTGAATCCAGTTAAGCAACATAAAGTTCTACACAGACTGCAACGGCCACCCAGACATCTCTTGTTTAAGACCTTTAACACCAACGTCCTTGTCAGCAAGATAATGACGCCCTTCGCTGTTGTCTCTGCAGGTATCCTGGGACAGACACAAGCCAGAAATTGTTTCATGCTACTCCAGAGCTGCTGCTAGAACTGAAGCAATTTTTCAAGAAAAGCTACAGCCCTGATAATATGAAAAACAGCTTCATCTGGACTGAAGAAAAAAATGCATTTTGACTTTTCAACAACATAGATAGTTTCCTGGGCTGACATTTACTGGCAAGAGCAGTGGCACTGAATCATTACTAAAAGGAATAACCTTGACTTGAAAGAGAGGGCTGGGATCCAGGAGACACCCATTCTTCTCGGTTCTGCATCGTTTTTAGCCTGAGCATTGCAACTGACCTCTAATTATTTTGTCCTTATGACACTTTCATATTAGTTTCTCAGTCTTTTGTGTTTCTCATTCCTTTAAGAAAGGGTGGTACCATGTCTGTTGTACAACACAGCTAATGCTCAAAAGTCTTTTTAGTCTTCTGATAAAAAATATTGACCAGATGCAAAGAAGCCTCACCCTGATGCTAAAACCAGTTTGCAACTGGATCTGTTAAAACACAGCTCTTACAAGCATCTCCTTATTTACAGTGATTACTGGCAGCTATGTACAAATTTGGTCACATACGGCTGGCTACTGAACCAGATCCTGCTTCCTCATTAAATTCAGACTGTTGGTAGCGCTACTGGATTTTCTTTTCTACTTTCCAATTCACTTGAGAAATACTGTATTAAAATCTGTTTTTCAGAACTGACCACAAAATGCAAGTATAATACATTTTTAATTAAGACAATGGCTGGTGTTGAAGGTACTGTGTGCCGTTCCCAAAGAAATAACTTATTAAGATAATGTGTTTTATTAACCTGGGTCCCAGATGAAAGGTTCCTGATTGACAACATGGGGAAATGAAACATATTTGTTTATTCACAAGGGAGATTCAATATGGAAATAAAATGCTTTCACTGCTGTTATCTGAGTGGATGTAGATGTAGGTGTGCTTTTGTAGCTAAGGAAGGAAGGAGTGGGGAGCAATGTTTCAGGGCTGTCAGTCATTTGTATGAGATTTTAACTAACACATCAGAGATATTATATACTGTAGAATATGGCATAAAAAGGAAAGTAAAATGCCTGTATTCACAATGTTTTTCTTACTTTAGGGATTTTCAAATTTCTGTAAACTAATAAATGTATGAAGACAAACTGAACTGTTTTCCCACATATCCCTAACATTGTGGCCATCAGTTCCTTTCTGTCTTAAAATCTCCATGTTTGATCTCAAAAGGAACGAAACAACTTCAGCGGATACTGTGCCCAGCTCACTGCAACCCATCCATGGTAACAGAAGTAAATACTAAAATGCCCTCAAGATTCAGCTCCCACCACTGCCTCCAATCGTGACTAGGCTGTGCAATGCCTGGAGCTTGGTGCTTCACAGGGCTCTTTTCTGCTTCTGTACCAAATAGATTTGAGTTGCTATCTTTGCGCTCTGTCTAAATTAGGCAAAGGTTAGGAAAAATGCAAGGCTCCTATGTGGAGCAGGAGTGCAGGGCAATCAGAAAGCTCTTTGTTTTGGTGATTAATGGCAGCCCATACATTTGATGGTTGCAAGATGCCAGGGCACAGGGCACTACAAAGCCCACTCCCACCATCCTGCTACACTTTTCCCTTTCCTTTAGTCTCCTACACGATGGAAGAGAACAAACTAGAGTTAATAAGGGATGGAGGTTAACAGCTTGTCCGAATAATGAAGTGATTTTGATAAATGCTTCTTTATTTCCCTCCAAATCTGGCTTAGCAAAACAAGTAGTGCTATCTTGGGGGTCACTGCTGCACTCTCTAATCCTTTCTAATAATCGGTAATTTCTCATTTATACTGCTCCTCAGTCACATCTTGCTTTCTTGTTTGCATTGCAGAGGTGTCCAAAAGCCTAACAGAAACAGGATGCAGTGCAACAGTCCTGGAAATAAAAAGGAGTATAAGAAAGGGGGTGAATGGAAACAGGTGTCTAATCACTGTCAGTCCAACAAAAATCTAGAAACCATGTCTCTCGCATGTATACCGATTATGTCTAAAACCAGACAAAAAATACATAAAATATTTGCTGTAAAATGTTAATATCTTAATGAAACTGTGCCTTATTTAAGACGTTAGTAGGTGATTTTGATCCCAGACAAAATGCCACAGGAATGACATGTAATGGAGTGAGTTGGATAAGCCTAAGTGAGGTGTAAATTGGACACACACAAAGTTTTGGCAGTATGCATTCAATATATAAAAAATTAAATCCCAACACATTCATGGAATCCATGTATCTAGGCCGTCAACACTGCATGCCTGCCTTCTGTGTTTTTTTTCCCTCCTTACCTCGAAACATTTGTTTTAAAAAGTGATATTAGCATCACATACCTTGTGATAAGTGATTTAAAGACAGATACCCTCTTGAAAACGTAGATCACTCATAATGAGGGAGAAGGTATACTGTTCTATATGTATAATATGCAATGCACTATGCAATGAAAGAACTTCAAGAAAAAGAGTAACTTGGCAGAGCTGGATGGGATTATCAGCCAGATTCAGACAGTCAAACTAGGGATGTTTTCACTGACTTCGCAGGCCCTTTTTCAGGTCGCATATTTTGGTACTTAGGCACTCAGGTGGTCAAAACCAGATGGACACTTGATAATGTCATTCTGTTCTACAGTCATGCCAAAAGAAGTTCTTACATCTGTATTTCTCTCTTGCAGCTGTATGCTGTTCTTATTTTTGAGTTCGCTACATCCCAGCCATGTACATTATACAGAAAGAATGAGCATAAATTATGGTGGTGTGTTATTAATTGATTGCATATCTTGTCATAGCCCGTGACTTTCCATCACTAACTTCAACAGTCGAAAGACAAAATCAACATAATATTGTAAATTAAAAACAATTAAGAAAACCAAGTAATTAAAAATGTGATCTTTTAGAAAGTGAGGCATTTACTTTTTCACAGATTTCTTTTGGAGCCATGATAAGGAAAATCCTTTAAAAAAAAAAAGGTAGAAGTAGTGATTCTCTGAGAAACATTAGTTTTTAAGGAGAAAAGGAAACACATTTAGTATTTATCAGTGTTTGTTTCATTAAATAGCTATAGAGCTCTGACTCAGGAAAATCCCTTTATATGGACAGAACTCCCACATCTGCTTAAATTCCCTGGAGACAGAAGAACAGGATGGATTTAAACAACTGCCTGTTTTTGAACTGATGCTTAAGTGCACTTTCAGCCTTTGCAACATCACAAGAATTCTAGAAACCAAACTATAAATGTTTTTATAAATAAAGACACAAATAGGTGCCTAATGGGATTCTTAAGAACATGTCCCTAAATCTCCGTGAAATCCATACAAGTTATAGCAACTAAAAAAAGGCCACTGATTCCCAATCTGCATTATTAAGCTTCCTTTAAAAAAAAAACCCAACCCTGGACATTCAAGATTTTTCTGTAACCTTGCACTCCAACTAAGGGGAGTGCAACTAAATTTGTTAAGGTGGGTACAAACTTACATATACATGCGTGTGCATGGGAAGGTCTAATATGACATCTAGATCCTTAAGAGTATGGCATGACAGCTTTTTCTATAGGGAGAAAAAATGTACACTGTCCAAAATGCTTATTTTGATAAAGGAGATCAGTAAATTGTTCTCTAGATTGACTTGTAATCCTCTTGCCCCAGTAGAACCGTATAACATATAAGTAAACATATGAATGATGTCGTCCTTTCCCAACCCCATTTTTCTCTTGTTTTGCAAAAGGGAAATTAAAAGGGCATACTCTGTTTTCTCAGAAGTTCCAAAGAAAAATTATCATCACCACAGAAAAGCAACTCCTACACATTTGATCTTCAATATTAGGGTTTCTTGTGGGAGCCAAGCATTTGTTGAAAAGGACAACAGTAAGACATAACCCATCACTTCTTTTCAAGTGCAGTTAACTACATGGAACATTACTCAATCAGTGGCAAATAACTTGTGGCTCCCAAATCACTTACGTACTTTCAAGGTTGTGAAATCATGGATTTCTGAGGTTAATAATCACGGCAATAACGTCAAAACTTAAAAAATGCTGTAATGCTGAACAAATGAAGCATCATCATTTTGAGTCTGTCCTTGTTATTTTCTCTGTGTGGGGAGAGGAATATGGGAATTGTGGGATTGTAAAGGGAGAAGAGGGAAGAAGAAGAAAGAAGAATAAGGCATGATATGTATCCACCATGAACGAGATGACAAAATATTTCTTTCCTCTTCAGGAGCCAAGAGTTAAAGGAAGAGAAAACCAGCACAACTGAACACACACGCGGTAATTTGCTGACACTGTATAGCGCTGTCTGCATTACGACTGTACAATACCACACAGAGCTGATGAGTTGTGACAATACCACAAAACTATCTTCATTTGGGAGGACGTGAAGATGTTAACAAAACTGCTGAATATCAGAACATCACATCTGTTCAGTTTTGTTTGTATGAGACTTTTCCATTCACTAAACAAATATGTCTTCTGTGTAGCTCTAATGGGTTATGCAGGAGGGGAGCAGCCCCGAAGAGGCTGGAAACCCTTCAGGGAGCCTGTCAACTAATTCAGTAACAACAGTCTTACCTATATTTTCCTATTAGGAATAACAATATATATCTCATTTACACAGCTTTTCCTTTTCAGTCTCAACGCATCCCACAAAACAGACAAAACAACATCCCGATTTTAAATACATGCACTCTGAGACAGGGAAAAATGAAGCATCTCACATAAGCAACCCAGCACCAAAGTCATAACTGCAGAAAGAGCCCTGATCCTCTCAGTCTCAGCCTGGGACTCCACAATGGCATAAGAAAATTCCACGATTAGGTTCAGTGCCCCAGAGAGGGAAAACAAGAGAGCTCTTAAGAAGGCAGCCTCACACAAGGAAAGATTAGTAAAGCAAGGACATAGTTGGATGCATGATGCTATCTGATTTTCAGTTACAAACTAAATCAAGACTGTGTCTTGACAATTTTCTCTACAGTTTTTATCCATCCAGATTAATCAAACCTGAAACTTCCTGTACTGCATTTCCTTACCATGTACAACTTGAGCTTATTAAGTCATTGCCAAATTTGCAATACTGTCTGAGAGCAATGGTCTTCTCAAGGATCAACAAACCAGGTTTTCTGAATTCCAGTAATCTGGCTGCAGGACTGTAAAATTCATCAACAGTTCATTTTATGCCCAGCTTCTTATGAGCAGTGCTCTATAAATTGCAGATCAACTTCGTAGCTCTTATTCGTGTTAAAATCAAGCATCTGCCTTTCAAAACCAGGCTTACATATGCACATTCAAAATCAAAATGCAAGAGGCGGCTAAAGAGTCAACAGCAACTAAATGGCATAGCCGCACAAGATCTGTAAAGCCTTAGCTCACTTTCCTTGGCAAGCTAAGAATCTGGGCTAAACATGCATTTTGGATCTGACTCAGGAAAATGAAGATTCTTCTATCTTTGTGATATGATCTATATAACCAATGGGGAAGCAGTACTGATGGTCATCTAGGGAAATGGCATCCATCTCTCCTGTTAAGAATGGTGACTGCTGCACCATATTAAGGAAGAAAGGAGATAAAAGAAAGAAGGGAAAGATGAAGAATCTATGGAAACCACATCAGAATCAGTGATTTCATCAGGACTTGATTCAGTAATTAACATTACCAAAAACCTGAAGCCTTTTCTTACTTTTGGTACACTTTACTTTACAACTTTCTGTACATATTTCAGACATAAAGCCAGTAGTACGTATATAAGTGCAGTATTTTAAAACTAAATAGCTACTTATCCAACATCAAAAGAAATTTGAAAATCATCTAATCTAGACATGACAATATGTACTAACAGCGGAAGGACACCAGGAGCTAGCAAACAGAAAACATAAATTACTTCTCAGGCTTTTATTGCCTGGGAGTTAAGATTTTTTTTCTGCTTTGAGGTGGTAGGGGTGGGGGTTTTTGTTTATGTTTTGGGTTTTTTTTAATGTCATTCAAGTTTAAACCATCCAGTAAATTTTCTGATGTTGTTACCCTCCTGCCGCTTTTTCATTTGCAGATTGCATTACTATGCACAAAAATTTCTTGTGGCAAGCTAGTTTTCTGCACTTGGTCACAATGAGCATAGCTTGGAAATGATGCATCAGACTAGGAACAATAGAACAGCAAAGAACTGAATTATTATATTTGGAAATGGCATACACCCTGGGACAGTTGCAGAAAAGCCATGGCTGGACACACTTTCTCTTGAAATATGTAAGTTAGGTTCAGCTGTGGGATGTGAAAGAAGGTTTTATACTGGTTCTTCGGTTCTTTGGTATGTTACATAAGCTCCCTCTCCCCTTTGTTTTCATAACAGTACATAAATATTTAATGAAATATGGATCTTTGAACTGTTTTTTTGACCCATTGACTGATTCTCATTTGTCTCCTTGAAATTGCATCTCATATGCTATGAGAAATTAATCATCCTTGTCTCTCAAAAAAAAAATCAAACAAAAACCCCACAAACAGTAATTCTGTTTGTTGCCAATGCTGTAAGTCAACTCGAAGGACAATAAATTTCCACTTAATTTTAATATTGAAGTTGCGTGCAGACAACTGTATTCTGATCTATTAGAAGCAGTAAAGCTCAAACAGCTTTTAATTCATTATTTACTTACCTTAAGTTAGCCACTCCCAAAGATACAATTAAAAAAGGAGTAAGGGAAGACTATCTTTCAATGTGGATTAATGTAAATCTCGATTTCCACCAGAGAAAGAAAAACATGGTTGTATATGTCTATGTATCTTATGGCACATCTGGAATTATAGATGACAGTCATACATACACAGGCTGTTCTGAGGCTATTCCAAGTTAACATTCAGTGCTTCATAAAGTCTACAAGGTTTTGTAGTATTACAGAAAAATAAATATCTAACACAAGGCATTTTACACAGCCCACCAAAGTATCTCAGTCCAACATAGCTAAACAGCTCTGCATTAACTACACTTTCTAGAATCCTCTAAACTATTCCAGTTCAGAAAAAGTGTTGTTTATTTTTTTTTTTTACCCTTCACTTTCTCCCATCTGTCTTCACTCTCATTCCTGTGGGATGAAGGAAAAAAAAGCATGCTTGAAATTACAGTTGATTGCAAATCTAGAATCTAAACTAGTATGATTGGTTTGACAAGGAAATATCTACTTTTCTTCTGAGATTACCTGCATTCCCTGTACAAGATCTGAAATAGCTGTTCCAAATGTTACTCAACCGAACTCAAGACGTTAGTTTCACTATGATGGAGAACACTTGCTTTTTATTTCATTTAATCCAGAAAAATCTTTCAACAGTATTCCTTCTGAGCATATAAATATCCTTTGTACCAGCTACATTTAAGGATTTTGTGTGCTGGAATGAAAGCCTTGCTGGGTCACTGGGATTCCTTATTGGGGTTACTGGGATCAAACTAATATGAGCTGCAGATTCACCTATGAGAAGTTCTGATTTTGCCTTCTGGTTTATATAATTTTCTTTTGCATGAATGTCACTGCTTTGCCCGAGTTCACCTATTTAGCTCTCTGCAAGGCTTCAGGAATTCAGTGCATCTTCTATAGGTTTCTCACATTTCAAATAGCCTAGCAGTAGGCAGTCAGGATGGATATTCATGTTGCTATCTTTTTCCACTGCATGTTATGACTTCTCTAGCACACTAAAAGCACTTTTGAAAAGTCAAGGGTAATTGCATGTGGTCAGCTTTCTGGTGAAATAATTTTTCCATCAAAAGAAATTCATCAGAAAATCCAGTGAAACCCAACCTTTTAGTAGAAACAATACTACCAAAAGTTTAAACTGGAAAATGTCTTAAAGACATGTCATCCTTTATCATTAGCACTATGGACTGAGGTCTGAAGAAGCCCACTTTTCTACCAATAGCTCTCTTTTAACATGTTCACTGAAAAGGGTCTACATTGCAGGTGAGAGCTCTAACTACTGCTCTTCAGACTCTGCCTCCAAGTCAAAGAATAGTGCAGCAGCTTTAATGGTGAAATAAGTAGCGTTTTTGACAGCTACAGGACTTACAAGGGATATTGGATAGACACCATCAAGTTCCTGCATTCAGGGTCCTGATTCTGATGACAGTCTCAAAACTAGGTCCTTGAACATCAAAAGTTAAGAGTTTGCTACGTCTTTTGGAAAAAAAAAAACAAAACAACAAACAAAAGAGCAAAAAAGCAAGCCCACCACCACCTGAAACTCTTTTCTCTTGCTCTCATTCATCAGTGCAAGGTAGGACACTTTTCAAAACTCAGAAGAAGAAAAATTAGACTAATACTTCTAGCTCTACTATGACAGAGAACAAACAGAAATGGCAAAAGAGGAGTTTGAACGAGAAAGGCACAATTCAGACATTTAAGTAACTCTAATATAGTTCAGATATTCTGGTGGTAAGAAACAGAAAGCTGGAGAACTGTATTTTGCTCATCCACCTGTTTTTCTTCTCCTTTTCTAGCTGAAAAAGTATTTTTCTTTTCTGCTATCTTCTCTTGGGATGGAAAAAAAAAAAAAAAGAAAATTCTCATTCTCTCCTTGAATCTGCAATTTCCAAGGTGTGTTATTGAGACGGGAAAAATGAAACAAAACAACAGTCTCACAATGTTAAAAATTTCAAGTGCGTGACTATTATGGAGCTCTTGATTAGCCTATAGATGGAAAAGATGTATTTAAATTAGCTTGCTGAACAAGTGGAATCATGTAAAACATACTATACCTTTTAATAAAACCCCAAAATGCATATACACTATTTAATGGTCTCACCAGAAAAAAGATTTCTCCCACTCACTCCCTCAGGAATGCACTTACAAAATTCCTCTTCTCCTGACTCAATAACTCCTACTTCAAAATTCTTCCCAATTATGGCCATGTTTTCAGCTGCTTGTTTAAAAAGCCTCTGATGGCCTTTTATTACCTGCAGATAGTTTATTTTCTAGAAAAAAATTAAGTACTTTGCCTGCACATTACAATTTCCCACCCTAAAGTAAACTGGCACCTAAAGGAGCAAAATACAGATTCAGAACAGGTAGAAACTCTCTATTGATTTGTCTCAAATCTCACTTGAGATGTAGGACAAAGTAAATAGGGCTCCAACTCTTTGATAAACAGTGGTATCCTCTTGAGATCATATTCTCTCTACCCTCTCTCAGAGGCTGCCCACCCCAGAGAAAATTTGCCTAGGTCCTTAGAAGAAACAACAGTTTAAGCTAATGCCCCAGACTGGTCTGAGTTGGCAAAGCCAAAATTCTGCTCCCTTTTGTGCCCTTTGGCACCTGGGCAGAAACTTCTGATTTCAGAAAGGGGACAGATATGAGCAAGGAAAAAGTATCTTGAGACACACAGCTAAATGAATTTGCCCATCAACAGCTCTTCAACTTATCAAACCAGAATAATTATTCAGTTCTTTTCCTCTCAGAGAGTATTGGGAAGCCAACCTTATTAATGTCCCTAAAGCTGTGTGAAATCCTTTGACAGAAGCAGCTATGGAGGGCGAAAGCTTTAAGACCAAAGTAGCTGCAGTTTCCATGGTTCAGTGACTTTCTCAAACGTCTCTGATGACAATTACAGATACTGGATTTCTCGTCCTTTATCCCTCTGAAAAATGGCTTTCAGAAATTCCTAGCACAAGTTCAGGGTGGGAGGGTAGGTTACGATGAAGAAGGACAGAAAGAGGGGCAAGTCAGGCCCATCTTTCCTATTTCTTCCATTTTGTTATTGCTAACCAGCTGCTGGGACTCTTTTGCCCTGCATAATCCCAAGCAGCACGAAGACAGCAGCACATTCCCCCTCCTAGAAAAACTTTTACTCTTGGCTCAACTGCGGATTGTCCTCTTGCTTCGCTGGCTCCTGCATTATCATCCGCCTACACAGATTAAGACATGGTTTCTTTCTTTCCTCACTTCCTTAAATAATGAATGGAGGAGGTGCAAATTTAGAAGCAAGTGGTATCAGCAAACACACAAAGCCTGTGAAAATTTTTTTCTTAAAGACTAACGACTGTGCGCCGTAAATAGGTTAAATCATCTATTTCAGTGAAAGGAAGCAATCTGTTCTCTCCCTGTCATGTTTTCTGGCATGCCAATCTCTGGTTGTACCACGCGAACTCAGAACAGTCAGGGTTTTTTGTCAGGATCCTCGGTCCCGACAGGGGACTTAAAATGGGAGGGGACATACAGCTTAGCTGCATTCAGGTTTTTGTGTGTTTTTGTATGTGCATTTCTTTGATTTTTGTGTATTACCTGTCATCAAGTGCCTATGACTTACCTAAACAGGCTGTCTGGGTTTATTTAGGTTTATTTAACTAAACAACTAATTTAAGAAAATCCACAGTGTTATTTCTAAACAGTGTATGAAATCATGGCTTTAAGGGAATGACATTTTATGTTTAACAAATTATTTCTATTTTAGTCAGTCATATCTTTTCCATTAACCATGGCAATGTTGTGTCTGTGTATTAAAATCATGTAAATAATGGCTTCACTGGCTCTTAGATTTAGGTTCATCTAGCTAACAAAACAAAGATATATTACTGTAAAAATACACTAATGGAAAAATGATGCTTCCGAAACATCCACCAAATACTAGGAAGAGTGTAGTCATTTACAATAAAGAAAATTAGTAAATCACCTACTCAGGCCTTCATCTCCGCAGGTGGATGAAGTTTTACCTCTGACAAAGGTAATTTGCTTGCTTCATTTCCTGTGTGTATCACACAAGAAATGGACCCATGTACTTGACATTACCAGCATACTGCACTGTATTCCTGGCTTTTGACCAGCTTTTTAAGGCTGTCCTGAGCATCTGAAGAGTCATGATGAGTGAAAAAAATGTAAATGTCTCCTATATGGGTGTATATCACCTTTCGTTTCCTTCTTCTGCAGGCATGGAGAGGACATTGCCACAGCAGGAGGTGTCATGGGCTGAGAATGGTGCGTTCCTAGTCCCTGACGCTGGCTGAGCATCAGCTCATCAGGACCTGTACACCCAGCACAGGGGTAGCAGATTAAGTAAAGCCACTGGTTTTCTTTGGCAAAAAAGAATAATATAAAAGACATAAATTTTTTTAATTACATTTTTGAACCACAAGAACCACTAAAATAAGTCCTTGGTTTTTACTGATTTGTATTTACAGTAAAATTTTCTAGAGTTCATTTCTAAGTAATCTCTTTCCTTTACTAAGCTTTCCTAAAAGAAATGATTGAAATTTATATGAAGTCTGAGATGTTTTGGTCATTTGCATAAAATATTTTAGTATACTTTTAAAAGGATGTGAAGTTAAATTCATGCTCTGTGTCTAGTTCATTTAGACTCAGAATTTGAATAACTTCCAGTATGAAATCACTAGCTAGTCTGCACTGGACCACTGTAAGCCTGGAGTATTTCCATTCATGTCAGTGCAACTGATGTTATTAATTGTGAAGGGCAGCAGATTTTGATGCATTGGAGGTCTTGGGGCAAGACAAATTGACTGCAATCAAAGCATGGTTGTTAAAGCCCAAACTGCTGAAAGATTTCTTTGAAAAGAAAACTGTTTATGCAAGAAAATATTCTTAGTTTGGATCTGGGTACTATAGGCAGACACAGTTTCTGTATGGCATTAGCAGCTGATAAGCCTAGACAGACGGCGGAGGGGAAATATTTTAATTCTATTCCTGCCTGGCCAGTCTTGTACCAGCACCAACTGTTTCAGACACTTTTGCAGCATGGTAATATTTGCAAGTGTTTCCTTCAAAAATGTGCAGAATTTAATTCCAAGTATGCAGGACTGTTTTGACACAACTTATCAACTGCTACCAAACAGAGCAGATTCAGAACATGCTTATTCCACTTGCTAAATTCAAAATTTCCCATATGCAAGCCAAGAGAATTAGACTAGACAAAGGTGGGGTTTTCGTACACAATTTTTTTTAAAAAAAAACCCAAAACCAGCAATTACTATGGCCATCTACATTTGTTGCCAGAAGATTGAAAGTTCAAGTGAGACAGCAAAGTTATTTTCCATAGAAGAACGGTGGCAGAGAAAATGAAAACTGTTACATCTTCCTTGCTAATCTTTTTCTTGATATCAAAACTTTACTTGGCATTCAGTATTCCATTATTTTCCTTTTTAAACTGGACACAAGACAGTTCTTTTAAAAACTACTTCCAATTATGTACACGATCATTTGGTATAAATAATTTTAAAACTAAAATTCTTCTGCCATCATGTTCATTTGGATGATGATTCCTAACACAGTAGTTGCACTTTACAAAAACTAGGTCAGGCAATACATTAAGAAGGCCAACAGACATCTATTCTACAGACTCTTCTATCACCAGTGCAGGGAATTGACAGTATTTCTTATCAGGAGTAATGTATTTTTAAGCATGGAAGTTTTTATTCTAGGAAGCCTTTTTAAAAGGCTGGGTACTTCTTTAGCACTTCATATTTTAAATAGGGAAGGTTTAAAATCTTCAGCACTCTCTTCTGAAAATTATGAGTAACAACGACTTCTACTAAATTACAGTACTGTGCACAGAATCTGGCCAATTCACAGGGAGATTTTATTACTGTTAAAGAAAAACGACAGCAAAAGCCATAGAAAAAATACACAAAAGCCAGGAATCCCTGGCTGAGTGACAGATCTTGACCTCTCCAGTAATGTTAGTTAAAATGAAGAAACTGAAAATTTCAATTTTTTGGTAGTACAATCTTGACGGTTTCAGTCTAGTTGGGGATTATTTTTCCTATCTTCTTCATCATAATCTATGTTCTTTGGAGAGGAAAAGAAGCTCCTATGCACAATTAAGGACACGCATGGTTTACTCCTGAAACCAAAATCCATTGCACTGATAATAAGTGACAATTCCATTTTGTTGGACATGATTCAGAAGAAAATAAAGGTCATATTTCTAATGAAAACAGGTATTAACTACAGTAGAGGAAACACCTGGAGCATGCCTGATTGGTCATCTCTAATCTTTAAAACCTAATGAGGCCCCAACAGTAATTTTGTAGAAAATGTCCTTGCTGTTAAACACTGTACGCATGCCTCAAAAAAAGATCTGAAAGCTTCAGTCTTTTAGGAAAATGTCTTCATGTGTCAGTGTCCATTAAATCATTAAGCTGGTCTTTCCTCAGCAGAGAAACAAGGTAGTGAGAATATTAAAGAGTACAAGTATATTCGACTGTCAAATACATGAGCTCTACCTGCATATTAGCTTTCAGGCCCTGCATATGATTTATGATCACCTTGATGTGTAATGCAGACAGTATTTTCTGAAGAAATATACTCAAGCAACTTTATCTTGAAGGCCTACAAGCCACAAGGCTCAGCCCCACCTATGGAGAAACTACACCTTGTAAAAGGTAAATTCTTCCTTGCTTGCTACCGGCAGTACATAACTGAGATTCCAACTAGGACAGCCTGGTTTCCCAGCTTGTACCAGCCTTGTTCTGACAGCTCCAGCACAACCACATGGCTACAGAGAAGGTTCTATCCACTCATACTTGCCTCATTTCTTCAGAGAAATACAGAAACAAATTAAGACTGAACAATCAACCTATTCCTATATTCATTTAATACCCGCAGATGACATCCAGTAGTACTCCAGCACAGCAGAATGCATTGACAATGGCATGGTTCATTTGACATTGTAATGCCAAAACCTGAGACAACTATTTTGTTTGATGAACCAGAAAGACAGAGAAGGGAGAGAAGAAACAGCTCAAAACCAAACCAAAACAAACACCCCAGACTTCAAAAGCCCAAGGCTAAAAAAAGGAATCATGAAATGCCTGTATGATTTCCTTAACTAAACCTGACAATATATTTGGCAAATTCACTTTCAAGTTCTAAGATGAAGAATTTGTAATAAATATATTTAAGCTACAGGCTTCCTCATAATTAAAATACATCTGTGAGGAATAAGTAAAAGCAATTGGGTTAATTATATTTACAGTGATTATTTTCATATGGGTTGTGAATACATTTTTAAGGTGAAATTTATACAGAGTAAATTTCATTACCTGTGCAGACTGTGAATTTGTGCTAGTAGAATTGCCATGTTGCCTTTTGGAGAGAAGAGTTGAAATTCAAAATTGTTGTCGTTTGAGCTCAGAAGGCAACTGAGCACCATGCAACCACTCCCTCCCTCCTTTCTCCTAGCGTTGAGAAGGACCAAATAAGCAAAGCCACCACTCACTCCTCCTTTTCCCCCTCAGTGCTGAGGAGGGAAGAAGACCCTGGAACCTGAGATAAGGACAGAGAGGGATGATCTCATTCTTTAAGGCACAGGCAAAAGACAGACTCATTAGGGGAAGAAAAAACCCCATAAATTTAACACAGGCACTAACAACAACAACACTTAAAGCAGGGTCGTGAGAAGCATTACCACATCCTGAAAACACCTTCCTCATCCCTCCCTCCTTCCTGGGCTCAGCTTTGTTCCCAGAATCTCTATCTCCTCCCACACATCGGTGCAAGGGACAGGGAATGGGGGGCACAGTCAGTCCTGCCTCTTCTTCCACCTCAGGGCGAGGAACTTCTTGCATTCCTGCCCTGTTCCAGCACGGTTCCCCTCTCACAGGAGACAGTCCTCCACAAACTCTGAGTCGCTCCCATGGGGGTGTGGGTCACCCCCACATGTTGCAATCCTTCCAGCACCGAACTACAACAGCGGGGCCTTCTTCCCACAGGGTGACGGCCTTCTTTGGGTGCAGTCACCTGTCCTGGCGTGGTACCTCCACAGGCCACAAATTGGTATCTGCTCCACCGTAGACCTCCGGGGGGGTGGGGGGCCTGCTGTCTCACCATGGGGTACAGGGAAGTCTCTGCTCTGACACACTCTTCCACCTCCTCCTCCATTCTTCCACTGACCTTGGTGTTCACACAGATGTTCTCACAACTTCTAACAACTCCCCCAACTCCTCCCAGGTTCCCCTCCTTACATACGTTATCGCAGAGGCACAGCTAATTGGCCCAGCCTTGGTGCAAAGGCAGGTTTGACTTGGAGCCAGGAATGCTTCAAGAAGCTTCTCACAGGGGACCGCTGCTGTAGCCCGCCTCACCCCC
>NW_020799099.1:6837985-6850401 GCF_003259725.1 Athene cunicularia | reverse complement strand
CCCTCCGCCACTCACTCAAAACAGGACAAAAATGAATTAGATTAATAGCTTCAATGAAATAGAAGGCAATTCACTTACAACAACTGCAAAGTAGTGCTTTTGGGCAGGAATAACCAACTGCACAAACTTATTTTCTCACAGAAAAAAAAGATCTGGGGCTTCCTGATAACCCAACCTGAAGATGAGTCAGCAATGACTTGATGTGAAAAAACCCCAACATCTCATTGGGATGTTTAAAAGTGATTGGTTTAAAGTAAGGCAATAAAACAGTTGACAAAGGTTTTTCAGATCTATTAGAGGAAAAGGAAATGCCCTTGCTTCATACCCAAACGTTTAGACCTGAGAGGGACACCTCAAAGTCAGCTGTTATCTTCTTATGGTTTGGGTTGGCTTGAGTGCACTTTGACCTGCACGGCACCAGAACATGGGTGTTCTAGTGGGAACAAACCCATAAGGATAATCATCTTGTTTTAATTTGCAGATCACAGCTTAACTGGTAAAAATAGTACAAGATCTGTTGTTCTTGTGACATCTCCTGCCCATCAGCAGTGGAAAGAGAGCCATACACTCTTTGATACACAGATGCATTGGCCAGATTTTCTGCTGAGGTAAATTCATGCCAGTAAAAGAGTTAATGTACTGTCTTCCAACTACTCAACAGTGAAAGTATTTTAGAAACTTTGGGATTTAAAACAAAATGTCAAGGCAGTACTGTTCAAACTGTGACTAGTACATTGTGTCCTGTTTTGAGCATCATTTTTCATGAAAAATAGGCCCAAATATAATAAATCCAGAGAACATTAAGAGCCATCAAAGGTATATAAACCAAGATGTATGTGGAAAGATGGAAAGAACTGATTTTACTCAGGCTAGAGAAAGGAAGAGCAGAGACATTATAACAGACCACAGACATATAGATTTATTGCTTTTTTTGTAGCAAAGTAAGCTCTTCACTTGGGAATTGCCAAAAAATCATAGGCTTGAACTGCAGCAAGAAAGATGGAAGTTTAGTCAATTTATATTATATATTCTTTTATATATTAATTATATAACTGAAGTTATAGCTAAGACTACCTGGGGAAAGCATGGAAATCTTTGTTGAAGACTTTGGAACAACTTCCCACATATTTTAATAATACTTTTGTCACAATTTCCTGAAGTAGGATGGACTAGGTCATTTATTAAGATTTTTTAAATCCCTGTTTTCTAGAGGTATCTGTATGGATACAAAGCAGCAAGTGCCAGATTGTTCTCTCCATTCCTAACCGGCCAGAAAAAGCAAAGCAGCTTCAGTTCAGGAGCCATAAAGAAAATCATCCAGAGAGCACTAGCTGTGCCTAAGCCAGTCAGCCCAGCTAAACATAGCCCACTTTGCTGTGCAGCAAAAGCAACGAGATCCACAGAGAATAGATGAGAAAAACCAGTCTGAGCAGCACAGTGTTTAATTTGTTCCTTTAGCACAAAGACGGCAAGTTCCTCCCTGCTACTGGAACGTTGGCAGCGCCTGCAGGAGTCGGGTCCAGCAAAGCCAGCCACTGCGAAGAGGGGCTGAACCCAGGACACTACCGTTGTAAAAAGAACATCTGCTTTACTGAAAACACCTTGTTCTCATATCAGATTGCAAACCAAAGTGTAACAAATTTCCCTACATTGCTAAGACAAGCTGGCAGTAACAGAGAACTAAATTCCAGGACTTGTAGTAAATCAGTGAAGTGTGGTTTGGTTTGAATAAAGAAGGGTGAACTTAAAAGGTGAATAATCTTGCCTATATATCATATCACACCACATATCATATCATGTCATATCTAATTGGAAACTCCTGAACTGTTTCCAAGTGCCTTAGGTTTGTTTTCTTTTCAAACATTCTTAGCAGTAGGACAACCTTTGAAAGTTCCATCTCCCTGTTAGTATCACCTTTTCCAGTTTCAAAATACTATGCTGATAGAAAGCTACAGAGTAAAAATCAAATATTGATTAGAAAAATCTCCCTTGACAGCAGGCTTTTAAACTGTTTTAAAATATTTTCAGAACTATGCAAGGAACATTATTTATGATACTCCTTAAAGTGTATTTACTACTGTGATCAACTATAATTAATCCACCCCTAAAATACTCTGATAAGGCAAGTATAAATATTCTTACCTTATAGATACAAAAGGTGCATGCATGCATGCCAGTAAATGATTAAACATGAACATAAATTCCGACTGTGTCTGAAGGATACATCAAACTTCGTGTTAAGCCAAAAAATATCTGAAGAATTAGATAAAGAACTAAAGGACAGGATGATACGAGTCTTTTTTTTGTGGAGAAGACCTAGTTTGCCTCCCCCTTCACTTGCTGCTGGAGACAGGAAAACAAGGGAAAATGAAGAAAATGGATTTAAGTCTGGGCAGCCAAACTGATTGGCCTTGGAAGCAGACAGAAGACTCTGAAAGGACAACCTGGTAAGCTGGTATCCAGGAAAGCCTGGAAGGTGTTTGTGAGACTGCAAAGGTTTAAAACTGATGCTGGAACAAACTGAAAAGCTTGGATGTTTTGGGGGGATGATCTGAAAAACATCAAAGAGGCATCCTGAAGGACGGGGGGGAAGTGTTGCACAGAGAACCAGTATTACTAGGGACATCATAATTTCCTGTGCTTTTCCCCTAGAAGGATGGGAGATTGCGGAAGGAACTGGCAACTGGGTCACGTTAATAAATGTTTATTACATTTCAGAAACCTCCCCCGCTCCAAACCTGTAACAACAACGTCAGAAGAAGGTTCACTTATGCAGATGTGCAAACCAAAGCTTGGACAAGTTATGCTGCCTGCCTGCGGCTATAAAGGCAATCCAAGAGAAGATTCAGACCAGGACAGATGTAGTATGTAGTACACACCAGCTACACTTCTCCCCAGTCCCAGTAAATAAATCTGCCATTGTCCTTCTTGAAAGAACTTTATCCAGCAGAATTCTGCTGGATACGGCTCTTCATTTGTTATTTATTTCTTTTGCTGGCAGAAAGCATGCATGGTAAGGCTCAAAGAACTTTATTCAGCACATTTTACACACAGGGGGAGCAGTCACATACTTTTAAGTCTGTAACTAAGGTGTTGTGAGTCACCTCCCCAGAGATGTCCATTTATCTCCACTGACTATATATATGCATGGCTATACAGGGTCCCAGCTTTGGTGCTTTCATTTGCGTGTAAGTTAGATGCCAGGAGTAGGGTATGTGTAATGGCTTGATCACTCCCTGAGGGGTGAACTTGTACAAAAAAAGCTGCTTTTCATGGTGCTAGCCATATTATTTTCAACTACCACTGTTTTTCTTACACGAAACTTTGCATTATGAATAATAAAATTAATGTTTGCCACGAATACCTGATTTTGAAAACATTCAAAATATTTGGGGTTTTGTTCATTCGTATGTTCCATATAATACTTTAAATCAACGATTCTAACACAGGGACTTATTCTTAATTTACAATTACTATCAAACTAACTGCATTCAGTGTTAATTAGAAAAAACACCTCTTCTCACACAAGCGTCCCTACCATCATGCCTATGCTACTCTCATCTTGTTTTCTAAAACACACATACATCACAAGAGAAATACAAACCAAGAAACAGCTTTCTCCTAGCTAACTGGGAAGGAAGAGGGATTGTTCACCATTTTTTCTCTTGTGTGATAGGCACCTTCACGCTACAGGGAGGGCTTCAAATGCATGAACCCAGGCAAATGATCCCAAGATCAGAAACTAAAATCTTTGTCATCTGACCCACTACTTACTTTTTCTTTTTTTTTTTTTTTTCTCCTTTTTTTTTTTTTTTTTTTTTTTTTCTCCTGTATCTGCTTCGGTAAATAAATACTTATAATATTATAATTTCCTAGGGAGCAGAAATGCTCCCAAAGCCTCTGCCTTAACCCAACTATAGTATAAAATAATTTCACACAGAAATGCGTTACTATGATTTTTTTCTTTTAAGATGTCTCAGACTGTGACTTGTTTATTAAGAAAAACAAAGCAAAATAGCCTACAAACTTAATTTTACCTTACTTAAGATGACTCACCATGGTTAATGGGAGCAAAATATATGGCTTTATTACTAAAGTGAGCAGGTATGACTTAGTTACACAGAGGAAGCACGTTGAACAATAGTGTCATCTTGACACGACAGTTTTTCAGATTCAGAAGCATTATAAGGACTTGCATAGAAAAGCACATCTATACAAGCAAAACCCTTAAATCAGCTTACTAGTAAACATCATGTCTAGTTAACAAATGCAGGGTAGGAGAAAACAGCTAGAATTTAGACTAGTAAACTAGTGCGCTTCAAGGTCAGATTTAGTAGCAGTAGGCGGAATATCAAAAGGATGCTGAAGAAAGCCACTTGTCTTCTAGTAGCAACACAGGTAAGAGCCTTGAGTTTAGTACAGAAGATGTTAATACACTACATGAGGTACATTTCCCCAGCGGAATATAGCTAGTGTTTTGCATGGCAGAAATATAATGTACTATATAGAAAGCTCTGAGCTCAAAGCAAGTAGAAGCATTTCTACTGAAAATGCCTATGAAATATTTGAATCCTCCAAATGGAGGCTAAAAAGCCTGCTGGTACTGGGCTGCTGCAGTCTGCAATCAACTCAACCCTGGTGACATTCATTCTGCAAAGCCTCATCACAACCAGAGAAAGCAATCCCAAAATTTCAAATTGATACAAGGAACACGAAAACAAACGCTGGTAACAATGGAAACCTGATATATAAACCATGTAATTATCTCCGGTGTCAAGAACACGCAACTTTGAAAACAGAGAACCTTAAAACTCTGAGAGATGCTATGTGCAGTTTCATCACAGGAAGCACATTAATGTCAAAGGTTGTAAAACGAAATCGGTGACAAAGACTCAACAGGGCTGTAACGGTGGCAAACATTATTACCTAAGCTCTTCATCTTTACGTAAGATCGCATCACTTACAGCACATATACCTAGCATTACCAAGATGGCCAAGTATTCTCCAGTTTGTCACATAGGCTCATTCTTTTTAATCTTAAATGAAGCCTTAAAGGTTTTGAAATGTAAAAAGGCCAAAATTGTATAGTTACAAAATTAAGAACCAAGGAAATGTTATGTTCCCTCTGCACTGTATACAGGATCGAATTCTCATCTTCCTATTAAAAAAATCATATTATAACAAAGCAACAAGGAAGTTAAGGAGAAAGAATTCAGAAATTAATATCACAAACTGAATAACTGCTTCAGTGAAGTACATACCTGACACATATAGGTCCTCTATCTTTGGGAATGCATATACTTCCTGCATAGATCTGGTAAAAGTACAGGTGACTGTTCAGAATTTGAGATACAACACTAAATTTAGTGGTGTTATACTCTTACCAGTAAGCTGTGTTCTTAAAGAAACAAGACTTTAATAAGGCTGTAATAACAATGACCCAGGAGAGCAAGCGTTCAGACTGGTTAAATGGGCTGTAAACCAAACAGGCAAACACTCCAAATACTTCATTTTTTGCTTAGAGTACTTCTATAGGGGGAGAAACCACACAGAATAAGTTGCTCCTTCTTCCTCCCCTCCCCCAGCAACTTTATTGTGACAAATTAGAACCATAAAACAATTTAAGTTGGAAGCAACTTGCTGAGGTTGTTAGGACCAACTCCATTCAAAAGCAGGACTAATTCCAAGCTAACCCAGGTTGCTCAGGGTGCTCTCCAGTTGATTTTAAATTTCTCCAAGAATGGAAAAGTTACAACCTCTCTGAGCGGCCTGATCTAGCCTTGATTTGACCAGGACTCATTGCCTTTCCTCCTTTCCCTGGGCACCTCTGAAAGGACCAGCTTCTGTCTCCTCTGCTCCTCTCAGGAGGTAGTTGAAGACAGGGATGAGATTCCCCTCAGCCTTGCCTTTTCACAGGAACAAAACCAGCTGTCAAAGCCTTGTCTTGTGTACCTGGTGGTGAGAAAACTGAAGAAAAACAGCCTACAGGAGAGTTAATTCTAGAAGCAGACTGAAAATCAGAATGAATTTGAAACGATGGTAGCAAAGTAAATATAAAAGTCAAAAAACTCCAAGAGAAATCAGAAAACATACCAGAATAGTTTTCTCTTAACTCTCTTGAGAACAGGACCATGGAGCAATTAAAGAACTGCCATTATGTCATGGTCATTAAGAAATTCACTAAACTAATTTCATCAGTTGTCCCTTAAAAAGGAAGAAAAAACACCCTGTTTTTAAGAGATGAATGGAAATATGAAACAGTTCATGAAAGAGTTTTCTAAATTTCACTAAAATCGATAACCTGGTAAAGCTAGGGAATTCCCTAACAACAGTCTAGACTGCAATTTCTGGAATAGTTTGCAATATTTTCTTATTTCCGGGAGGAAACAAACAATAAAAGGGAGTTTATAAAGTCAGTGTATCCCTGCTGTGTAATATAAGTTGGCAGAAGGCCTAGTTAGACAACCTCCAGAGGTCCCCTCAAAGCCAGTTTTCTATGATGCTATGAACTATAACACATAACAACTAAAACTAAGTATATAAAATGTGATGGTGAATATTGTTTTGACAAAGTTTATTAAATTCAGAGAGGCACAATTTGTGAGGTAGCAGTATATCTACTAGAGTATATTTAGTCTAAAGATCCTACACTGCTTTCCCCTACCCTGAGACTTATTTTCTCCACTCCCTCCAGCTTCAAATTTTCCTCAAATAGTAATGTTTCTCCAAATTTGTAATTTTCTCCTTCAAAACAGAAGGGAACTAATTTCTTATGACAGCTTATTATCACAGAGATTGCCTCTACAGTAGTATCCTGATACCCACTTATGTTCTATAGGTGTTAAGAAAAATTACATAACATTATCTCATAATGGCACAACATTTTCTATCTGGGAAGAAACTCTTTAAAATGCATAAATGAAGAGAAAGATTGACTGAATCTGAAAATGGACACCAGAGATTTATCTCGAAAACAGCTAATATTCTGACAAATGGATGTATATGAATTAAAAGGTACTCTAAAAAGCTGAATATTTCAAAATTATTTTTTTCAAAAAGCAAAAGTCAAAGCAAAATAAAAGGCAGAACAGGTTAAAATATCAAGAAATAAGGAAACTGTCTTGCTTTCAGTACTAAATATCAGGTATTTTTAATTATTAGAAGAAATATGTTTGATTCTTTTGAGTAATTCCATTTCTTTTGAGAATTTCCATTTTCCACTGTCTGTCACGGAAACTGCCTGTATGTACACCATCACTCTGTGCCATAATACAACAAACACTTAATAGCATTAAAAAATTGTATTTTGAAATACCTTTACCACGTGGATCTCTAAGCATAAAAGGACAATCAGACCATGCAATGCATACGACAGAAGTTGGACACTGATAACCTAGCAAGATGCATCGCAAAGTCTCTTTCACTTAGTGTCATAAACAAACTGAACAGGAAGAGGGAGTTTAGGCCTGGTTCTACATGTCTGCTGAGGATTGTGACTTTAGGCAAGGTTAAGATTTCTGCGACCTTTTTTTGTACTGTCTATAATATCATTTAAAGCTTCAAAATATTTGAACAAACTCTTCCATGCTTATGTTTATGAATCTTATTAACCAAATACATTTCTATGAATTATTATATGCCTTTTAAGAGAAGCATTGGATTGTTTTTTCCTCCAACACACAGAATGGAAATGCACACTCAGTGCCTCTTATGTAAATCGTGATTAGCTCCGTGCTCTTTCTCACCTTCCTCCCTCTGCTGAGCACGAGCACCCCCCAGGTCACTCACTAGTACCACTAGCTCAGCAGCCTTCCCCCATCCTTTCACACTCCTACCCACATGCAAAATGCAGCTCCTCTGCGGATCATGACCAACCACCTACAAATGCTACATGCCATGACAGTGAGAAAGCCGTAATGGCACAAATTGTCTTTATTAATCAGGTGTTTAATTGTAAGAAAAATAAGGTATTGGCTTGGTTCCCATACATTAATTTTCTGCCTCTAGGTTGAAAATAAAAGCTCTGGGGCCAGAATACCTAGGATATTAATAATGTCTACTTCAGTGCTTATTATATAACAAAGTCTCTTCATATATGCTTTTGGGAAGATTATTTCATATTTGAAGCATATTAAAAAGTATTTAATTATCCCAGATTTGTTTTCTAACATCCCCCCCCCCAACCTAGAGCTTGATAATATGGTGACAACAACCTGAATAAATAAGCAGGTGATAGCTGACACAATTAATATATTACAATTGCAGTTGAACAAGCATCATGAAACATGTTTAACTTCTTTCTTATTATGAGCCAGCAGGTACAACAAAGTTCCCTATTTAATTATTTTCAATTTCATCACAGACCACAAAAAGTCAAAAGCTATTTTAGTCAAACCTCAGAGGTTAAAACATCTTTTATATTAATATTTTAAATTTTTTACCCATTAGTGTTATCTTGATTTCTTTCTGAACTCTTCACATTGCATTTCAGGAAATCAATTTACATTTACAAAGACAAGCTGAGTTCACCAGCCAGACCTACTGGCTTTTAAGTAAAAAAAAAAAACTAATAAATTGTGCACCTATTATAAAAAGACTACTGACACAGGGAAAGCAAACACATCCTACACTGGATCACTCATATAGGTGCAATCTTCATTTACCTTGTACTACTGATATTAATCTAATGAATTAAGGCTGGTGCAATTACCTCATTCGTTCTTAAGCATACATTCTAAAACTAAGCCAACTCACCTCAGGATAGAAAAATCTGACTATGAATCAGTACAAAACAAGGCAAAAAATACAGGGGAAATAGGCATTCTCAAAGATTTACAGCTAGGAATTAACAACAAAGTGCTAGCTCCTCACACTGCAAGAAACTGTATTAGTCTGGATGAGAACATGGAAAAAGCAGTGTGATGTATCATGCATTGAAGAGGCAATTACTCACATGTGTCAAATGGTATCCATTACTAAACATTAACATTTTAGATTTTTAATGGAAATTACCAGATTCCACAACAAATTATGAACTTTTCATAGAAACATCAATTTACACCAATTACTACAACATTAAAAAAAAAAAAAAATCTAACTGCCTGAAATTGTAAATAGACCATTGTATTAGTTTGTCAAAAAACAAAAATCAAAAGATAACCGTAAGTTCCATAAATCTAATGGCTCAGTTTTCATCCACTCATCTTTTTTGACATGTAGTAATACAAAATAAATGCTGATACTTTTCATTTATCATATTTTATTACGATTTGTATTTGCCTGTGCACTTATTACTGAAATATTACTCTAAGGATATTAAATATTATATAGTAAGAATATCCTCAATTCTATGAAGACACACATCATGGGAACAAAAAAAATAGAGGCACATTTTAAATTAATTCAAGAATGATCAAGCATTTTAAGTTCTCCATTACCTTAAACCAATATTGTATTAACGTGTGCAGAAGCCCTGATTCAACAAAACAAATACAAAATTAATTAAAAACCAATAGCACAGAAAAACTCAAAACCAGAACAAAGATACACACAATTACGAAAACAAACCCATGAGTCTGGTATTATCACCAACGTAAGTGTCACAAAGACCAAAATCTTTCCCTTCTTCTGACCTTTAGCTCATAAATCTGCCAAATCTTTCTATGAAGTGTATTTTAATGAAAATATGAATTTAATTTGTCCAAATTTTAGGTCCCATCTAACTTGATTGTCACGGAGATATTGTTTGGGTATTATGATGAAGTCTAAATCCTTTGACATGAAAGTAAACCCCTTCTTTTTAGTACACAGTTTTATTTCCAGACATCCATCTCAGTTTCCCATCTTGATTCACTTGAAGGGTCCCATGAAGGAAGAGTAATACTGAACAGTGAGAGTTGTTATAAGAGTCCAACACTTATTCAAGTTATTGTTGTAGGCAGCAATATGCATCATCAATTACAAAGCAAGCATATCAGGAACAATGCTGAATGAGCAAAGTTCCTTATTTTAAGCCTGACTTCTCCATGGAATATAATTTCTCTTTTCCAGTTTAAAAAAAAAAAAACATAAAACCATCACAGGCTAAAACTCTATAACTCAAACACCTCAGAGTACTGATAATTTACCACCACAGATTTTGTAAATTTATTTCCATGTTTCTTTAACTTACGCAACTTTGTATAAACTGAACAATGAAAACAAAAGTTAATCTATTTCCATGATCTAGTTAGTTATATATGTCAGATAACACTATGTTTGTCTTATAAGCAGTGGACCTAAACTATCAAAAAATATTGTTAAATGTTACCGGAAAGTGATCCAAGAAAAAGAAATCACAACCTGTATTACGCTTTGCTACTTCCTCCATGTGGGTTTTTTTTTTTTTTAATCTTTATTGTTTGCGTGAGTTTCCAATTCTTTCCTCCAAAAATTCCTTTGTACAGTGCACTAGTAATTACGGTGATATGAACAGACTTCTTATTGCTTAGGATGATGGAGCAGTTCAGTACCTGGATCTAATTTTCTTCAGAATAAAAAGAGGAGAGCACAGAGCCAGAACAAAACAAGAAAAGGAAGTCCTTGCATTTAATTATTTATTCATTCTCTGTATATATGTATATGTATCTCTTTGTATATATGTCTATATGGACAATGTCATTCTAAGTGAAAGACATAACAAGAACATGGAAAAAGATACCTCAACATCTTTGGCAGCAGTCCCACAAGTTCTCCTGAAAGAAGTCAGCAGAAATAAATAATTACATACTGCAAGAGTTATGAAGGCCTAGGGGGAGACGATTTTCAGAGAAAATGAGGATATGGAAAACAGGAATTTCTAGGAGAAAACTGAAAGGAAACTTTCACACAGGCTATTTTCTCTCAGAATGAACGCTGAAATCATATCTAGCATTTAAAAATATTTTATGAACACTCTCCTTCAACATGCCTTCTGTAGTTAATATGTACTTCAAATGAGCCACAAATGAATACGAGTTGGAAGAGAAGCTATCCAGTTCAACCCTTTTCCCCAAGACAGATTCAACTACATTATGTCATTCCTGACATATTTGTCTTGTCTGTTCTTAATGACCGCCAATGAAGAAACTCAGCAATTTCCAAAAGCCAGCTATTCCAGTGTTTCACAATCTTTAGCATTTGAACGTTCTTCCTATCATCTAACCTGATGCTTCTTCTCTGCTCAAGAAACCTCCTAATTTCTTGTACCATCCATCATGACACTGAAAACATATTACACCCTTTTTGCATAGCTCTTAAAATACTGAAGACTTACCACTTCCCTTCTCATTTTTCTTTTTTTTAGACTAAACAAAGTCTACGAAAAACTCATATTCTTATTTCTTCTGATCTCTTCCCCACAGTTATCTTTCTGAGGTATCTGATCACCCTTATCTGGACACTGTCTAATGATGCATACTGCTCTTGGAGACTGCTGATGCCCAAGTTTGGGCACAAGCGCTCCAGCTATAGAGCAGAGGGGCTGCTTCACATATCTACTAGGCTCCCCTGTTTATACAAACTGGTATGACATTTGCTTTGTTTGTAACAGCATGACATTGTTAACTTTATATTCAGTGCATGATTCACTATAACTCCAGCTACTTTTCTAAAGAAATGCTGTCTAAGCAGTTGTTCACCATCCTCTGCTTGTAAAGTTATTCCTGTTTCAGCATAGTATCTTCTATTTATCACTGCTGACTTTAATGCTGCTTTTTTTCAGATTATTTCTCTAATTTGTCAGGACGATTTTCAATATCACTACAACCCTTTAATGCTGGCAGTCCCTCCTATCCTAGTGGCATATTTCATCATCCAAGTTCTTAATGGAAACACTGATCAGAATTAAACTCAGGACTGATGATGCCAAGGCTCTTTACTTCAGAGCAGGTAAGTATCAGACCATCTCCTGCTACTTCAGATTGATATTCTGCAGTGTTTCATATTTTGTTAACTACAAAATAGGATATATAGATAGATATAGATATAGATATAGATATAGATATAGATATATATATAGATATAGATATAGATATAGATATAGATATAGATATAGATATAGATATAGATATAGATATAGATAGATATAGATAGAGATAGAGATAGAGAGAGATAGAGATAGAGATAGAGATAGAGATAGAGATAGAGATAGAGATAGAGATAGAGATAGAGATAGATAGATAATGGAGTGTTACATATATTTCCCAGGATTCCCATCATATCTCTGAGATCCTTCAGTTCATAGAAAATACAGTCCCAGTCACACACCATTTTACTGGATTCTTCTCACAGCAACCAAGCTGCTGAAACTGCAGTTTGGACCATTATGTACCCAGGAGGCAGGGAAAGAGAAGCCTTCATGTTGCCAAAAAAAAAAAAAAAAAAAAAAAAAAAAAAAA
>NW_020799099.1:6833134-6837935 GCF_003259725.1 Athene cunicularia | reverse complement strand
AAAAAAAAAAAAAAAAAAAAAAAAAAAAAAAAAAAGGCATATTATGTCTAGATTCTTTCTTTTCTTGTCAATCTTATTTCTCAAAATCCTTTGCTAAATTAAGTATTCCTCCAGCAAATACAACTACACTGCATAATACCCTCTGTAGAACTGGGTCAGCTACCTCAACAGATGTTCATCTAAGCTTATAGTCTTTTTGTCTCACCAGCTCAAAGGAATACTCCTCCTTTTGGTCAGCATCTTTGAAAATTTCTTAGAAAAATTTTGGAAAACTGTCCACACACTGACTATACTTAAATAATTCTTCATTTAAAAAGGAGACGATGCTTCATGATAATGTAACTTAACAAATTATCTTAATAAGCAATACCGCATGTGACCGTAACAAATCAATCATATGTCCTCCACCTCATCTCAATCCACTTTCATATGTGCACATGCTGAAAACTTCACACACAAATAATCTTAGATTTTCTTAGCATGTTACATGACCTGTATTGTTCCATAAATTCAGATCTTCTTAAACCATACTACCAAACTGGTCTAAAAGATTATTCATACAATGAAAAATCATCAGGGCTATTAAGCACACAAGCACAACAGGTAACTCAACAGTGCTTGGCCAGCCAGCTGGTGGGCACAGGCTGAGTATCCTAGTGTGTTCTTAACCCCTTTTCCTAAGGGGGTGGAACTTGAAGACTTGAAGTCAAAGCCACTATTTTTTATGTTCTTCTATATAAATTACAATAACCTCAACAACAGAAATGTGTTTATTTATCATTTCTTTCATGGATGAGTTAAAAAGTAGTCTTTTGGAAGTGTAATGACATGTACTGTGTCTCAGTATCTTAAGGATACTCCAGCACGACTGACGTATGCACACATGCAAATCTCACTTAACTCAGTGCCTGCGTAAGATAGGTTTTGACTCAGCACTAGCCTGAAGCTCGATATCCTGAACTATTTTGCTTAAATTATTTAGTTTATTGAGGCATGCCTATTACTTTCAAGGAGAAAACAACAAAAATAATACTGTATCATGCAATACAATTAGTCTGGAGGACTTATGCTCACTCACATCCTTTGGGAGGAAAAAGAAGACACCAACAGACAAACATGCCTACAATCTTTCTACAATTTATCAGCAGGCCAATAACTTCTTGAGTATATACAGGCCACTGCCCAGCTCAAACCAGCACAAAGCAACACTGGGGATGAGTCTCCAAAACCCACCGATTATCACATTTTCAATCCAGCTGTCAGAGCTGAAGCAGGAACTGCAGTGGTCCCAGGAGCAGCACAAGCCAGAGCAAACTCTCTCGCCCAGGTCACTGCTATGATTGCGGTCACGCAGCTGTGGAGCAGGGGCTGAGCTGCTTCCCAAGAGCCGCCTCCCCTACCTCCCCGCTTTGGCCCCAGAGCAGCCAGCCGGGAGAGCACATCACATGTGGCACTCAGCCCACTGGCTCACACTTTTCTTCTCTGTTCCCAAGATTCAGCTCAGCTGCAACCCCCTCCCCACAACCGTAAATAAAGTCCCAAATAAAAAAAAGCTGTGGAAGCCAGCCTTACTATTAGCCTAAAAGCAACAGCTTTTGATGGAGTGAATGAGGAAAGAGGTAATACTGGTGGAATGCAAAAAATGAAAGTAGGCCAAAGCCTCAAGCACAGGTCATGAGAAAGCAAACAGAGAGAAGTAGAAGTGGTCAGAAAGACGGGCTCACCAGCTGTTATGGTGTGGCATGGCACAAGGGCAAAACGAGAGCTACTTCTACTTCTTCCAACATGTTGCTTCCAACCTCCTTCCCCATGCTCATTCACTAGCATAGGACAGCTACCAAAAGAGGGGTCTCTTTATAGCACAAGCCTTAGAGGGACTGTCTGGAGACCTACAAAGAATTTGGAGCATTTGAAGTCTCTTTGCCTGAAGTCTAACTTCTACTTGGCAAGGTGAGTCAGTGCTCCCTAATGAGTCTAGTTTACACAAGTCCCTCTGTTTTCATAGATCAGTCAGGTAATGTTTGGAATGTGTCAAGCATGATATGTGTACTGGGAGGCATGGAGCATCCAGGTGATCCTGCAGTGCACAAGTAGGCTTTTAGCCTTGAACTAGCACATTCTGGAATTCAAGAAATAACAGCACTTCTCCTGCATTAGAAGTTTCTGACTCCTGGAATGTGAATTAAGGTGCTTCTACTAAAACAGCATTAGAAGTAGTTATCACTAGCATTTATCTTCAGCCAGAGTTGATAATAGTATCCTCTGAATGTGCCTTGTTAATACTCTACCCAAGCCTATTCACCCTGCACCATTCCCTCCCTTGTGTCTCTGTCATGAGGCAGTTCTTCCTCTCCGCTGTTCCTGTTTCCCAAAGTAGAACAACATGAAAAAAAGAAAAATTGTTCTATGGGTTTTAAACCAGCAGACTAAGAAAATAAAAATGAAGTATAAGCAAATTTCTTTTTTCCTATAATAGGTTCCAAAACCGAAGTAGGCAGATTTGCAGAACCATTTCCGCTTGACGAGCCGATGAAAAGAGCAGGGTTCCACAGAACATACCCACTTTTTACTATTAGTATATATTTACACACAAGCTGCTTCATATTTAACGAAGGATTCAAATAGTTAAACTAAGTTACTGCTATTCCTTACTTTACTTTGATTCTTTTTTTGTGTTTAGACAACTTCTGTAGTCTCTAAGAGCAAAACCAGCACCCTGGTTCCCCTGGAACCCTGTTGTCCCATTGCTCCAGTCGCTGCGTGAGTCATTACTGTGCAGCATGACATTCCCTTTGTAAAGCACTGGTTCCCAAACCACCGTCCTCAGAAAGCTGGCTGGCTACACACTGCTGGCGCAGGTCCTTGCTTCCAACTGCTGCATGGCGTTAAAGACAACCAAGACACATTAAACATTATCCTGATACACATTTCCCTTGTAAGCTGCTACTTTAGTTGCTGCAGGGCAACTACGTTCTTGTGAATGAGTAAGTGTCTCAAAATAACTTCTAAGACACAGTCCACATGAAGGAAAAAAAACAAAACAAACCCAACCTAAAAACTTGTGTGAGGAAGTCTTGCTCCAGATAACGTCAGCTCTCCATGCAAATCTCCCTGGTGCAGAAAGTCTGGGAACTAACTAGACCAAGACCAGGAATTATCTCCAGCTCTACCATATGGAGATGCAAGACACCAGGCCAGTTGTTTTGTTTCATTTAAACATGTGTTTCTTTTACCAGCAATATTAACATTGCCTTGTTCCTGTTTATACTTAAGGAAAGGAGAAAATAAACTAAGTAACTTTTTTCCTCTCATTCTGTTTTGCTCTTTTAAGAGTTCCCTGTTCCTGTCAATGTGAGTTAAGCTAAACAGAAACACGGCAGTTTTGTTCCAGAGTAAATGTGTCCACACTGGGAGTTATGTGGGAACCATTCCTACAGTTCAAATGCGTATCCCCCCCCCAATCCTTATTAACCTTCACATCTGAGAAGGCCCTTAGGTTGGGTAATAGTTTCTTTACTTAGTAGACCACAATAAAAGACAATTTACCAGAGATGGGAAAACACACAATACCAACCCACTTCTTTTACCATCTTGGTGAGGCACCTATTCCAGTGGCTTAAAAGAAAAGTTTCTAATTGTTTGCAAAGCAGCAGCCACCACGACAAGAGCGATGCTGCAGCTCACAGGATCCTGAAAGACATTCTGGATTCCCTGTGCTCATCCACATGTGACATGCTGGGGAATCATCTCATAAATTCAACAGAACCCTCAGAGAGAACTACTCGCATTTAAGTCAAGGCTCAGTGAGCCTTGTGCCGGCTGCAATGAGTGTACTGGGGAAAACGTAGCGCTCTCAGTTCCCTAACACGGACTCCTCCTGTAAGTCACTCTGAAATCGCACCGAAAATCTAAGTTGATTGCTTCCCAGTAATAGCAACATTACTTGACAACTAGCACGTATGTTAGTAATGCAGTAAATGTAAATGTACTATAGCCCTCAGCAGGGGTAGCTCACAGTGCTGAATTCTTACTGGCTCACAGAGCGCGAGTTTTTATTTCGCTATTTCAAACAGATTAGAAAGTCCATTTTGTTCAAGGTTTTAAAGTGGATCAGAAAGGTACCTCTCCACCTACAGGCTAAAACAGAGGTGTACCTAGTCTGGATCGACCCGTGCTCTTTTCAACAGGGACTGTGTTTAAGCTGGTGAGGTGAATGATGAAGTAGTAGTAAACTTACTTTCCAGTGATAAATTGGCTTCTGGATGGTGTGCACATAGGCTGAACATAATAGTTCTCCAGTTTAACCCCTTCAGCAGCTAGCTTGTCCAGAGTGGGCGTCCTGATCTCCGATCCGTGGTACCCTACGTCTCTGAATCCCTGATCGTCAGCCAGGATGAAGATGATGTGAGGCTGCGAGCTGGGGGCGCCGGCCCCCAGCTCCTCTCCCAGCCCGGTCCTCGTCGCCTCCGCTTCTCCGGGCCCGAGTCCGAGGCTGTCCCAGGCCAGGTAGCCGTAAGTGAGGAGGCTGAGCACCGAGAGCCCGGCCAGCACCCCCACCGCCACCATTTTCCCCTTGCAGAGGCGGTGAGGCCAGCTACACCCGCCGCGGGCCATTCACCTCGGCTGGAGCAAGAGCGAGACAGAAGAGAAAAATAATAATAAAAAGAAAACAACAGCAAGAAAAAACCCCTCAACAAACCGAAACCGCCTCTGAGGCGGGGGCAGGGACCGTCAGGGCTCCCGCCGGGCGGGGGAGCGGAGAGGAGCCCCGCTCATCGCAGCCACCGCCAACTTCAGCAAC
>NW_020799099.1:6830581-6833084 GCF_003259725.1 Athene cunicularia | reverse complement strand
CCCCCCCCCCCCCCCCCGAGATATTGATTGTTTCTGAAATCACCACAAACATCTGGAAGGTATGAATGTACCAGATTTGTTTTCAGCCACAAAACAGTCCCCAAATCCCAAACTCTACAGTTCTGGTAAGGCTGCGGCAAAGGAGAGGAATGTGCCTTTTCAAAGTACTATCATTTTTAAAAATTTGGGTTGAAGTATGAATGTGCTGCAGTTGCAAAATACAACTTCACCCCAGTCCTGAAAGACACTGAAGCAAGCAGAAACTTACATTCATGCATGATTAGGCTAAACTGAAATAAATGTGCAGGTTTGACCTGTCTAACATGAGTCATCATGACAGGAACAACTTTTACTCAGATTTTATAAAGCGTTAACTCTTAAACAGCCACTGGGACGAAATCCTGTAGCTCCTGCACCTCTGTGCACCAAGCAGCCCGTGGAACCTCTGGCTGGTCCCCACTAACAGCCAGGCTGCCCATCCCTCTTAAGAGCTGATGGATCCCAGTACTGAAAGTTGAGTATACTCTTAAAAGTTTGCTCTGCTCCCCTCTACTCCTCATGAGTAATACTCCCTCCACCAGCTTTCTGTAGAACACGGGAGTATTTTTGGATGCCAAGGGAGCAAAGGAGGCTCCTTTCTCATGGAGCACAACTTCCCACTGGCACAGCCTGATCTTCACTTGCGCACTGCATGAAAAACTGTATCAGCTGGAGTAGTCTCTCTAATGAAAAGTTCCTAACATCAGCATTAGTGAGAACAGAAGGGGCGGCACGACAGTCCATTTAGTGGTTCCTTAGTTATTATTTTTCTCCCTGGTACGCCTTCCAGTGGACACTTCGAAGCAGTTTCCATACACTAAATGGACAGAGCAGACACCAGAAGAGAAGTGGCTTCCTAACTGATAACCATTGTGTTCACATGGGATGTTGAATGTTGGCTTACCCACTTTAATTACCTTCAGTAACATTGTCTCATTCAAGTGTCTGGATTTTGCCTCCCTAGATGTCTGCACAAATGTTTGTAACAGCACTTGGTGTCCTTGTTCTGGAGAGAAAAAAATTACGTTCTATTGAGGAACTTTAATTGGGTTGAATCAAACCCATTTTGTGCAACCTAATGTGAACAGAAATGTCTCTGCGCTAAAATTTCCACTGAAAAGGAGCTATTCAGAAATAACTAAGCTTCTGCTGCAGTTTACAATGCTGCAGCAGGGAGAACATGGAAGTAAAAGTGGATTTAATGATTTCAATGTGCTACCTAAGGGCTTGTCCACACTGGAAAGCGATATTGATAAAATTACATCTGCATTGTAAAGCCTACAAAGTTTAACTCCTGAGGTACAACATCTTTTTTTCTGAAATCAGAGGAACTTAACAGCATGTGAACTCAAGCTGTTTTCCAAAAATCCCCAACCTTCCAAAACCTTAAACTGAAGAAACCCTTAAATTTTCATATACTGACATGACATTCCCTCTAAAAGAATTCTCTGTTCAAATTTTTACTCCTGCTTGCCCCTCACATTTACAAGACCAAAACAATGTATATAGAAACCTAAAACTATAAACGGTAAAATGCAAACTGGATTAGTAATGCTATTTTGCCTTTAATCCACCTACTGCAAAATGTCAAACAAAATATGATGTCCTTTTAATATAAACTATAATAGCACCGTGGACCCAGGCAAACATTAGAGCATCACACTAAATATGTGATCAAATATATACATATTTTCTAGTAGGTAAATATATTTTGCATTAATTCTTTTGTTTGTTTTAAGAATATCAAACAACATCTATTACAGTACACTTACTATATAATCTGAGCACCATGATACCCACATGTAGTTATCTGTAACTAACCATATATGATTTTGCTTATATAATCAGAATATTTCCAACACATCCAACATATTCAGATAAATATTTTCAAATATCCCTGGCCAAAGGGGATCATTCCCAAGAAGATGACCAACATCAGTGAGCAGAACTACAGAATCATCTAAAAGAGACTTTGGAATTAAGATTGTTTGAATAGTTGCAAAAAAAAAAAAAAAGTGTATATATATATATATATATATAGTTAGGCAGATGCAACAGAGTTTACCTCCCTAAACAGCAGAGCTATTAGGAGACAGAGGGAGAAAGCAGCCTTCTATTTCCCAGTGCTGCCTTACGGCAGTGCCCCGTTAGCCATACCAAACCCTGTTAGTCACCACCCAACTGCAAATGAAAACGTTTGAGGGCAATCTCCGTCAGACATCTATAAACTTGGCCTTCTTTCTTTATGGGCCTGACAAAACTTCCTTTTCTTGTTTTGTTCTGGCTCTGTGCTCTCCTCTTTTTATTCTGAAGAAAATTAGATCCAGGTACTGAACTGCTCCATCATCCTAAGCAATAAGAAGTCTGTTCATATCACCGTAATTACTAGTGCACTGTACAAAGGAATTTTTGGAGGAAAGAATTGGAAACTCACGCAAACAATAAAGATTAAAAAAAAAAAAAA
>NW_020799099.1:6682246-6830531 GCF_003259725.1 Athene cunicularia | reverse complement strand
TTTTTTTTTTTTTTTTTCTTTCCACTTTTGAAAAAGCAAAAGTAGACTTATGTCAGCAAAATACTCTGCTGACCTTCAAGTAAAGAGGCCTTGGAAGATAATGTGCTATTAATATTCCACTTAAGAAAATATTTGTAGACACTCAGGAATTGCAAGCATGGTTTATACAGCCCATTCAGGATGCTCAGTGAAAGGAACAGAAGAGTTGTGAAAGCTGGAGGAAGTCTTTTTCCCTTGGGGAAAAAAATACAGAACCTTCATAGGTATTTAAACTTGAGTGCAGTGAATACATTAATTCAAATATATAGTAGTTAAAGTTGAATTTATTATACCATTAAGAAATGATATATATTTAGTATGAGTTACACAGTCTCTGTGTGTATTGAGACCTAAAATTAACTCAATTAAACGTGTGCAGGGAGGATGACTTCTGATGAAGGCTCATCTGCAGTTATCTGTAGTCAAGGTAGGGGCTGCTAAACATGCCCTTTTCTAGTTGTTTCAGATCAGGCTGACATCTAACCTTTTGGTTTCTGAGACATACATATTTGACACACAAATACAAGCCCAAGAAGATAGCAGCTTTATAAATTCCAAGTGCAGCTGAAAAATTAAAGGAGACTGTTCCTTCAAAGCCAATCATGACAGAGAGAAAAGAGTCAGTACTAGCACAGACAGCATAGAATTAGTCTGGTTGAAAGATTTTCTGACCCAAGCCTGGGTTCTGAGGAATTACCCCGGCGGCTGTGACTCAGAGGGATGTCTCTTGAGTCACAGCTCCAGCTCCTACTCCCTCCATGCTAGCACACTGCTTGCTGCTGGACTGGGTCAAGTTCAGGGAACATGGAATCTAAAGAGGGTTTTTTTGGGGGGGGAAAAAGGTTGTTTTAAAAGGGGACAACGCCTTGGAGGATGCAGATAAAAATGTTATCCCAAAAGGATGACAACACGTTGTATTTTCTTTCTCTGCCCTAACTAGCCCTTTCTGCCAGCTGCTTCAGAAACGAGACACTCCTGTGGTGCGGGAGGAGACTGGCGCACAGCTCCAGTGTGGGCACCATGTCAAGGCTGGAAGATGTAATCTCTCATTCCTTGTGCCAGTACTCATCCTGAGAGGGAATCTCGCTCTGAGTTCAAGAGAAGCAGGAGTGATAATGGGAAATGAGGGCTTGGGAAGGCAGTTTGTAGGAAAAAAGAGATTCAAGTGCTAACACTCCTATGATAACACTGTAACTGTTCTTCTAACCCTTATTTTAGTCTTAGAAAGCTGATTCTTACTAGTTGGAGCCCACATGTTTCTTAGCCTGGAGTCAAAGCTGTCAGTAACAAGAAAGGTTGCAACTGAGGGTGTGCATTCCAGTGCTCCTCCTGGTTATACCCGAGGCCAGAAACCTTTGCTTAAAGAACGGCTTTTCGAACTGTTGTTTTTAGTTTAACAGCTACAGCTACAGTAAGAGCAAAGCAGGCTTTGGCCTAAACACACGGTCAAATATTCCTCGTATTTTCAAGAGCAGGAAATGTAACTAGGAATTTCCTTTTACCCTGGTTAATTTTTGCCCACCCCTGTCCTCAGCGTACCTTCCTAGTGGGGAAGTGAAAAAGCAGGACTTCACTGCATTCTGCTTCCCAGGTGGATGCTGTGCTTTTGCCAGGCACTCATCACTGGAAACTGCATATTAGAAACACGAATAAAATCCTGGTGAGTCATGGAGCTTACATCATTCACTTTGCCTTCACTGGTGGACCCTGGTAATTAACTGTCAGATGTGCTACTTGTGAATTATCAGATTCCACCCGTGGATTATTCTCTGGTTTATGATGACATAACCAGAACTTTGCTGTTAACTTATTCTATATTTAACACAGATTTTCCTCAATTCCCTGCTGTATTTCATAGGCAAAGGTCCAGATTCTCATCCCAGAAGCCTGTGCTGTCACTCAGCTGATGCTGATAAAGTCACTCTGAAAATTTAGGGCTTGACCTTAGATGGTCATGTCAGTCCCTGTAATGACTGAAACAACACAACTTTAGAGCTAATGTTGCCTTCCTGGAGGACCCTCCCATTTCCCAGTTATGTAAGGTTCATGATCCCAAATGAAACAGAACCAAGTCTTTAACTTTGTATAGTCCTACTGAAAAAAATCCTTCTGGAAACAGCAACTGGATGAAATGCTGCCTAGTGTGCTTCTTTAGGAAAAGGGGATATTTTAGTAGCAGATGCTGAGGAAAGTCCTTACTGAACAAAGGGTCACACAGTTCTCAGTGACATTAGAGATGATATAACCCCTCTCAACATGAAATGGCTAGGCCATTACATGACAGTTAGATTTACTTACCAAGCAAAGGAGCTGCATTTGCTGCATTTATGCATTTATACCACCTAATCACAGCTAGGGCTTCTCAGCTGTAGTGGCAAAGTAGAATTTTACTGGCCCAAGGATGAGGACAAAAGAATTTATTTTGCATGGGCAATGGAGCAGCTCCCTCACACATGTTTCTGAATGCTATCCCAGGCACCTCTCAGGACTGAAAAGTGAGCAAGCTTTATAGACTCCTTTTGGTGGTCTGTCACAGCCGTGCTTGTGCTTGGCTGCAAACCCACATCTCTGATACTGTCATCAACACACAAAAATCCACAGGAAGAGTCCTTGGACAGAGACTCTGGCTTACCACTAACACAAACACTGCTGGTGGGTTTCTGCTGCAACAATGCTAGTTCTCAGTTAAAGCTGCCCTTAACTTTTTTTTTTTTTTTTTTAATGCTACAGTCTGGATGTTAGTGAATGAGGGGTGTGGACATTCTTCTGGCTTTACTGAGTTTGTGAAGAGCCAAATAATCTGAATAGGTTACAGTGCACATTTAGAGGCTGCCACAGCCATCAGCATGTAACTGCTTTCAAGCTTTGGCAAGCTATTGTTAAAATATCTTTGTCAGAGAGTAGCTATAACCTCCAACATGGTTTCCTTGCCACAAATACTGCAGAAGGAACAGTCTCATTTGTTCCTAGAGCACGGGTTTTTACACAAGTCACCTGTCTTGTTTAAAACTTGTCTTAATATTAGTGCAGTTCAAAAGGCCAGAGCAAGAGAACTGGAGCAAGGCATGACCTTACAATGCAACATAAATCTAGAAAATTTAAACAGGATGGATCTTTTCAGAATAACTAAAGTTTTACAGTGGAAAGAAAAAGACTTCTCTAGTTTATGAGGGATAATACCACAGCCTGTTGCAAGTGTTTTACCAACTGCCCGTTATTCACAAAATAGTACCTTTTTTTTTTTTCCAGACAACAGTAAGACTGAAAATATAGATTGGTCAAAAGGGTACAACTGCAGCAAAATATAATTCTGAGTATTGCTTTTGGCCATGCGAAGTATTTGATTTCAAGGTTATGGGTGCACAGCTGCAACAAAGCTGTCCCTTTCTAATGCCGGTTTTAAGGGGAAGGGATGCTTTTAACTTGGAATGGTGCATGGTCTTCAGAAGGAAGAATGCTAATGAGGTGCTTGTAAGGCTCAGGATGTTTAAAATAGTTGTTAAATACTAGAAATGGCATTAGGATGACTCACTGCTATACCAAATACAACCTTCAGGTCATGCATATAGAACTTTATATTTTGTAATGCCAGAGATTACTTTGGTAATAAATTTTAATTATATCTTAAAATGATTGGCATTTAAAACTAATCTAAATTTTCAGAAGGTCCCACAGTTCAACCAATTGTGCCTGACCAAAAGGGAGGTTGCAGCATAATTATAACAAGCACATACAAGCATGTTTGCATACATTTATAAGTGCTTCCTACAGTTATTGTCCTGTACTCACCTGGAGGGCAATGGAGAAGATTTTTCACAGATATGTCTATTACAGTCTTCATTCTTCATTTCCATAGTCTAATGTTACACTTCTGTCAGTCATCCTCCTTAGTTCTTTTGGAAATCAAGCCAATAATGGTTTCATCCTTTCAGATGCATTTAAAAATGGGGACAAACATTCTGGACCAACCCACATCTATTTTGATATTTATAGTTTTGCCCTACCCCAAAATGTTTTAGATGTTGCTGGCCTCTTAGGAATCTACAAAATTTTCAGACTATGCAACTGTTGGAATTCCTGTTAAAGAAGATACTGGTTTCAGAGCCTCTGGAATTTTCCATTTTCTGCAGAGAGAGAATTTATGGTGGTGAGCCTGGAATTATGTGCATGGTGACCGACACCCCAGCATACAAGTATTGCTTGTCCCACACACTGCTGCCACATGAACTGCTCTACCCCTCTTCCTTTCTTCCTCTACCTGGCCGTCGATATTCCATCAACACAACAACATTCTTTCCCTCTTTCACATTTAATTCAAATTGACTGGCCAGTCAAAAAAGTTCCAGAAGGGTCATGCACAGATGGAATGGATAATGGTTCCTGATACATTTGCTGAAGAGAAGAGATGCAATTTGGGTTGTGTTGCTGCAACCTGGGAAGGCAAATAATGGCCAGAATGTGACAAATCAGTGGCTGCAATGTTTTAGGGCAACTAGAACAGGACATGGCAGTGGAAACAGTGTTTTAAAGTTTCATAAATGACTAGTAAGACAGGATTGCTCAGCTGAATTCTAATATTCAAGTAAAGATTACAAATTTATAAATATAAAACTCTTGGACGTCTGTTACAGATTGTCTATTGGACAAGTAGACGTGGAGCTAAAGACGAACATGTTTAAATTTTATTTCTCTTAATGCCTTTACAACCCCCTCTCTCCCTACACCATTAACCTTTTTACACCCTACTGCTCCCAAAGAGCATTTCTAATAAAGATTTGATTGAATATAATAGTACTGTATCACAAAAAGCCCCAGTACAGGACAGATTGTCCAGTGTTGACATCTCATTTGGTAGAGAATTTTAAAAATTGTGCCTGAACTGAAACATATGCTGTTAGAAAATTATTTCGGTGTCATTGAGGAAGTGTGGATGCTTAAAAATCATACAGTCAAACAAAAAAGCTATGTATGATTGTGGAGGTTCAAGATTCACAAATAAATATGTCAGGAAATACTCTCTGCTTACTTGATAATGGTTGCAGAATGCAGTTTCATACCAAGAAAAATGACATAAGAAAGGTAACATGCCCCAAGTGGTCACAGGTATGTAAAAAGACGGTAGTCATTAACAGAGATGGCTGAGCTCTAGTATACGGCAAAGCCATATCTAGTTGCCTGACAAGGTCTGACAACAGGTATGCAGATGTCTTAGGAGATCCTGAAGGTCTGTATAACAGCAGAAGAAACTCAAAAGACTGTTATTAAATATAGGTCTAATTGAAATTCTGTATTTAATCAGTTTAATTTTTCATTTGTTTTGCTACTGTTTTCTCTGGCTGTGAAAAAACAATGTGGAAAATGACATTTTAAAGATCCAGTTGGAACTATCAGAACTGTGCTGGGCCTTGTTTTATACTATATAGACTGTTTAAAACACAGAAGTTGGGTTGATTTGCACTGACCTCCTTGATTCTAGGCTAATACTGGAAAATACATTGACAAAAAATACTAAACAGCAGACCAAAGCATAAGTTGCAGTTGCCTATGTTTACATCACTTTGTGCTAAGAGAATATACTGCCAACCAGTAATACCTGCATGGAATTTAAAGTACATCACTTTCAAAATCTTAAAGCAATAATAACTCTTTTTTTTAGACTTGCACTCTCACAAGCATCATTCCTCACACAAGACTGAAATCACCTGCCTTCCTATTTCATAATACTGATCATACAGTTTCTCTTGCTTATGGGGCTTTTTTTTTTCATCTGGCAAATCGCTCTGCAGAACAGTAGACTGGTTCTTTGCTTCCTATGCAAATCTTTAAATGGTTCTGAGTCGATTTGACATAAGACACTTGCTTCCACACCAATGATAAAGTGAGCATATATGGGCAAGTGTCCTCTGAAGAATGGTACAGATGATTTTTTATTTTATTTACATGGAAGATTAAGCAAAAAATTCTCTGTGTGTATGCTAAAAAAGTGTGACAGAACAGTTGCTGGGCTCTTGCTCCCAAAATGTATTACTCACACGGATAATCCTGGACCAAGTGCTTCCTTTCAGCCACTTCTTAATTCTTACAATAGAGTTGGTGCAAATGGAGGGACACCCCCCACCCCCTTTTTTTTTTCCCTTGGCAGCAGTGTCTCAGGTTAGGATTTACATGGATCAGCAGGACAGTTTTATTCAAGTAATTAAAATCTTGCAGTCCTTCAGAGTACTATCTTTTGAATACACAAGTTTGATCATAGGCCACATTGATTTATGTAATTAAAACACCTATTCTGCATTTTGACCATCAGTTAAGTCTACAAAAGTTGAAAGTTAAAAACAACAGTAAATTTCTCACGGAGATTTGTCTGATTTTTCTATACGGTGAGAGCAAATGGTGCAATGAAGTTGTGTGAAAGGCTTAAATTGCTTGCCACTTCTTATCTCATCCCTTTTCTTCAAGGGTAGGTGGAACAATCACCTCACCACACTCCTGCCAAAGAGCTGTCTCTCAGTGGGGCTGCGGGGGGGGGAGGGGGATACATTAAGGCGCTGAATGAAATTAAGATAGATGTATTGAACGGGACAGTTGCTGTTGTTTTTCTGAGATTTTGTTTGCTTATTTCAACATGAAACTGTTGACACTACTAACTATAAAAGGAGGAAGGAAAGTCGGTAAAGAAGACACAAATAGATCATAGGTTCTATAGGAAAATGCTCTTTCGTTGCTAATAACCTTTCTTCCCTTTTTTTCCCTTTTCAGTTAAAAAAAAAAGAAAAAGAAAAACCCAAGAACAAAAACTCCCAAACACTCAGTGTCGTCGTGTCCCGTACCCCCTTCCCCCCAAAATCCCAAACGCACCCCAACTCCTCACTCCTTCAACTAGGCCACATAGTTCAGCTGGTTTCTAGTTCAGAATTATTAACTGCTAGTAGAATGTCATTACTGTAGTAAAGTGTTAGGTAATAGATCATAAATGTCATCTGTATTTCAGTCATTGGAGCTATTCACAAACCAAACAATAGGACTAAACTCAAAAGCAGAACTCAGTCAGATCAGAAAAATGCTAACTGCATTCCTTCTGTATGCACTGGAAAAAAGCAATACAGCTTTATCTGGCCTATTCCTTATCTACCTAGAGCTGGTAACAAATGCTTCTTGTCTAAGGAATGGGTTCCCTCCAGCAACCAGCAGTTTAGGGATTTCCTGAGTTAGAAGTTGTGTCACAGTCAATAATGAAAATGGAAACTATATAATTTTATATTAAACCTGTCCACATTTTTGATCTTATAGCCACCTTTGGTGTGAGTGTCACAATTTGGCTAATGCACTGTGATGGTGAAATACCACCTTCCGTTTATTTTAAAAACACCACCTGCTGGGTTTCACTACATCCCTTTTTCTGTACTGCATGACAGAATGGTTGACAGGTCAGTATACATCTTCCCCACAAGATTCAGGACTTTACGAATAGTCATGATACTTTTCCAGTCTTGAAGACTACTGAAAGGTTCAAGTGTATTTAGTCTCTCCTCATCCAGAAATTGTTCCATATTCTAATGAAGTTATTCAAAATGTATTAATAAAAAAAAAATAAAACATTTATTTTCAGGACACATATCCCCTTGTTATATTTCTAATATGTAGACATATTTTTAATTACTGTTTATTTGACAGTACAAAAGAACAAGTACACTCTAGTAACACTACTTTGCTTTGTACAAGTACGTACTATAAGAACTTCCATTTGCTGTTTCCCATGAATGAGTTTAATAGCAAGGTTTTCAAAGCAGTCACAGCTGCACTTAGTGAAGACAGTAAGAATTACATTTATTTATAGATTTTAAAGCTGGAAGTGCCCACCATGATCATCTACGTAGCAGGTCATGTAATAGAGACTACAGAACTTCCCTAAATTTATGCTCTTATAAACATCTGAGCAAATGTTTTAGAGATGAACCCAGACTTAATTTAAAAGTTATAGAGTATCCATCATAGGCTTGATGCACTATTCCAGTTGTTAATCAGTATAACTCATAAACTTCTGTATTTTATTTCTAGGATGAGTTTGATACTGTCTAGTCCATGAGGCAACTACTTGTATTTCTCACACATTCATAAACTCTCTGCTTACACACATAACCAAAACACATATTAAGAGACAGCACATGACAGAAGAGAAAAAAAAAAACAAAACAAACCCACAAGGTTTTTAAGAAGTGTGCTATAAATCTCTTTTTGCTGTTTAACTAGAATAGCACTTCATGAAAATTTGGTAAATTATCTAAGCATGTGTGAACACAGTATATTTCAAAAGAAATCTTACTTATTATGAGTATGAAAATGTACTTTGTTTTGTGGTATGAATTTTCTCAGTCTATTATTCCCACTATTATGAATTAGGCTCTATTGCTTCTTAGAAAGCTCTCTAGTAGAAATGACCCCTTCATCTATCCACAGAAACACTGTAGCTGGGATAGTGGCAAGGCCACCAGAAGCCTTTTCTGTAAAACTGCTGAAGCAGTGCTGTTCAAACCTGAACCTGCGGGAATGTCTTCAAGATCCAGTCTGCACCAAACTAAACTATCTCTTTGTAACTTCTTACTGGCACACTTGCCTGACCTGGTCACCACTTGCAGCACTTGAACTGGTGTACACAGAGTGTTTGTTTGGTTTTTTTTGGCCAATCCTTCCATGAAGCTGAAACACTGCTATCTATCTTTCCTGTAACTATACACTGACCATGAAGTATATGGGGTGTGTATATATATATATATACATATACACACACATATCAGATTCTACATTTAAGCTTCATTACAGTTGCTCTGCAGATATAGCCTTGTGAGTCCCCAGTTTATAGCCCACTGGAAAGGGACTCCTTGGTGGACAGGAGTTAAGCTCATCTTGCCTTGTGTTGATGAGTCTATTGTTTGGTATGAATAATGGTTGCATGGGCCTTTTTTCATGCAGGCACTTTTTTTTTTTTTTTTTTCCTAGGATCTAGGATGAAATTAACCAGTTCTCCAAAATTAATACAGCAGCCACACACATAAGGGACATTTAACCATTTTTTACAATAATTTGGATCCAAGTCTGGAAACCTTCTTTTAAAAAACCCCTTGCAACACTAAAATCGCTTACAGTATCCAGCAGAACTACTGTATATTTTGTGTCACAGAGCATCAGGTAAAGGGATAACTAATGTGACAGGAAATATGTGTTGCTTAGGAACCAAAAGGTAACGAAAAAATAAAATTGCACTCATCAAATTATACTGAAAAAGTTGGCCAGAATGAAATTCAGTGTAACACTGTATCACGCAGAAATGTAAAATCTGTAGGCAGCAGTGTGTTCTAAACACTAGGACAATCAGAAATTGATGATTAAGTTCAATTAGTAATTAAAAAGCATAAAATGTGACCTCTTGGATTCTACAGAGGGCAATAAGTTCCAACTGAAATGCTGTATAAGAGCATGTCATGCAAATTAGAGCCTCAAGGCACTATTACAGTGTAAGTAATAACAATAAGCTTAAATTTTGCAGGTAGGGAGTTTTACAGCTTGCTCTGGGAATTCATGAGCATTCTGAAAATTAGCAATAGCTTCATATGTTAAACAGGATTTCAGCTGGGCCTGGATGATTGCCAGAATTTATGAAAACATACCATCCCTTATTTTCCCAAACTGAAAGCATAATAAATTAAGAATTTTCGAGAACCCTTTATAGTGTTCTGCTTTGGTAATATCACACATCTTGCTGCTTGGATTAATTAACTACAACCCCAGCATTGTCCCAGGCTCATGGATGAAGCCCCACTGATTTGCTCTTCCAGACAGAGCCACCCCCCTCTCCAAATTCCTGTCAAGCATGTTTAATGACTCGCATCAGGCTGTCTTTTCAATTACACGCAAACCCTTTGAAACATCTCCACAAGTAACCAAACACTGTGGGGAAGGAAGAAACTTAAATCCTATTTCAGGAAGATCAATGAAAGAAAGCTTTCGTTTACTATAAAAACAAACTTGAGATTCATCAACATGTTATCTTGCCCTCTGATCTCAACCCAGATCAGTCCTTATCTATTCTCATTAACTGCTCATTCCTTCATCCTCTTTCCAAGCAAGAAGCATGGTACAAGACTCATTTATACACTGGCCAGCTCCTGTGAGAGGACTTTAGACAGATGCAGTCCTGCAATAAAATCAAGTTGCTCTCCCAGGTGGGTTAGCACTTCCTCCACCACAGATAGGGAGTAATTGAAATGAAAACCTCACGTCTCCTTGCTTTCCCATTTGGGATGAATTACCCATGCAGATACTTCATTGCCAGCTCTGTACTAACTGACAGTATCATTAAGCTTAGCTCCACCAGGGACAAATCTTTTAATACACTGAACAGTAATACTTTTCTGTGACCTAATGAGTTTTGCGGTGTTGCATGTTACGCAGGGAAGCAAATACTTATCCCTGCGCAGAAAAAGTAATGGGCAGAGCATTCAAAGCACGCATTGTTAAAAGTCTGTAGGTGTTTCTGTTGACCAACCGTTTCCTTTTCAAGTGCTCACAAGATAGAACAGGCACCTCCTATTTCTTTGCAGTTTCCTTCAGGTTCACAATAAATATCTGAGCTTGTGCCATAGGCTGCAGATGAGTTGAATTTTTGTGCAAATATCCTTGTGTAAGCAGATGTAGGCATGCTGACAACTGCAGGTAGCTTCCCAAGTGCAGTCTCATAAAAAATCATTTACTTTGCAGTGTGCAATTAAAGATATGCAATTGCACAGTGCCTACAGATATGAGAAACATATTTTGACTATGGGATGGTTGATTAATCTAGTCTAGAAAAAGCCTGAAGTGAAACCCATTGAAGTCTTTGGAAATGCTCCCCTCTGAGCACATCCATAGGTGAGCTATGGATGAAGCCCTTGGAATGACAGAAGCCACTGTAGCATCATGATTCTGCAGTTGTTAAAACAATGGCCACGGCTTAGAGGGAATTTTAATTCTTCTGTTTTCTCCTTCCTCAGTGATAGGCCTTACAAATGCTGTGAAATAGAGACTATCACAAAATAAAGGAAAAAAAAAGAGGAAAAATTCCTGAGAAACTGTCCATTTCCTCAACTGAGTGTCAGCAGTTTTGGTATCAACCTACAAAAGTCTTGAGTTATTTGATCTAAAAGGGTTTCTTCCCTGGGAATGGATTTTAATTGTATGTATTTGGCAAAATCTGTTCTCAAATCTTAAATAACTTGCAGCTGCTGGTAGGTCAACATTTGTGTGCATGTATATGTATGTATATACACACACACGCACACTTTTTTATACGTATTTAACATACGGATTAAAAAAAAAATAGTTGCTTCTGTTGATTTTTGATGCTTTTTGTTCCACAGGGTCTTTCATCCACATTATATGACCAACAACTGCTAGCGTAAGACCTCAGAATTCTGGACACGGTAACAGCATGTATGGTCTAACTTTCCACTACTGAAATTGTGATAAATTAAAACCATAAAATGTATAAGGTGCAATAGAACTGCGTGAAATATAAGAATCAAGAAACAATGTCTAAGCCTTTTTTTCTGACATATGGAAATGTATACTTACAAGTCCGTTAAAGCTGTATCCCCCTTTTGGTTTCAGTAAAAGATATATTAAGATAGAATCTCTCTTTCTATTACTATGAAAAATTCCTTCTAATATTGTCTCTAAGGTAAACAATTATAAATGTATTCATGGACAACTGTAATACTGTCAAAGCTCTATGCCTTCAGATCATGGGTCAGACATCTAATTTTCACAGCATTTTAAAAAAATATTTGTGTTTAATACATTTAGGATCCTATATGTCTTCTGAATTATGAGTTTTTAATGCACTATATTTTCAAAGTTTTTATTTTTTAAGAAAAAAATCAAGAAGACACCCCCTCCGTATTTCTAACACAAATAATCTCAAGTCATGTTTGTTTCTTCTCTCACAGTCAGGTTTGAGTCCATAAGTGAATTTTCTTATGGTGATAAAATTGTAAAAGCCAATATCCTAACATTTACCTGTATTTCGCATTCTGTTTGCATTCCTCTCTGTGGAGTTTTGTAAAGAGAAATCCTTACAGAAGCAAAATCCAAATATGATAGACAGCCTTAATGATAAAAATAGGGACCTATTTTACATAGAAGCAAAACGTTAGGTTTAGAACAATCAAGGAAGAAGTAGAAGAAATTTGCTAGGTGACCTATGACTGATCTAAACAACGTAAACCATAAACATTGATTAATTGAATGCATACTTGACCCTGAATGTATTTTGATTTTAGTAGCAGAATGTGTACATTAAAATTAGTTCTTAAAATTATTATTTGGATGCTCAAATTAATCTGTAAAAATGACGGTCTGTATATAGGCAAACCACACAAGTTGCTTACTGAAAAGCAAAGAGGCCTGTGTTTGCTTAATGTACAGACTGCCACTGATTAAAGATTGACTTGGCAACCATATAAAGGTGACTTGAAAATGCAATTGCCTGTTATGTCAGAAACCTGGAGCCAAAAAACCTAGGAGGTCTCTCCCAAAACAGCCTTGCTTGCCACCAACTCCTATTTCTCTCTTGTCTAGTTTTAAGCGTAGTGATGAAGACATTCATTTCAATTTCTTGGTTTACAGTAAACCAGACTAATCTCTTGGTTAAAGCAGACCTCTCACAATTATTAACAATACATATCCACTCCTCAGTTCTGTTCTTAGATGGCTCATTTCAAATACAAGAAACAAATATCTCATGGTTGCAGGCCCTAATTCCACGGATACAGTAACTTGGATATGCTTGGTGGCATGAAACAGAAAACCTGGTTACTCTCCATATTCTATGACTAATACTGTGGATGTACTAATTCTCCAGTGGAAGGTATTGTGCTGATCAGACTTCTATCTGGAGCCTTGATCCCAGTCTACTGCTTCAAATGTACAGCAATAATGCTCCGAAAGAGTCCCTTGGGTAAAATTTTTGGGGTAAAAAGATTTAAGTGTGCAAGGTGGGATCTAACTCATAGTAACAAGTAATATAGTGTCAGTGGAGACTCTTCTATCACTTAACATATGGTTGCTGAAGGTTTGCCTGTGTAACTCCTGTGATTTCCAAACTATAGGACTTTCTCTTCACCTGTTGGTTGCCACAGATTGTTGAACCACAGAATCCCAATATACGACACACATGGAGAGCTGTCTTCTTAGGGATACACAAAAAAAATATCAATTGGAGTGAGCTGCATCTGGGAATATTAAAATGGATTAAACTCCCCATGAGGTCATTTGTAGTCAAAGTGACCTTAATTTGATTTAGATTGCTCCAAAACTGGTTAGATGTATACAGACATCTGAAAACTGGCAGGGTACCCTAGTGTAACTCACTTGTAATTGTTTGCACCAGAGAGCCTGTCTCTTCTTCTTTCTTCTATGTAGTCAGTTAACATAATTCAAATAGATTATGCTGACTCGGCAAGTCGGACTGGTTTAGCAAGAAAACAATTATAGGTACCTTTCTGAATTAGAAGTGATGGGACCCCAAACATTTTCTGCCACAAATTCTCTCCAAGTCATTTCTGTATGTTGTAAAGAGCTGTTAGTCACCAGTTAGGCTCCTGAAACCCTGTAATTTGCCTAAGAGAATTAAGAAATGCAAATCCAAAAAAGCTATGATACAGAAGGCTGTGTATAGGGACACAGAGTGCTTGCTTTGACAAAGGTTTTGGGTTGGAAGGAACCTTTAAAGGTTTTGTCTGACAACAGCATAGAGCTGAGATTCCAAAATGTTTTCTCACTCACTGTTTATCTGGGTCACAGCCAGTTACACCTTATGAGTGGTTCTGTCACAATGCACAGGTAAAGCAGTGAGAATGCCTATTTTTTTTGACACACTCCAACCCAATTTACCATCGGCTCTAGAACAGTATCAACTAGAAAGATGACTTTCCCAATGGGATTTCACCGAGATCAAGGTTATTCCACCAATTTTCATAACACTCATGGTAGCCTCACAGATCCAGATTATTTTGCATTTTGGAGAACCCAGTGAGGTCATTACCACAGATTTAAGAAAACCAAATATGTTTTATATTTATGATCTTTTTTCCACATTTTGCATTATAAATGCTGTTATTTAATGATTTTTTTGCCAGCTGTTCGCCTATAAGAAGGGTGAACTATAAAGCCACTTTCAAACTGTAGATGGTTTTGTAATCATACAAAATTAAGGGCAGCAGCTAGGGACAGTAGCACTCAATAAAACTTAACTAGTTAAACTGGCACCAGTATTTTCTCTGTTAATATGATTAGCCCTTTGGAAATTACTGCATGACACATTGTGCTTCAAGCAATCTGTCTCCTTTTTTGTTATTGCACTGATAGTAGAGATTTGCTTGGGGACATTATTTATTTGTTTCAGAAACTCTTTGGGAAGAAAATGTAACTGAACACCGATGCAAATCACTGTAATATCACGTACTGAACTGATTTTAGTATACGTATGAATATTGCTGTTTCTATGGTAATTGAGCTCCAGTTTATGGATATGAAAACTAAATTCACATAGGCAAAACCCAAGCGCGCGCGCACACACACACACACACACACACACACACACACACACACACTGAATGCTTCTGGAACCAATTCAAGATGATTTATTTTCCAACAGTAAATTTCCTACGCATGTACCATTCACTAAACACTGTGAGCACTATATACAACACTTTACAGGCTGAACTGCACCCTGGGAAGTTTTTAATGTCAGGATAGAAGAACGTCAGCCAAAAGGTAAAACTGGGGAAAAAACCCCACCCATATTGCGGCTTTTGAGCATTGATATTCCTCTGTGTAAAGAGGGGAAGATAAAACAAGCATGAGTATAAATAACTGCTTATTAGTAACAGATAAGCAAATTGATGTGAAAAACGAGGAAATCTACCCAGGCAAGGTCTAAGAGAAATCTGCTTACCAAACAACACAGCCAACAACAGTCATGTACTTTTTTGATGCTTTCTCTAGAGTGACAAAAACTGTATGATAAGTGTAATTATATACAAAAGAGGTGTGATTTAGCTGATGTATTTTTTGCCTGAATTGTGCAATGGCAAATAGTAGGGATGCACTAGAGGGGGTTCTAGCATACCCAGTGGAAGCATTAAGGAAAGAACTAGATTTTCCTTACAGTAGAAGTGGAAGAAAAGCTCCACAAGAGGATATGAAAACAGGTAAGTCTGAAGCTGGCTCCTTATAGAACTTGAGACATTTGATTTCTGGTTTTGCATTTCTCATGCAGCAGCAGTGTTTTATGTCCATATGTGGTTTATGATTGAGACACATCACAGATCTATTACCTAGTATGACAAACTAATTATTTGGGAATTACTGTGGTGAGTAATGTGAGCAGAATTTGCTTTATTGCCTCAGTGTATTTGAGTTGGCAAATGTATTATGGATATGTCTAATTCCGTGAAGACAAACAACTTTATAGTCATCATTAACATAGGCTATAAATGCCATACATGTAATTCTATAGAGATTCTTACAGGCATGGAAGAAACCCATTACAGCTTATATGGAATATAATACACAAATGCAACCTCTTCAGTATACCGTCTACAAAGAGAGAAGCAGAAACACAGAAACACTGATGCAATCAGAAAATACATTTCTGATTTGCAGAAATGTAGCAAGTTCATGTAATTTGGTACATATGTAACCCTAGGGTAAGTCTGTCATCGTAATAAGGATTTTCACAATGTATGAGTGTTGCCTCAAGGCATTTGGAAACACCTTCTCCCTGCTGGCTCCTAACAGTACCTGGGAGTGTAATGAAATAGAAACTGCGTTCTGCACAATCTCCTTTACCATACACTGACTGTGACCCTCATCCTGCAAATGCTTACGTATATGCTCAAAATTTCTATCATAAACAGTCCCACTACTCGTGTGAGGCAAGTAAAACATGCATGCAATTTTTGGCAGTAGTGGAAATTGTGCCTCTTTAGGGTTACCACCTAATTGCTGATGGGTTAGAAATGGGTTGGGTCCTTTGACATTTTACAATACAGAAGAATATGAGGTAAAAACAAATTGCAGAATCTATATTTGTATCACAAAAATGAATACCAGGCACAATGCCCTCACTAAGCAATAAAGATCTCCCAGGAAAAGGTTTAATAAAAAGGAAAGCAAGTAATAAGAAAAAAGATCCAACTACTACTGCCTAATTAAAACAGATCAGGTCACACTTTCCTCTGCTTCTTTATGGGTGCAAAGTTGGATACCACAGGCAGAGTAAATACTGGGTAATCATTGGCCTTATTCTTAATTTTCTTTTCTGGCAGACCCAAATAATTTCAGCATGATCTCTTTCTGTTTTTCCAAACACAATCATAGGCTTGGAGACCATATCTGGCAAAGGTGAGAAAGAAAGGAATGTAAAAAAAGTGCAAAGGGAGTGGTTTACTTCATAAAGCAGTCATGTTTCTTCCCCCTTTTTTTTTTTCTCCTTTTACAGTTTCTCCAGCCCATGCTACTGAAACAAAGGATGTGGCTTAAAAACTGGCTGGGGTTTAGGGGTTCACTTCTGAGCTCTGGTACAGATTTCTTATATGATGGTGAGCCATTATATATTACAACAGTACAAGCTGGTAAGTGTCACCATGTGAATGTTTTTTTCCCACACAGATACTGTTAAAAAAAACCCCCAAACATCTGGAAGAAATTTTAGGTATTTCCTAGTTTTAAAATTTTTTAAGAATGAAATAACGATTGGAAGTTATAAAGTAGCATCATGTAAGAAGAAAGAGCAGATTTGGCACAGATTCTGATGTTCAAACAGGATATAAGGCAAACAGGTGTGCAAACCAAAAAGAAAGAAAAAAAAATGGCAGTTTCTCTAGTAAGTAGGTATATTCATGGACTAAAAAAATAGCTTGGGAGCCAGACAAAATTTATGGAAATTACATGCCTAATGAGAGAAAAGAGCCATAAGAATGTTCAGATGCTAAGAAAGTCTTACGGCAAAGATAAAAAAAAACCCAACAAAACAACAAAAAACCAAGAACCAGGCTCAATGACTACATTAGGAGAAAAAGCAGATCAATTATAAAGGAAAGTTTTGAGTTGATACAGTTCAATTTCTGGAAACAATGAGAGCTTTTTAGTTTGCCAAATGAATTAGTAAATGAATACAGAATTGCAGAGTTTTCCAGGTCTCCAGAGAAAAATTAGTGGTACTGGCTGGTACTGCCATTTGCTAAAAACTGTTTGGGGATTCTGCTAGAAACACAAGTAATTGCTTTCTATTTTCAAGGGTAAGTAAGAGAAAGTGGAATAAGCTGAATTCATAGATGTCAAGCATTACCTCCACTGTGTCACATTTTTAATGTATATTTAAATACGCTGTGTGAGACCTAGCGGGTTACAATGAGCCTTACAAACTTGTAATTTGTCATGGGTGGGCTACAGCATGGGGATCACTGAAGCAGAGATTTTTCAAAGAAGGATCTTTTCTTTTTTTTCATTAGAGTTGCCATAGTACTCTGGACCAATCACAGAGTCACAGAATCATTCTGAATCTGCAAGGTACTTCCTGAACACTGTTTTCTGAACCTTCCCTTCCATTTGGGAAAAGGGGTCTCGGGCACTTAGGGCCCTGTTACCCTTTCCTTTTATTTTTTTTTTTTTTTTTTTTTTTTTTTTTTTGGGTGGGTGGGGGGAGGCAGAGAGAAAGAAAAAAGTCTAGGTGATTTTGACAGTTGCATTCCATATATTTAAAATTACAATTGGGCTCAAAGTAAAGTTTCAAAGCACGCATAAGGAAGGAGACCAAGGTATCTGCTGGAAGGAATTTCTCAGAACAGGAACGAAGAGATCTCCAGAAACAAAAAGAGAGAGAAACTGGAAGGTTCATTGAGCGCCATCCAGAAACAGCAAATTCTCCTTTCAACTGCAACAGCTCCCATGTAGTGTGTGGGGTTAGTCCTCCTGACATAATTTCTTCCCATAGACTTCAAATTTCCTTCTTACTTGCTTCATTGTGCACAGGCCCTCATACGTAGCAACTCCATCACCAAGCTGTCAAAAACCTCTCTGCTTCTATGTAATATTAGCAACCCATATTTCTCTGCAGGAGATAAATTACAAATCTGCCCTTGCTCCTGAAAGCTCCTTGCTTACTGGGGTACCTATTCTCAGTTTCATGTTTCCCTGAAAGTAAGGCTGAGTTAAAAAGGGTCTTCTGTTTTTCTGGTGATTAACCTTGTGAGCAAAATCCACAAGAACCGAGTCTGATAATTTTTCTCTTTACAGCAGTCACTTAATATCAGCACATTTAATTTCCCCATGAACAATGATGAAGCTTGGGCCTCTACCTGTTGATACCTGAACAGATGAATATTTGGGAGGAAGAGAAAATATGAAATACATGACACTCACAAAGTACAGTGATGAATGCCACATGTATTCTGTTATGCAAAACCTTATTATATTTTACTGACTTCGTGAAGTAGCATTTGAGCAGTTCCTCCCTGGATTTCTTTCATTCCAGACTGTCTGGTAAACATGGGTGAGACAGCTCAGGAGTGAGAATACATACGCAGATAACGGTTTTACTGCATTGCTTTAACATGGGATTTACAACAATTAAGGAAACATGGTGGATTTTTTACTAGGACTGGGAAGGGAATTGACATCAAGAAGAGAATCCAGAGGGTAGATCTGGTTGCTCATCCAAATTGATATGATGTTTTAGAGGAATCTTTTATGCAACAAATACAACAAATGACAAGAATTTTGAATACTTTTTACTCTAAGGGAAAAAAAGAATAAGTGTAGAAATCCTATTAAAAAAACCAAAAATGCTGTTATTTTTAAAATTAATTGGGTTTTCATTGCATCTTTCCTATTCCAAAACAAATTTCAAAACAAGATACAGAAAACTCTATATATTATGAAGTCATTTTTTCAATTAAATACCCCAACCATTAAAAAAAAAATGAAGATCAGCAACTTCCCTAAATAAGAATACATAGACATTAACATGGAGGGGGAAGGGATAAGAAAAAAGACAAACTTTAAGCTCAAGTACTGTTACCTGACTCTGCACCTCCCAGACCTTATCTAAGTTGAGGTCACTGAGATGCTTATGATCCCTTTGCAAAGCAGACTCAGGCACACAGAAAGGATCTGGAGAAAAGGATTGGCTTTGTGGTGAGGGCAAAAGACCCTTCCCTCATCCTGTCCTCTTTCCTTTTGTCACTTGCCTTTAAATGACACAGTGGCTTGACTACTCATGCAGAGAAGGGAATGCAGTCCACGTAGCCCACGTCCTATTCCAGCCCCATAGCTCCTGGATTGTGTTAGAATAAATACATCTCTTCCACGTTCATTGGAAAGGAAAGCATTTCAGCTGCCATACTATAAGAAAGGCCATTAGACCCAAGCTACTGGATTGACTTTACAGCGTTATCGTGACAATCTGTTCCAAGACTACCACACCAGAGGTTCACATGTCCTTTTTTCCACCAGTTCTTTGCAGTCTATGTAGAAAATTTACTGACATTTCTTTCACTATATAGGATAAACTTTTAGTAACTTCCCAAACACTTGTGTAATCCCTTTTAAAAATGATCACTATGGACATGAAGAGAAAATTTGTCCTCTTACTGCTCTGTTCTGCTTTAAAAAAAGGTAAAATATGAAAATACGTTTTTGTTAATGGACTCTGAAGCTCCCCCTAACTAGGATGGTATAAACCTGGTACAACAGAACTACTGCCTCTCTTTACTGACTTTCATAGGGCAGTAGCTCATAAGCCCACAACCCCTGGCCATTGGAGCATCCTGCAAAGGCTGTTTCAGTCAAGAGGAATTCTGCAGGGATCTGATATTGCTCTAAATTTTGCTGGGGTCCAAACTAGCTTCAGTGCTGGAGTTATGTTATTAGATTATATTGTCCAACAACACATGCCCAGAAGTCTAAACTGGACACATCTGTGGATTTTGTTTGTGAGTTACCTTTGATCACATGAAGTTGAAAACCCTGAATCATTTAATTTCCACTTACAATCCCTCCACCCCAACCTAAAATCTTTTGGGGAAAAACCCCAATGTTTTATCCTCATTCTAGTTTCTACCAACAAGGAGCAGTGGAAATTAAGCAGTAGATTCAAAGAAAATATTCAGTTACTACACTAAGACAAGCCTTGGCACATCCTAGATAAAATAGAGCATTGTGTTTTTATTGTAGGTTGGTGGGGGTTTTTGTTTTTTAAAAGGAACAATGACAGCTAAGTTCAATGATAGAACGTGGTATAAAAACTCCCCTGATGAACTGTCAGGCAGCTTTGAGCATAATCCCATTTACAGAGCAAACCAGCATATGTAGCCTCAGGCTGCATTTTAATGTTACAAAGGGTTTGGCGACAATTCCTAGCTTTCCTCTTGGCACTTGTTTTTGAGTTCAGGTTCCAGGGCACCTTTCCTGTGACAGTTCGAAAGGCTGCACTGTGAATTGTCTTAAAGTTTTTGAGGAAAGAAAATACAGATTTTAAGTCATATCAGCCCATCTATATCACAAAAAGAGACTGCAGACAAATTAGATTGCGTTGGCACAAGCTAGGAGTAGTGAGCTGAGGGCACAGTGCCATGAAGTCCAATTGCTGCCAAACCCCGGGCATCATGAAACCAGGGCCTCCACTAATAGAAATCAATGTGTGTAAATTCAGCTGTCAGCCACTGCAATTGCTGCACCTCTTTTCTCAGATAGCACCATAATTTAAGGAAGTGTTGATGTGTTTTGGGTGGAAGCCCCTCAGCAGCACTGCTTCTGAATAAGCTTTTTCATTTTAAAAAGGGTATGGGAACAGAGGCCTCTCCCATGTTAGAGAAATATTTTGGAACTGAATTTGCATTCCACTTAGCATTGTTTTCATAGTAGTTGGATTTAAATTCAAAGGAAAAAAATTACATCATAAATTATATTCCTATAACTCATTAAGGGTGATCACAAAATCAGTGGAAAAACTTTTACCAAATCTCCCAATATTGTGAGATCATTACTTTGTTTTGCCTCTGCTTTCCAGGTTTATAGAAGGGCAAAAGTGCCGTGGTCTTTTCTTGCTACATATCAGATGGTCTCTGGTTGGCAGAGGGAGAACAGTAAACTGTTGCTATAGGATATGTTCATTTTTCCAGTTAAAATTATCGTGTTTTACATCTGAGCAAGCCTCTGGATCATATTAAAAATTAGCGTGAACAAACCAAGACACAGATTTACAGCTACTTCATTATATGTTTCTTCCTCTAAAAAAGAGTAACCACTCCCCTCTCCTCCTTGCATGTATCTTAGAATCTTTATGGTAATAAATGCAGGCCAAACGAACATATGGCAGTTGGATTTCTTCTGGATGAGGTCATTTTGAAGTGAGGTCTTTTCTCTCCCTCTATAGACATTTACATGCTGTCCTCAGAATTTGGCCATGACATTCCAGATAAAATTATCACTTTCCCAGTCCCTAGTATCTTCTCAATTTTCTTTTTTAAGTCAGTTCTTGGAGAATAGCCATATCACTGCAGAATAGCTAACAGATTTCTTGGATTCTAGCCAAAATGCTATTTTGTAACTGTTTTTTGCTATGTTTTGGATTCATTTCACCCCTTCAGCTGCCAACATAATTGGAGTTTTGGGGGTGTTTTCAGGAGTCATTTTTTATAAGAGTATAAAATGACTTCTCTAGTACAATTATTCCTAGTTTTGAGAAAATTCAGGCAGCTCTTTTTGGAAAGAAGAATCTAGGTAGTATTGCAGGAATTCAGTTTAAAAATTAAATGTACTCCCCAACACTAAAAAAAAAAGATAGCATCAGCACAGGTTTCTCAGCATGTAAGCCTTGTTTTTGATAGGTGGTTCTCAAATAAGAAGATAAGTTAGTGTACATGATCTACAGCAACTGATGATCAAATTCCATATTAATAGTGATTGTACTGGCATATGTTTTGTGATGCATCTTAGCTGTAAAAAAAAAAAAAAAAAAAAAAAAAAAGGCAATACGTACAGGGAATGAAGAACTATAAGACAGTTTTGTGCAATCACTAATTACATGGATTGGATTAGAACTAGAATTGGCAAGCAAAAAGACTATCAACAAAGATGAAGTTACTCTGATTAAGAAAATTGTAAAAGGATAGTACACCAATCCACTAATAACGTACCTTAAATGATTTCTTTTCTGTCATTAGAAGGCATCCTCTGTTTTCAGATTTCTGTAAACAGAAGTGGATAGTCAACGCAGACAAAAACCCTCAAACATTTAAGTTAGTTATTACTCTTAATTAAAAAAAGATAAGTGATTAGCAATAAAAGGCATTATTACTTAAATCCAGCTTATCATTTTAGTTCATGAATTGCGCATTAGCTCACATTCATGGGAAAAAGGTGCTCCACAAGGGCAGTTACAGCAAGGGATGAAGCCAAGAGATAGGAACTCCACTCTAAGGGGAGTGTTATCTGTGAATTTAGAGAAGTCATTTCGCTCGCTCTATCTTATCACTCACGCTTGTGGAGCACTGACCTGCCCCACAGGTGATGTGAGGCTTAGTCAGTGTTCGTTAGAAATACTGAGATTTTCAGCTGAAAAGCACTACTAAAAATATTTTTGTTTCCATAGTAACAGACTGTGCAATACAATAGTATGGCTCTTTGCAGGATATTGCCAGAAGTTCATAGATGAAAAACTCTTTATTTCAACCGCTGTAGCTGCAACAGAGCAAAGGACCCACAAAAGACATTGCTATTTATATAACCATGTCTTGCTCTGTTGTGTACCTTGGTGCAAATCTCTTTATTCTTTCAATGCAAAATTCCAAAGACAAACTTTCCATGACCACAGAATAACAGTAGCAACGGTACCTACTGCAGTACATAAAAGTCTTCTGCTTCAATAGTTTCATACTACTTACCAAAATGCTTTCAAATTCATTAGTTTTAATATAACTCCAAACACCTTTAGAGCCATATCAATATTTAAACTTGAACTATGTCAATATATTGAGACTATATAGAGGCTGCCCTGACTTTAGTAACAGTATCATTATGCTTGCTTGGGGTAAAAGATTTCATAAATATGTGCCCACAGATAGACTTTGAAATTCGTAAATTCCCTCCTAAGAAAAAGTTGAATATTATAGAACTGCTGAACACTCCGTAGCCCTTAGGGTTGTAGAGTCGGATTCAGTGGGAATTACTAGGAGAAAAGACATTATTGGAATCAGAGCATTATCATTTGACAGCTTGAATGGATGTTAGACCTAACTTTCATTCCCATTCTTGAAGACTCCTAGCCTAAGAACTAGAAATAAACTATGAAATCTATCATTTTGGCCTTCATGAGAGCTGCGCTTGCTCATTATCTCTGTCTAACTTGAATAAACATAGTTTTTGATACATTGTTTCTGAGTGACTAGTCTAGCTGGAAGATAATTTAAGGAAGCTGGCTTCCAGTCCTTTGCTCTAAATTATCCAATTTTCATCTCTGAAATTGGTCAATCTGCCAAGGCTTCATATAAAAATGAAGGCAAAATACAACTAAATGAGGACATTTCTTGGGAGTTTATATTTTTTTTTAATGAATAAAACAAGAGACCATTTGAATTAAAGTGCATCCACTGTTTACTCTTTGTGTGGACTGACTACATGCAGGAAGAGACTGAATTTACATTATTGTTAGTCTGGCTGGAGCTGAGTAACTGTCGGCCAGTGTGCCTTGTTCAGCTATTCAAGAAATAACATTCAGCAAAATCTTTCTACAAATATCTAATTGGCATCTCATGCTAATGTAATTAAATCAGCTTCAAACACTCATTTAGTTGCCAAATCGAAGTACAGTGGAACACAGATATATTGCCAGGGAGAAGATGCAGATAAGTAAAAGAAAAAAACCCCAAACTTCAAGACTAAAAATAGCAGAAGCATTGTAGTGAAGAAAAAGAATAGTCTTAATTAAGAAGTAGAGGCTTTATCACTTAACAGCTGATATTTATAATGACATGAAAGCTCTATGGCTATACTGACACAGAGAGAGGTTAATGTTAGTTGTTCCCTGTGAAGAATCCATGTCCAAATATTTTGACTATTTTGTCAGGTCAAAAGTGCTGGAATTCAGTATCCAACGTTCAGAGACAAAGTCCGCAACAGAGTTCTGAAATAAAAATGGGTGCATTCACAAAATGATCTAGTTATTCTGTGAGTCAAGAAAGGTTTTCTTTGAAAAACAAATAAACAAACAAACCGTCCAGCTTTGAAACAGCAAAGCAGATGAGGAAAGACCTGAAATTGGCGGGTGCATGAAAAATGCAATTAAAAAGCAGTTACAGGAGAAAAGTGTATAGATACAAAAGAGGAATTCTATGGGGCCAGTAAGTACATACCTGTCATCTACCATTAATATACATTTTCTGGTCTTGCAAAATACTAGTTCTATTTAGTTGTCCCCCTACAGTTTTGAGTAATTTGCATTCACCAGAGCACTTAATCATGTGATTTCAATGGGATGTAAGCACATACTTAAAGTTAAACCCATGTAAGTCCTTCGGTGGAAAGGGATAAACTTAAGCAGATGCTTGAATGCTTATTGAATTGCGACCTATGCTCCTTTGGCATTTTGCCCATTCTGCAGGGTTAATTTCACAGTTTGTTTCCTTCATCTACAAGTGATTCAGTATTTATCTGTGTAAAATACCTCTCCACTTAACATGGATATATGAACATCAGGTATAAAACAAAGTGTAAAATAATTAAGGTCATGTTTTATGAACTTTTTCAAACTTGGCATCACCTAACCAAGGCAGAAGTCCAATACAGAAGAGTATATGTATTTTTAACCTGTAACTCTGTAAACAAGTATTATCAAAGATGACATTTTGCTGAGAAGTACACCTTTCCCTTTCTTCTATTTCCTTTCTCTTTAACCACCATTTATTTTTCTGATTGAGAACAAAGAAGACCTCTCTCAACATCTGAACTAAACTGGTTTTTGATCTCCCAGAGCAACCATTGGTCAGCACCTTGAGGCATATCCCTCTTGTCCTTGACGTCTTACTGATTTTGGTGAAGGAATTACTGGGTAAAATTTGCTAGTAGTCTAGGTTGCAATAAGAGCTCTTGACAGCAAAAACAAAGGAGTCAGTTAAATTATTCTTGTCCCACTTCTCTGTGGCATTAAGTGCCAAAGCTAGAACTGTACTAGTTATGATCCAACACAAAGAATCTTGAAATATTTTATTTTAAAATAGCATGGGAATAGAAATGAATATGAATGTAATATACATTCTCAATGTAAATATGCTACAAAAGGAAAGAAAACATTTTAAAATTGTTGTAGGAAGATCAACACAGTAAAAATAAAACCCAAAAGAACAAAATACTTAAAAAAATTTTTGAAAATCTAAATTTGAGCGATTAGAGTAAACTGAGAGATAAAAACACTCAGCATCTCTGAAAACTGATCTTGCAAGCATATAAAGAACATTCGAAGTGTAGCTTGGCAGGTCTTTCAAGGATTTAAGAAACACAAAGTCAGTCAAATGCAGGTTTTTTCATACTTTTCTTAAAAGAAACGCATCCCATGCAAAGACTTAATTTGCCAGTTTCCAGCCTAAACTGAATTTTTATAGCTGAATTCGAAACTCTTCAAAATAAGGGTTTATATAATGGAAAGGCTGACACAACCTTGACTTCAGTGATGAGAATCATACCATCATATTTTCCTCTCTTGCTGGAGAAATTAGGAATGGTCTTAAGTAAAATTGTGGTAAAGAAAAGATAAAAATGATCAGTAGCTCTTTAGATGCGTCTTGAAGATGAAACTTTTGAGTGACAAAAAAGATCAGATTATAGAACAGGATATAGAATAGCATATAAAATAAATTTTTGCCGGCATCTTGGGAAATGGCAGGAAATTTTGCTTTTCCCTGAGGCAGACCTGCTTTGGACATGCACTGTGAAGGAAATTTAACTCAAAAACAGTCAAGCTACCCTGAAGAAAAGTAGTAACAGGTGATGGTCCTGCCAGAGAAAGAGGAAATATCCTCTTTCAATCATCTTTTGAGCAAGATCATGTATGATATCAACCAGAAATCAATTCCCTGGAAATTCTGTAACTTGATCATTACTCTCAGGATTTCAGCAAGTACCTCGAGGCTTCCCTGCAATTCCTTGTAAAAGTAGGAACACTGCAACACTTCAGCATCTGTATTTCTGCAATATTGTAGGAAAATTGGGTATTACTTGGGAGCTTTAATTTTTTTAGTCTGTGCTTACAAAACTTTAATTTTCTTATGAAACACAGTGTGAGAAACATTTTGGAGTGGTGCATTTTTTAAACAAACAAACAAACAAGAAACCCAACCCCCAACTGTTTTTTAAACTGTTCCTTTATGTTCACAATTGTCTTATGTTCCTTGAGGAAATGACTGACTGGGTCAGATAATTTCTTCTGTGAGTTAGAAACTGATCCTTATTCAGGTGGGCTACCTGAGCATGCTTGGGAAGAAAAGGTTCAAGAAGCCACAAGGTAAATGAGACACAACTGGAAGCAAATAAGTGATGTAAGAGCTCCTGAGGGACTCAATAAAGTGTTGTCAGTCATAAAGTTTCCAAGTCCATTGAAATGAAGTCTACAAGGTAGGACCTGTCTAGTAAGGCATGGCAGGCAGGGAGACACTTGTGTATAAACTGTTATTGTTTCTGTTGAGTTTATATCCAAGATCTATTTTAAAATCACTTTTAATTTCTATTTTTAATAAATCTTTTTTGTTTTGGACTATAAAATCATCTTTGTCTCCTTTTAGGGAATTAACTACAACTGAAAGTCTAGGATGTTCCACTGCAAAATTCTGGCTGACTTTGGATACTCACAGTCTCAATCTGTGAGATTTACTTGTCACAGTGACTTGGGGGGACAATAAGAATAAAAATAAATCCATGCAAACATAGGGATTTTCATTGTTACCATGTTCCCTAAATCCACCATGTGTCGATTTTCAGAAAAGCAACTGATTGAATGGAAATTGAGGGTTTCTTTTGGAAATTTAGGACAAGAGTTAAACAAATAAACAAATGCTGTAGACCAGAACATTTAAACTGGTGCCAAAATAAACCCTGACAAATACTGTAGTAATTCAGGCTCTGGAATTTTACATACAAGAGTGTTCACAAATGTTTTTACACTTAAAACAATAATAACAACAGAAACTTACCACAAGCACTGTATGACTTATCTCATAGTTCTTCAAAGTCCTAACAGTATAAACCATGGCTGTGTTATGATGATGAGATTACATGACACATTGTGCCCTGCAGAGAAGGACTTGAGGGTATTAGTGGATGGAAAACTGACTATGACCTGGTAATGTGCACTCACAGCCCAGAAAGCCAACCACATCCTGGGCTGCATCCAGAGCAGTGTGGCCAGCAGGTCGAGGGAGGGGATTCTCCCCCTTCACTCTGCTCTCATGAGACCCCACCTGCAGTGCTGTGTCCAGCTCTGGGGCCCCAGCAGAAGAAGGACATGGACCTGCTCGAGCGGGTCCAGAGGAGGCCACCAAGATGATCGGGGGCTGGAGCACCTCCCTTGTGAGGACAGGCTGAGAGAGTTGGGGGTGTTCAGCCTGGAGAGGAGAAGGCTCTGGGGAGACCTTATAGCGGCCTTCCAGTACTGAAAGGGGCTACAGGAAAGCTGGGGAGGGACTCTGCATCGGGGGGTGTAGGGATAGGGTGAGGGGTAATGGTTTTAAACTGAAAGAGGGTAAACTTAGATTAGATATGAGGAAGAAATTCTTCCCTGTGAGGGAGGTGAGACACTGGCCCAGGTTGCCCAGAGCGGCTGTGGCTGCCCCCTCCCTGGCAGTGTTCCAGGCCAGGTTGGACGGGGCTGTGAGCAACCTGGGCTGGGGGAAGGTGTCCCTGCCTGTGGCAGGGGGGTTGGAAGCAGATGATCTTTAAGGTCCCTTCCAACACAAACCATTCTATGATTATATAGAGTCAGATAATTTCTTCAGTAGCAGAGTGAGCACAGCACACTCAACTCAATAGCTAAACTGAAATTTTCCAAGAATCTAGCTAGGCACATCTTTGCTTCAAAGACCAGAAGTCCTTGTTTCATTCTGTAATCTCTTTGGTAACTATAAAATATTTTAAGAACAAACCCAAATGTTTTAAAACATGTCTTTCTAAAACTAAATAGGACAGTTTTTATACATGTATTCTAATTTTTTATTTTGCAAATGCAGTACATTAAAGAAGGCTTCTGTGCGTAGTTACCCAGAAATGAACAAGTCACTGAGGAGGGGAAGGTCTGGGGCAAAAGGTGAAATATGCTGAAAAGAAATAAAATGGGTTGGACAAATTTGAAAATCAAAGCTGAAGTAAATCATACTGTTCTAAGTCCATGTAACTTCACTGTAGTCACTGAAAGTTTTTGCCCTCGTATGATTGATGCTCTTACAAATCCTCCCACTGAAGAAACTTTGCCCCATTTCTCCCCAAACCCTGAATGTACAGCAACTATTTGTCATTCTGCACATTTGTACCCCTGAATTTTTCCAAGGAACTAGATTGAAATGATCATTGTTGAAAGCCTCTCCTCTTTTGATATCAGGGTAGAGGTCCATTTCATATTATAAAGTTTCTGCTTGTTTGGAGCTACGTGTGGAGGAGTAGGCTGCTTGGGAATGAGAATATGAGCAAACATACGAGTTGTGGGAGACTGCCATACTTTATTACAAATCAAAGAATACTCAAACTGGTACAAGGTGAAATATAAACCAATCTAAATAATCACAAAAAGCAACAAGCAAATTTTTCTCAGATACAAAACCCGCATTGCCTTTTTCTTCTCCTTTTTTTTTTTTAAAAAATTTTTCTGCACCTCTGCGCTTTTTAGGTCTGGTCATGTCTGGAAGCAAAATACTGGCTTTTGCCAAAAAACCTGTTGTCACAGGATTTCCAGTACATTTTGGCAGGTGCAAAAGATAGTTCACGGTGTGTGAATATCTGTCTGTTTATCCAGTTAAAGTGAAAACTCTAAGCCTTTAGAGATTCCTCCAGTGCATGTTAGAATATGAGCCTAAAGCAATTTCCTTCCTTTTATGTCAGGGTCACCTTTGAGCTAAGCAGAATCCACAAGGATTTTCAGTATAGGTTTATTTCTTGTAATTTCTATTTCCTTTTTTTCCCTTTCTGTGATTTAACAATCACAAAAGTAGCTATAGTTTACCAAAGCATGAACTGTCAAATATAGGAACCTATGTTAATAATGATAATAAACCAAATGATCTGATTGTGCTTTTTATTTGAGGTTTCTGACAAAATCAGTCATATATCCTCTTCAAGAACTAGTGTTCATTAATCATAGTAATGCTTATTTTTCTAAAGACTAAACATCTCATACTGCTTTCGGATATATGTAAAATTTTCCTGATTCTTAAGAACAGCATAATGCACTCAGTTTTCTGTTGTGTGTTATTGCTATAGGCCGGATTAGCACCTGCATACAGAAATACTCTTGAAAAAATGCCAAGATGAGTGAAAAAAATAAAGCAGCATACAAGCTACATAATTTTCTGGGAAAACCACCAAGCCTACAGATCTCACTTTAAATCTTTTATAAAATATCCCTTTAAAGGGAATTCTTCAGGCCATTATTTACTTTGGGGGTTGTTTTTTTTAAAAAAAAATTATTTCCAGTGGCACAGAAATCCTTCAGAAATATCCTATAAAGTTATAGCAGGTGGTTGTCTTCCTGCAAAAAAAAGGTATTTGAGATATATGTTTTTTCAAGTTTCAGTATCTCCTATTTCAAAGTGTGCTTTAGTAACCTTTTAAAATACTCACTAAATTAATCAATTTGCTGAGATGATCTTATACTGAAAAATAAATGACTCAGTGTTGTTGTCTTTGTTTTCAGTTGCTAAGAAGCTGGATTTTAGATATAATTTCTGCTTTTAGGTTTAGTGCTTCACTGACTGCTTAACTCAAAACAAAGTTCTTAAATATATTAAGGGAAGAGGTGAAGTGCAAGAGGATTACATATGGTCTACTTTATTAAATAGGGCCTCACCCCCAGGAATATCACAATCTGTTTATTAATAGAACTATAGGTATATATGTTATAGAAAGTCCATCCACATATGTAGAGATGTGCATACAAAACATTACAGGAAACAGATTAGCATGTTTAAGGCTTCATAAGTAATAAGTATGTTCGTGTTTACAGTAGCAGAAAATGCTGTTCCGCTTGTACCGCTAAGACACAAAACCAACACATCTTTTAAAATGCATGTTGATAAAAAATGTAATTCATAGTATCTCAGGTTTTCACATTACTTCCTAATATTAGCCATTTTTAATTCACAGCCTGTCCTAGATGGTGTATATACGAAATGTGATTTTTATTGTGAAGTGTAATTTCTGTGTGCAACAGATTTTCTTTTCACATGTTAAAGTAAGTCTTATAATAAAATGCATGTAAATGAACCTGAAATGTTTTTTACTGGCCTTTTTGGGGGGCACCCAGCTATGGCTGTTGACTATAATGTAACACTATTTCAAGTACTACTTCCAGTATACGTAAAATCATTTGATAGATGTAAATGTAATTCCTGGAGAGTGCATGACAAAGTGTAAGTGTTACGCTTGTTGTCATTCTAAGCATAGAGGTTATATAAGGAATGAAATTGGGAGCATTATTAGGTACTGTGAATTGGGACTATTGTAAAGCAAATAAATATGATGCACCATGCTGGTTATTACGTTGATTTTGTTCTATGAATAAAGATAGCTTCTTAGTCTCCAGGGATGGCAGCTACTGAAGTGCCTAAAAAGCACAGATTGCTTGGGATAATTTACAGGAGACTACATCACAGGGCAAACACAATAATTTCACAACAGTGGTTAGAGAAAGAAATAACTTGTGTGCACCATAACAGTGTAAAAAGCAATGGGAAGCTAAGCTACAGACATGAGTGAACCTTTCAAAGCAGTCCTGAAAGTGACCAACATTTTGCAAGTGTCAAGTCTCCTGGGGTTCTAGAGCTTGACATTTTTGACTCCTCTATGCTCGATCACCCAGTCAACAAATCTGATGGAGAATGCAAGCTGAGTTCAAGAGCCTTATGCTTCTTTGCACTCATCACAACTGAAAAAAATTTTTACCCTAATGGGAAACCTCTAGTAAGAAATCTATGTTAAGAATTACACTTGCAATTGTGAAGCTACAACTTTTGGATCTGCAAGTGTCACAAAGCCACATCCATCTCCTTGAGCCCGTTTGGGGTCCATTCTTCGTTTATTCATACACGCAGTACTTTCATAGCTAGCCTAAACTTCTGCTCCTTCTTTTCTAAGGCCATCAAGATGTTTCTCATCAAACACCATTTTCTCTCTATTTCAGCCTCTCTGTGCTGTTTTGTGCCTCCTTTTTCCCAGCCCTGTCTTCTCCACTCAGGCCTCCAGTCCGTTTCTGCACTCTCTGCAGATCACCCGTTTCCATCAGGTCATCAGCAATATGCACCCCCTCAGAACCACATTCTTTTGAACAAAAGGAAAAAAAACAGTGTCTTGCAAATTTTTAGGGAAACTTTTAATTGTTCTGAAAGATTTCAGAAGTATCCTTGTAATTAAATAACTGGGTTAATGAACTAGTAAAAATGACAGGAATCAGTATTGGCAACGTGATCCTTCTTAAAGGCAAAATCAAATTGCTCAGTAAGAGCCTCTTGTTCCTAAAAAAACCCTGTGTACCAAAATCCAGCTGACAGTAATGTCAGTTAGGTAGTTCTCTTCCCCTGAAGTTGATTCTCCGGTGAAATGTTACGTAAAATGCTGCCAGTATTTATTGGCTGTGAGTTGAAGCAGATTGTGTCAGCCCCATGTAATCTTTTGAAAATTACAGTGAACCTGCAAGTAAATCTAAAAATGCCCTTCCCTTGTGGCATGAGCTGGGTGGAGGCTTTTCTATTCAGACCCAAACTTTGCCACTGTACATCCAGCAGAGTTTTTGTTAAAAGACAGAAAGAGAGGAAGAAAACAAAATGGGTGTAACTTCTTTGGGAATTGCCATTTGTCTGGGAGGTAAAAAGCTGAGGGCAAAGCTTGGACAGTTGTAAAGGAAACAGAAAGCTCAGTCAAGCTGTTCCTCTGTTTAAAAAAAAAGAATAAAAGCAAGAAAAGAGATGAATTTATGCTACTGATATGAAGCCAAATTGCTTGAAGTGTTTAGGTGTTCTACTTCAAGCAATTTAGGGAAGGTGTCTGAGGCAGTCTGAACTTCTGCCACCACAAATGGTGGTTTTCACACTGCTGCACGGTTCCACCTTTTCCTAGGCTAGTTCTCCACTGGCCAGATGGGACGAATGTGATAGTGCAAGGTAAAGAGGAAGGGTGTACAGTAGTGAGGGTAGGGCCTGAGGGGAAATTTCCCTTTCAGCAACAATGAACGGTCAGATGGGCTCACCATCCAGCTACAGAATTTCTGCCTTAGTTGAAATAATTCAGAGAAATGACTACATGCCTCTAAGAATCCAGACCAAGAGCCTGAGGACCCTTCCTATTTCCTGAAGAGCCATTTTAAGAAAGCATTAACCACAGCCGAAATTAGAAGAAAATCTGCCTCAGAAACACAGAAGACTGATCCACATACAGCCATGGAAACCACTCAGTTTAATAAAACATCCCTGGCTCCAGTGTCCAGTTCATGTACAAAAGCTTCCTGCTACACTTACGTATAATGACTGCCTATTATGTATAATAGCTGCTGAGATAACTACCTACCTAGTCCTACACCTCTTTACTGGTATCCTTCTATGCTGTAGGAGGTTTGCAACATCTGTACCTATTCATTTGTTTTATTTCAGTAGTAGGATGTGCAGTTAATCTGGATAGGAAACAAATGTTTAGATATTCACTCTCGGCCAGGAAGTGTCAATTCAGTGGCAGGAACTTGGGGTAAGAACAAACAATGATGTTTAATCTACCTCTTTCTACATTCTCTTATTTATTTTTGTCTTTTGCCTGATTTACACAAAATTATGTGTTATGATTGGTGTTACATTTTTACCCAGTGAACATTCTTTAATATGTGGTAATTAGGTTAGTCTCAATTTTTTACTTCAATGGTAATTAGATTACTCTGATTTTTTTTGCGAAGTCTAATAGAACAGATACAGACCAGATACTTCACTAGTCAAAATAACTATTGACTTTTGTAAATATATTACAACACCAGTACTAAAAAAGCAAAGACTTTTTCTTCAGCAGAGACATCACATGTTGGTTTAGCGCATATTTGAACAATTGTTTTGAAATTCTCCTTCCCTCAAGAATCTAGGCTACTCTAATTGCCTCAGGGCCCAAGGACTGTTACCCAGCATGTAGTGGTCCTAGCCAAATTGAAGTACCTAGATGGCTTGTGAGTAAACCCTTGACATGTTTGGAAGAAGCCAGCTTTTGAAATATTTAATAATTAACCACATGACATCCTGCTTTTGAAGACAGATTTTTACAGCAATTTGTTTAACTTTGTAATCATATTCTGGTTCTGGTGCACCAAAAAAGAAATTGTCCCTGATTTTTATTGAGTAATGTGAGCACAAAACATATTGTCAGGTCTGTAGGGCAAAATATGTGGCAAGACTGTCAAGAGCAAAATTGAAGCTGGTGTCTAATTTCTGTTTTAACAGAATGGCTTGATGCTATGTCAAATGCAAAAAGTTTAATTATTTTTATATTTGAAAAGAAACAACATTTAATTAACATAGTGTATTTTCACCACACAGTAAATCCACAGGCATTTAGATTTGTGCAGTGGCAAGAATGAGATGTGCTTTGAGTAATGGTTCTAAAACCAGGGAGGAAGCCAGAACTTAATGGCAGGAATATTTCTGGAATGTTCACAGTGGCAAGACAGTCAAGAAAAAAACAAACCACACTCTTCACAAGTTATTAAGTTTTTGACTTTGTCATAGCAAATTGGATTTGCTTGGATTTGGAGAAATTGGGCCTAACCACTGGGAGACTTTCGAAAGACTAAATAATATGTCTGATTCAAAATCAACAGCAGGAGCATAGGAAAATTATTTTGGCTCAAATACTGAATTCACGAGGTAGAAACACTTTGCTACAATCTCATAATGGCATCTCTTGCATTAGAAAATATGACAAGCTTCATGATTCTCCTGCTCTGAGAAGAAAGTAAGTTCAAGCACAAAAATCTCATATCCGTATATCCAGATTTATTTTACCAACTATAGATTCATGAGCAAAGTATAGTCCTAGGTAGAAATATGCCAGAAGATAAGCAAAAGATGGCATTTGCTTGAATCATCTATGCCAAATAATATTGTTTCTGATTCTGTTACTCAGACTGAGAGACTCCTCTACAACTTTTTGAGAGATTTTGCAATTCAAACATATTAATAGATTTTTAAAAATGTTTTTCAAAACAAGTATCATTTTTTTTCTTTCAAATTATCCTTGTTATGTACTCAAATACTTCATTAAACAAAAATAAACTGTATATGCTTATCTGTTGCCCATGAATATCTGATGGCCAGACATTTATTTTAACTAAAAGTTTAGAATTATTAGAAAGGCATTGCTAGAAGCAGTGAACAATGCAAGACAAGTTTCTGGTTTTACTGTTACAAATATTCATGACATCTTTGTTAAAGGATTTGTACCGTTCTTTACAGTATATCCTCGCTCATATTTCTAAATATGTTTTTGTTGTTCATACCATGGAACTTTGATGAAATCATGTTTCTTACAGCCCTAGATAATTGCAGTTCATGAGTCAAGCAGCTCAATTGTTTTTAAAAGACAGACATTAGAGACATAATCCAGCTTGGGTATTTCTATAGAAGGAACATTTCACTAGAAAGTTTTAATCTTCTTTTCTGAGACAGCATTCAGTTAAAAGCACCACTATAGCGCTGATATTAACAGGGCAAACACAGTACATGAAAAAAATCGTAAGGAAGATTCAAAAGTTCTGTGAGACCTTGTAAAGCCGGTGACTTCAAAAGAGAATGGCCTTAGATTATAATCCTTCCTTAACTTTAGAGGACAGAATATGTGATATCAGGAGAAATTTTCAGTGTCAGAAATTGGTCTCCAATACTCTTCCATCTGAGTCCAATATAGCTTCAAATAGGTGGCCCTGCAGGGTAAATGGTACAGACACCTTGGTAATGAGCCAGTTTCTAGGAATTTTTACATCAGAAATGCAGGTATAACACTGTGAAGAAATCTAACATGTCTACATGTCTGCTGGAACCAGCTGAATATTTGCCTTTTTAAAGGAAAATATGCAGCTTGTGGAAACTGAATCAGAATTAGAATAGTTAAGGATGGAAGGGACCTGTGCAGAGCAGAGCTAGCTTCTCAGACATTCAAATATGTGTTTACTGTGGAAAAAACCCCAAACACTGGGAGATAGTAAGTCATTGGAAGTATTCTATAACAAAACTGTACAAGGAAAAAGAGTTCTAAACTAAAACTTTACCTCCAACCAGCAATAATCAATAGTTCCTGGCAGAATTGATTTACAGAGTTTAGCACAGACATACAAGTTTCCCCTCATCTCCTGAACTGGAAGACTTATGTATATAATTTCCAGCTAGATGAAAATGGTCCCAATCACGATGCTGGACTATGTGCATAGTGAACTGGCAAGCAGGAGAGACCTTGGTTAAGACTGCTGGGGAAGTTGGTCTCCCCACATCAGAATTAAGGAAATCGGCAAACCACTGGCAGGAAGTTAATCGTTGTGGCTGCCCACATTTGGTTGAAATGCTGTGGAGTTTTTGGATTCACTTCCCTATCCTTTTCATGTCTTTGTTGAACTGTGCCAGGCCTGTGACCATCGAGGAGAGTTACCACATTCCTGTACTCCTAGTTCTAGGGACAGAGCAAGAAAGTCAGTGTAAAGGGAATTCACCTAGTACTGATTAGCACTATCAACTCTCTACCTTCAAATCCTCTACACAGGGAAGACGAGGCTTTGACAACATAAACTGTCAGGATCATATCACATATCACACCACATCAGATATCACCATACCACACCATATTGTTAGGATAGAAATATTACCTGATGTTGAGGAAGAAGAGATGTAAATCTGGACATTACTCAGATTGTGTGTATTTATTTTCTAAACTTCTTATATTTTATGGTGAATCTTAAAAATACAGGTAGTGTTGTTCCAGTTTTAGAGATGAAGAACCTAAAGCACAGGATAGGTCCAGCTGACCTAGCAAACTCAAAAGCCCAATCCTTATGCTTCTCCTTTTTTTTTTTTTTTTAATGAATGTACCACTCAAATATGCTCCCTGCTATATGAAGCTGCTGTATTTCGCTTTTTTGATAACAGGAATGCCACATAGTATTTACATTATATTTATAATATTTGTATTTGTGTTTGTATTGCGGATTATTTAGCTAATTTCTGAAAACTACTGGAAATAATTTTGTTCTTTAGTGACTTCATCTGATTAAGACAGTAACTTACAGAAAATTGGTTTCAAATTTACAATCTCATTACTAAACTCTAAACCACTGAATACCAGACAAAGAATATTTCTTTTTTTGCTGAGTTAACTCTAAGCATATATTCACAGTTTATTGTTAATCAATTAGGAGTGGGTCCTATACCACTGGTTACTGCCTGACATACAACAATTAGTCATTAAAAATCTTAAACTGAAGTCCTATAAATGATCCAACAGCAGATCTTAACCAACTTGCAATTTATTTACTGTTTCCTGTGTCTCTGCAGAAACAATATGCATATTGTGTTCCTATGTATGAAACCTGTAAAAAGTAGATTTTATTTAAAACACCAGTCTACTGTAAGGACCTAAGCTGATTGACTCAGGCCTTCCAGCAAAAAAATGTAGACATAACCATTTTAAGTGTACTGTGTCTGAGATGTGTTAGGAACTCAGAGCAGAACACATGTACCTCCTCACAGAATTTATGTACAAGCAAATTGAAATACAATGTAAATAAAAATTGTGGTGATAGCTATGAGGTAAAATGACTTCCAAACTTCTACCTACTTTAAAAAAATAATTAGAATAATCCCTCATTCTGTAGAAAATACAATGACTCATGGGGTTTTTGTTGCTAGATGAGCAGCTTTGTATCTGGTTGCATTTAATCATATTTTTCATACATAGATCCAGCTTCCCGAAGTTTTGGATTTCACCGTATGACTGTCCTGTCCCTATCATCTTTTTTCTATTCCAGGAGTCTTTATGTCATTAGCCTATTTTATCAGTAATGACTCAATGTTTGCTTCCAAAGCATTGCAGAGAATGTCACTTTGCCTGGTGACTGTCTCTTCTCCATAACCCACACTTGGCATCTTGCACTTAAACAAACAATTACATTGCTTGAGTAGTTAAGTTGGAAGCTCTTTCTTGTCATTGTATTTGTTTACTGGAAACAGGTTTCATTAGCATTTCTGTAAGACAGAAGACTGCATCAACAGGTTTAAAGGCTGCCAAAAATATAAAATCCAATTAGGAAAATAACCCCTAAGGGCTAAAATGATTCAGTGCCTATAAAGGTACCAAGTTCTGTTACCCAGCTGGATTTCTTTTATGAAATTCTGCTCTATAAAGCCACTTAAAGTGTAATACTGGTGCCACTGGGTGAGACCTCATTATCTGGGAGATAACCGGACTGTTTTACAAGGAGAGGGAGAACTTGGGGCCACTGGGTATGTTAGAAGTGTTTCATTTGAGAACTGTCAGGTCAAATTGCTTTCACTTCTTATGTTATCCAACTGTGAAAAATATTATTATGTGTGCTAGGAAGAACAACAGACTAAATAAATTATTTTTAAGAGTTATCTTTCAAGTTTAGGGTTTTTACCCAGTGTTTGTGTTTAGCAGTTATAACAGACAAGACACCTACACTAGGAAAACCTTTTTCATTAAAAGCCAGCAATGAAAGCAAAGCTTGAGTGAATGGAGTAAACAAAATGCATAACCGTTGCCATCCACTCTCTGCAATACAGTGTGCTTGCAGGGTTGATACAAATGGAGGTTGTTGATGCAAATAAAGGGAATATTCTTGATAATATTGTAAATATTTGTTACACCAGGAGCTTAGGCAGAAGTTAATAAAAAATGAAGATAGAAAAGTCCTACCTTCTGCCAGATTGGGTTTGGCAGAACATGATCAAATAATTCACAGATTATATAAAGAGATTACCTCACTCATCCTTGATATACAGAAATCTCCGGACTTAATAGAGGCAGCCCTTTACATGGTGTAGTTACTTAGGAAGGAAAGAAAGATTCACGTGGGGGAAAAAATCACTGGTTAGCTACTATGTTTTTCTGTGCAAGATTAATTTTAAACTCTGCATTACTTCAGTATACCTCCACAGATGACAGAGGAGGTAGATTCCAGATAAATACACATATTATAACCAATACAGTTCAACATGCTGCCCAATATCAGTGTCTGTCATTACAAAACGACAGGCTTCGCAGGAGACCAGAGATGGAAAGTAGCTAGAGAATAAAGAGGCACATATCTTCCACTTTTCTCTACATGTAAGGAAATTTTGTCACTGCTTGGGTAAGTACTAAAAGAACAGGAAAGCACATATAAAGATCTTACTGATCCATGTGGAAAACTGTATTTGGTTCATGCTGAGTGCATATATTTTCACACATGAACTGGCAGAAGCCCTGAATTACTGAAAGCAGGCATTGGCCAGGTAAGGCTTTACATTTTGTAGTTGAGGACTATTGGATCTCCCTGATCCTAGTTCCCTCTCACTATCAAGCAAGAGTTAGTGGTCACTGTCTGATATACGCTGCAATTCTTAAAAGGTCAACATATAACGATGATAACTGCAATGTCTAAATAATATATCTTGTTGTTCAGTAGCATATTCATTAACCCTAACAAAAAATTATTCATATCACTGTCTCCACTTTTTGGAGAGAGAACTGAGTCCATGTCTACACAAACACACCTTCATGAGTGATAGGCAAAGAACATTAGCTTGAGCATCACCTTGCACAACTGTAGCTATGTGTTTGTTCACAGCCAGCCAGGTTACAGCATGGCCTGAGTTTTAAAGCCTGTTTGCACATGCTTATGTAGGAAAAAGCATGTAAAAAAAAAAAAAAGGAACCAACCTTAACCAAGTCAGCCAAAGCAGAAAAACAGAATCAAGAGCAGGGCTAAGCATTATGGAAGGACAGCTCAGTCTGACAGTCTCCCAGGGTAAAGCAGCTTGGCTTGTGCCCATGCCCAGTGACATTCAGTCCCAGAGGATCATTTGTGAGTAATCACAGAGTGGGATGCAGGCCAGATGACTTTGGAGCTGTCAGCAGACCCCTCCCAACCACTCCCTTTGGAGGGGTCCCTCAGGCCTCTGCACAGCCCACTGCCTCCATCATGCATCAGGGAGATGGCCAAAGCATGAGTAGTATGCACACAGGCAGTAAATCCAGTGCTTCCCAGAAATGCTGGACTGCTACACATGCATGGTAAATCCTGGCATGCAATAAGATAAGGATGGAGAAAGGAGAAGGGTATTTTCTATAACCCCCAAAATGAGAAAAGTTAAGTGGCCTACAGAAATGCAACTGTGCCAAAAAAACTGGCACAGACATCTCTTACTGTCAGCTCCTGGGAGGTCTGTATGAAATGATTTTTGAAAATAGGCAGCTTCGTGACAATAATTTGCTTTTGGAGTCTGGGTATACCAGGTGCAACACAGGTTTCTTAGGCTCAAATGCCATTAACTGAGAAAGTTAATTAAAAATGTTAACAGGAAAATAAAAGTCTTAAGTCAAAAATCTGTTTTGCAAAGATCACTTCTGTTAATAAAATGATGTCTATAATGGAATGTTTACCATTTGCTTTTGCTCATTTAAACTGACTATCTGTTCAAAACTGATCTCCAAACTTAGTAAAACAATGGAAGTTCTGTAGTGACCTTCGTTCTCGCTCCCTGGAAATTACTGATCAGCTTTTGTGAGCAACTCTCAACCAAATGTTGCTCCTGGGGAAGACTAACTTCTAATCTCCACAGGAAATTAGTACAGCAGGTAGCAGGCTGTGGCATGCATTCACAACGCCGGCATTGCATGCATATGGCATGAATATGCACTAAGAATGATTCTGTGGAGGACTGTTCACTTTATGTCACAGTGTGATGAAAATATGCACATAAGATTTTAATATACAGTAATTACATGCAGAAAATCCACACCCTTGGTTACTCTGTATGTGCTTTCTTGGATAAACAAACCCTGGTAGGAAAGTCTCTTGCTGTAAAATTATAGACTGTTGCAAACAGGTGAGAGTGGAAACAAACTTGGCCACGGTAGTGACTGTAATTTGCATTATGAACAGCAAATGGCTTCCTCGGGGTGACTTTATCAGTGGTTAGACTGAATAAGCCACAAAATAGCAAACATCTCACTCCTGTGTTACAACCTCGAGCTAGGCTAGCCATCTAGTTATGGCAAATTTGAATAATTGGCCAAAGGCAGCAGTGTAAATCAGGGGGTAAGGCAAAGTAGATAAGGATTTCTGAAGATTCTGCATATGTAGGAGCAATATCGTAAAATTATCTCAAATTGCTCACTAATACAGATTCATTGTCCATATCATCTTTACATTTATGCTACAACTCTTTGCATTCTCTTTTTTGATTGAAGTAACTGAGAAATTATTCAGAATACGTACCTTGTATCAGGTTCCTCAAAAGATTTGTTTCTAAATTCATGAGAAATATTTCAAAAAGTTCTGCTTCCTCATTATCTTTATCTCCTTGATGGGTTTTCAAACCTTAGTTTTTCCTTTGGCACAACTGTGGGAGGTAGCCAAAAGGATGAATTTTGACAGCTTTGTCTTTTTATTTATATTTATGAAAACTAGCTATGCAAACCAGATATCTTTTTTGTTTTGTAAATTATAATGAATATCTAGGAATGCAAATGAGCATGTGGGTACTGTGCCACTAGAACAGAAAGAACAAGATGTTCTTTCATTTAGAATTGAGAAGAAACTGCCTACCTGGCAATCGGAATCCACACATAAACAAGTAGCAGTTTCCTATACACTAGAGAGGCAAGAAAATAAGCAAACTCTGAATCTTTATACTTCCAAAACTAAGCTCATGTTGCAGGCACAACACGACATCTCACTGAAAAACCATTTGATTTTGTGTTTCTTTATAGTTCAGGGAGCAATGCACTTATAATATGCCTGTTACCCTTATAAACCAACTGATATATTTGAAGAATATCTTCTTCAAATCTTTTTATGAGCATGACACATCAGACTGCACAGATTTTAGAGATTTGATGACACACATTTCATTGTATCATTTCTATGAAGAAAAACCCCACATTGTTCTAAAGCCTAAAGTTGGATCAGATAACAGCAGCATGTCTGCAACAACAAAGTCACGCTCAAGGGAAGCATGATGCCACAACAGTTCTGCCAGCCACAAGGAAACAAAACAAGGACCACAGAACAAAAAGCAATAAAAATTAATTAAGCTAAGGTAGAGTAAGGAGTAAAAGAAGAGTATTTGCTGGTTCTGCTAGTAAATAAGAACAATTTATTAAAGGGTTGTTAGATCTCAACTGTATCATCTCTGATTTGTATGTGGATGTGGTAGTTGCCCTTCAGAAACTAGTAAGGTGGGGAAACTGCTATTCAAGATTGCTGTGCCAGTTATGTGGACCAGAAAGCTGTAATGAGCTTTCCCAGTGAGAAAATGAGATCCCAGTCTTCTCTTATTTTTAATTCTGTAGTGTCCCACTGGACAGATGATGTATTTTCTGTTTTAAAAAGCCTTAAAATCGGTATCATATCAGACTCAATTCTATTACTCTTTCTTTTAGATTTTAAAGCTTTGGAAGACCACCCAACACTTTTATCAGTATACATACAGAGGTCTACATTTTCCTTTTCCTTGACACTGATGCAAATAAAAGCAGTGCTATTTAAGACAGGCATAAATAAGAGAAGAAACAAACAGAACTTTCAAATAAAAATGAGTGATACACTTTATTAGGAAAGAGACCCCCCCAAATCTCAGAATGGATAATCAGGGACTGGGGCCAAAAGAAAGAGATGAATAAAAGCCAGCCAATTAATTTGTTGGGGAGAAATCATGCCAAGGTAATTCAATTTACCTGTAGTGCAAAGTAACAAGTCCTGTAGAAAGAGAAAAATTTCCAAAAGCTTTCACCATTTTTTGAAATGGTATTCTTATGAACAAATAAAAAGAGCCTGAACTAGATAGAGAGCTAATACAGGGTGGATAGACCGGCTGTCAGAAAATTTTCCATAGAACTGATATCAATGGTTCATTATCAGAAGGGCAGTTTGCATCAAGTAAGTTCCAAAGGAACAAACACTGCCTCTGGTGCTATTCAGTTCTTCCACTGATGCTTGTATGATGGGACAGAGCATATGTTTATGAAGATGACATCAAACTGGGATGACTGAAATATGTGGAGACGACAGAATTAGAATACAAGTGAAAGGGCCTACCCTCCTCTCTTCTGTGATTCAGTAGGGAATAGTGCAAGAGATTTTATTTATTTAGAAATTTTTTGCCTAAAAATATAGGATGGAGAAATTAAAAAGATCTGGCATCATGAAGAAAACACAAGTTATGCTTGAATGTAAAAACAGTATCATAATATTAATGAGATCTATAAAAAAATCTTTGAATTTAACACTGATTAGACCTCCACTAGAGCACTATGATGAGCTGGGATTCTGCATTTCAGTGAAAACTTGCAACAACTGGGAAAGGGTCAGAGGGAATCAGCAGTAATTGTAACAGGTGTGGAAGACATGGCCCACAAGGAAAGAATGAATGCTGTATTCAGATATGCAAATGTTAGCACATTCCTGTACTCCTAATACAAATAAAGGCTGTAAAATGGAAGAGTGATTCTCTTTCTTCGTGTGTATGTTGGATAAGACAAGTTAAAAAAAGGATTGAATTGGATCAATGAAGATATAAAAAAATCTTATTAAAAGCCCTCAACAGCAAAATTGGTTCAGAAGATTTTGGAGTATCTGCACTGGAGAATTAAGAAAGAGCTAGACAACTGTGTCAGGAATGACAAATACATTTGGTACATCCTGGGGGAGGGAAGGGAATGGACTAAATGATCTCTTGAAGTTGCTTCCAGCCTTGTGATTCTCTGATTTCATGGTACATTCCTTTATACCATAGAGCTACATGTTTAACTTTTTCCTTTAAAGCAGTCTCTCAGGATTTATATAATATTCTTTTATTATTTACTCTTATTATAGTCCATTCACTTCATATTCAGTATAAATATTGTAATATTGCACTCTCCTACTTGAGTTTTCTGCTTTTATTTAAAGTTTTCCCTGTGTAAAATACCCTTTTCAATAAAGCATGGCAGGAATAATAAATGACCCACAGCAAGAGGAGAACTGGAACGGGAATTATATAACAGGAGGAATTCTCCTGTTTCATACACATTCAATTAATTTATTTTCAACAGGAGAAATCCATTTCCCTCTCACCAGCGCAAACCCCAGGCCTGTCCCTACAGCTGTGGTTCAGGAAACACTCTTCTCGTACAGCCTCAAATAAATACTTCACAATTTCCTACTGACACCTTCTCCACAGTTAAAGTGGTTCCTCTGCCAAACGGGTAAAGTCACAGAGTTCAGATTAAATTTCGCTATATCCATCAGCAACAGAAAATGGAGTTTCAACATTACGGGGTGTTTATGGAAACCAAAAAAAAATCTTACTGAAACATAGTGGCTGCAAGCCTAACAGGTGACACCACTTTTCTAGATCCAAGGCACCACCCACTGCTGATTCACCCATAGCTATTACCATTTCTTTCTAGCCTGTATATGATTAATAACACAACATTCATCTCTTCCAAATGTTCTTGGCATTTAGCTCTGCACCTCAGTTCTGAGGTGCTTCCTGTTCTCTCTTTTCACCATGCAAGTCTCAGGCCCAAACTGAAAACTGTTGATTAGCATTCTCTCTCAAAACTTAGATCATATTAAGGACCAAATTTTTAAACATTTGTATACAGCATAATTGTTGCCACATCTTAAATATATTGAATCTTTTTTCTTTTAATGGCGGAACACTGCACATTGAAAAAGAGAAAGCCCTCTAATCTTGATCTTTTATAATTATAACATCTTTGGTTCAGGGAATGGAAAGTGCTTTGCTAATATTTATGAATGAAGACTCATAATGCTTTTGCATTTTCCCCATGCACAGATCACTGACAGGAGAAAAAAAAAACTGAGAAGAGGTAAGTGATTTTTCAGAGGTACAGAATGAGCTTATGGGAACACTTTGTCTTAACTGCTCTTCGCCCAGACAGTACTATTACTGTTGCAGCCCTCACTAAACTTATCACTGGGATTCTCAAAATACCTTTAGCATGTAAATCTTTTTACATTTACCACTTTTTATGTAAGGGTCATACCCTTTCACTGAAATACCACATATGCTTATTTGTCCATGTCACTTTATCTCAGTCTGTTCCTTCTTTCTTGGAGCAAGTTTTCAAAGAGAAACCTTTAACAGTGCCCACTGCAGAATATCTCTTCATAAGGAGCTACAAGTACTGTTTTTCCATTGTCTTTCTGAACAAGTTCTTTCCTTCCAAATCCTATTTGGGTTCTCACTTTAAAAAACACACAGATAAAATACCACTTTTCTTACAATGATGCCAACATTTGCAAAGGAAACTTGTAATTATTTTTTTTTCTGTCCTAAGAATGCTTAGAGGGAAGAAAGATTTTTCAGTGTTTTCCGAAAACTAAAAGTGTAGTCTCAGACTGGAGATCTACTATAATCATCTACTTTTCGGTCTGTTTTGATAAAGTGTTTTGAAATACAATAAGGAATGTTAGGGGTTTAGGTAATTCAAGTCCCATTGCTGCAACAGCTGAATTTTATGCAAGTTCAGAACAGAGTGCAGAGTCCTTAACTGAGTACTTGCATTTCCTTCTATTCAGTCCACAGAGGTAAGAGCTGCCAAAGGTTGCCACCATATGAGCTAATAAGATACCAAAGGTAGTAACTAAAAGGTAGTAACTAAAGGTAGTAACTAAAAAGCTTTTACCTTGTAAAAGATTTAGGTGCTTTATGGTAGGCCGACTTCTTCCATTTCAATTTCACGGCCTTGAAAGCAACTGCTGAGGCAAGTTTTGGCTTTTTCTCTCAAAAATGGTAAAGGATCCAGCCCTTTCTTTTAAAAGTTAAGAGGAGAAGTGGCTGGTTTTATCTTTTAACAGTTGTCAGGGCTTTTACTCAGGTTCTGGAAAGATCACTTGAATTTTATGACAAACCCTTTATCACATATCTCAACTAGGCTACGAACTCATCAGTAGGTTCCTCTTGAAGTTCCATTTTAAGACTATGGAATAACAGTTTAGGATATCACTTGGTAGGGAAGAGACTTGCATGTCAGTCCTTCCAGTGCATACCTAATGTGAAGTAGGCAACCTAATATAAAATATGGTGGCAGTCTTATGCAGCCTGCATCTACTGGATTGAACCATTCAGACAAAACATTCAGATCCAATAGAAGCTCAGATAATTTGCTGATCAAGACAGAGCCCTTTGTAGACCTGTTTTGAAATACAGTGTTAACGTACAAAATATCAGTTAAAGATTTGGGTGCTTTTAGAGCACTGTAGCAGAAAAGCATAAATATTTTAGTGTAGTTTAGGACTTGGTGCCCTAAGTGGGAACCGGACACATCTCAGGTGCACAGGTCCTTCTATACATCTGCCTTAAAATCCTCTCCTTGCAGCAACAAGTCCTTCTGTGCTTGTACTCAAAGATCCTCTCAATTCAGATATTAGGTAATCTCAAAACTTGATGAAATAAACATACGAGGAGTGAGAAATCAGTGTCCGTTCTGGAAAATTAACTCAGACAGAGAAGCAGTGAAGTTGTTTGTCTGTTTGTCTCTATCACAAGAGGTTTGGTGAGTCTGTCATTTTGCTGTCCACAGGGAGAAAGATTGAGATCTCTGTTTAAGCTCAGATATTGTGATTTTTCATCAGCTAAATCTGTGGTGCTTCTCTGATGCATTTAAGGGTGAATGTTGGCTTTGGTATATTTTTAAAAATCAGTGTAGTGCTAAGTTCAAAGAAGCTTCCGACCATGCTGTGCTTTAGAACGTTTAAGAAAACCTAATAGACCATTGAGTCATTATCCTGATATTTATAACATTAAAAATAATAACATCCTGAGGGATGAGAGAATATAGAGAACATGTACAGTCATCCTCTAACCAGCACAGCTTCAGCAGATGAAGATGCTGTTAAAATAATCTTCCTGATTACATTCAAGAAAGGACATAAATTGCAGAACACATTGCATACTTCACTTAGCCTTTTGGGAAACTGCTGATAAATTTCACATGACAAGTCCTTCATAAAACGCTAGCAAAAGAATCCACAATAAGATAGAGTTCAAATGAAAATTCCAATTATGCACAAACATCTAGTCGATGCTGAGATTTCAGAATCGTCAGATTCACTAAGGACTAAGGAAAAGCAAATAAACAGCAGTAAGTGGAAAACCTGTGTAGGTTTATTTAGATAGCCTGTGGTAATGGAGTTTCTAATGTATCTTGTGTCAAGTTGTTTCTCAGAGCAGTCAGTACTGTCTTACCCCTTTTTCATACTCAACTTGATATTTAATTATCTCCTAACTGGACAGTAACGTTCTTTGTAAATGTCTTTCTCTTTGAAGTCTCTACACTGTGTAACATAACTGATTCTGATTTACAGCTAGAGTTCCTAGGGGCTAGTAATGCAAATTTGTAATAACAGAAGTCTGTTTCAATCAGATTTAAGAAACGCATATTATTTCAATATTCAATACTTCCCATCACTAAAGCTGTTCTGAGACACTCATAATAAACCTGCGAGTGGTTTTCTTTTTAATTATTTCCAATCACCCAACTAGCAACTCATTAGCTGCATACCTGCCATGTCTTTACTCAGAGACTGCAGTTCAGTTCTTGACCCTTTTCCTTAAAAGATGTGGCATGAAAGCACTTTTAAAGAAATATTAGTACTGCTAGTTTCCCAGGCATTGTGTGAGGCACTGGAGAAGCAGCCTCAAGAATTCCTGCCACAAAGCTCTGTCCTTTTGCTGTGTGTGCACAGATCTACTTCTGCCAGTAGCACATACAAGGACTCATTATGTTCTGAGCACTGTTATTGCTCTAACTTGGAAAGGGGAGTGCAGCCAAAAGTTCTTGAAAATCCTCTGCTCCAAGCATTTTACTTCATATCCGATTTCCAAAATGTTGAATTTAATTTATATGTCACTGTGCTAATACCTTCATACAGAGTTACTCATCATAGAGCCAAGGAATCAATCCTAATCTTTGTTGGTAATGAATGGAAAAATGCATTCAGGGCTGACTCTGTTTATATGACAACAAAGGCTGCATAAACCAGATGCCTTTCCACATGCTGGCTGCAGGGCAGGCTGAGCAATCCCCGGAGCCATGTGGGAGCAGAGGTGGTGGTAACGCTCAAGTTCTCAGTAAAGAGAAGGACTGGAGCTAGAATGGGTCACTGGCGTTATCTTTGATCCACTCCCCCAGAGTAGCCAGGCATTTCCACGTTCTAAACATCTTCCCACTGCAGGCTGCAGAGGTTCTGTATAATGACATTAGCATTGAAGAAAGGAGAAAAACAGGAAACATCATGGTTTTAAAAGCTAGTATTTGATTGCAGGTAGAGGAAGTGTTAACATGATTAAGCTGAAGAGAAGTGCTCTGCTTCCTCTGCTGCTTGTTCTACACAAGAGCAGAAAGCTTCATCATTACTGACAGCTCTGTTTGAGAGCTATCCTCTGAACCAGTATCACAGGCATAAAGCACAGTCCAGCCTCCAACCAGCACGAAAAATACAGGAGCCCTCCAGCGGCCAGAACTGCTTTAAGCCTTGACACAGTTACTGTTCCCTTGCTCTGTTCCCCCCGTACAGTACTTTAATGAAAAGATGCACTATTTTTACCCGTTTTGACACTGTTGATTGATAGAGTTCCTGGCAGGAGTCAAAAGGCTGCTATTTTCTTGGGACTTCTCTTTGGCTTTGAAACTCTCTTGTCCTGCCTTCAAATAGCCCAAATCTTTTTACTAACTGTGCATGCTGGAATGTATTGCTTTAGCTGGGTTTTTGGCAAAGGAGAAAAGTGAATCATTCTCTGATTGTTTCGATAAAAAGCAAATGCCACTGGCAGAAATTTTGAGTAAGTTTAGTAGAATTTTAAGTTTGCAAACTAAGTACTGCAGGAGATTAACATGTGCCCTTGTGATGATCAAACTACCTTCTGGTGACTCAGAGTTCACTGTGTAGTCTGTTTTTCATGATATAAATTCAATTCTGCTTCCATTGAAATGCGAAGAATACTTTTATTCCATAGGTTACGGGAACAGGTCTATAAAGAAGACTGAACACAGTGTAGCAAAAGACCTCTATGGTGCTTAGGGGTCATCATCCCATTGACCTTTAATAACACATAGCCATTACCTTGAGGAGAATTAATGGTCTCTTTCGACATTCTTTTGCATGCTGAATTGTTCTTTCCTCTGTGATTCCCTCAGTTATTTCACCAGGTTACTTATGAAGCAAGGCCCTACCCTTTACAAGACTATACTCGCTGACACAACACACCCATAGCATGGAGATGAAAAGAATCAAGCTTCATCAGATCTTATCAAGACACAGTATAATCTTAGGCACAATGAAATGAATGGGGAACTGTCACTTATTTCAATAAAAGTGAAAGTGGTTCTCCTTTCTAGAGCTTCAAGGAAGAAGAAAAGCTGCACTAACAGAAAGCAAATGTCACTCCTGCCAACCAGCTATTTAATTATATTTTTGGCAACTGCATGCCTAATAATGAGGGACATAATTGCTGCCCAGGGTTATGGTATGACAGTAACCAAACTCTAAAGTTCCTGTATTTCTTTTACAAAGATGTGAAAATCAAAGGCAAGGTGTCATATTTCAGACAACCTTCAACTGTTAATGATTTACTTTTTTTTTTTTTCTTTCTAGGGCTTATGGAAAAGCAGAAAGGAATGTTATTTTTACCCCATTTTGCTTCTATATTACTTAAAAAAGCCACCCCACAAATAGATTATGGATTATATGGCTAAGAATATCTGTATTGTTACCAGAACCGTATCTGGGCAGTTAAGTCTTCCAGAGGAATTGACTTGGACAACTTTATATGTGACTATAAAAATGCAATTATATCTTTCCACCTAACTCCACATTACAACTGCAGCATCACAGATGTCTGATACCCTTAGATCTCTTCAGCAAACTTTGGGCCAGCTTCTCAGCTGATACTGATTTTTCACTGCTGTAGACCAAAGTTGATGTCTCCTGTTTAATGGGAGATGAAGAATAACATACTGTTCCCTAGATAAACAACAGATTGGATCAAATTCTTTTCCTGGTTATGCTACTCTGACTCCACTGAGCTCATATGGGATTTATGGGGCTTCACCATGTACACTTAGTGTCAAATTCTACCCACAGCTAAGGGTTACCCTAACAATTCATCAGAGGCTTTGAACTTAGTCTGTAACATTTGCTTGACACTCCAGATTGCATGGCAGTCTGTTTTCTGTTACCCAACTAGCCCAGCAATTGTCTGAGGGCCAAGGTAAATGATTCAAACATAGACTTTCTTTCACCCACAGTCACCCAAAGGAGTTAATGTCAGTATTTTGAAAGAAGAGTTTTAGTAATTACAGTTGCTAAGTAAATACATTTCAAGCCCAGAAAACTATTTCCATACTTTTGATACAAACATCACTTATCAATTTCTTTTAGCTGAGAAAGACTAATCAATCACTTCCATTCTCCTCACTTCAAATCAGAGTCAGACTCATGAAAATCACTGATTTTACACAAAGGCTGAATTTGCTCTTTTGTAATTTGAGACTGCAGAGGATAACTAGAGAAATATAAAATGTATTTTTGCTTACAAAAATGCATATCTTCTGCCCACTTTTTCTTAATTAGTATTTTATGAGATACCGATTTGTTACTCTTAGTCCAAATTACACAATGACGTAACTACAAAGACTTGGAAGAATTGTCCCTGCTATAAAAGGACTGACTTAAATATTTTTAATCTTTGAAATACTTAAGTCCTCATTTCACAAAACCAGAGAAATATTATTTCTATTTCAATAATATATCTCTTAGCTCTGCAGAAGAATATGTCTGTTATAAGCAAGCTGTAACTCTTTTCTACTTTATAGCGCACAAAGATTAGCTTTTTCCAGAGATAACTTACTATGAAGGGAATATACTGGTGTGCTGCTGATACGTCCATTATTTCTTCATAACTGCAAATAAAGCCTGTTCCCCCTTTTAGATACCTGTGACAAGCTCCTGAAAATATGCTTCACACAGACACGGCCAGTGAGTCACAGTATTGCCCTAACTATAGTTGAAATGCCTGTACTTTTAAAACTGTTCTCAGAATCTCAGATAATATCTGCTCTTCACAGCCTGTGGACTAGGACTAAAAATCTGCTGGAGGGTTAACAAACCTGTCCAGCTGTCACCCAACAAAGGGAAATGTGTTTCCAAGTTGTGTGGCCCTTTCCAAGAGAGTCTTTTGCAACAATTAAATTTTAAATGAAACATCTCTGTGGATCACAGCAGTGACAGCAGCTCATGCTAGGTATCACTAATCTGTAACCCTGGGTAATGGTTGGTTCTTGTCCAGAGTTATGGACTCCGGCACAGACCTGAGGAATTCTCTTCCATTGCCCCAGGTTCAGTTGGGAAAGAGACAGACAAAATTTGCTGAGTCCAAGAAATGTCAAGACAGCAAGTACTGCAGGTGGCTCTTGACAGCAATTCGGCAGGGACGTCTCTGTTTGACACAGGACCAGATCTGCTACATCAGGAATTTGTCAGTAGACAACAAATATATTCTGAAAGAAAAACAGGACATATCTTTTTAAAGGTGTGATAAGAAATAATTTTATTTCTTATAAATCAAGGGCTGCAAAAGCATTTAGCTTATTGTTTAACCGTCCCTGGGACTTAAATATGCTGCAGGAGGGCTGCTACCTGCTGACACTGAGATTTTCCATACATGGTAAAAATCACTCTGCAACCATAGCTGCTGCAGAATAATTTCTGAGATATGATCTATGTCTTTCAGAATAACTTTAACTGGAACTCATACAGAAATAGAGATGTGAATGTAGGGATGGCAGCGAAAGCAATAGATCAGCAATTCTGACAATGGTAAAGCACATGCTTGAAGATAGAGGCTGATCTTCTCTCACTCTCATTTGCCTTATAACTAGCTCTACCATACAGTGCCTAAAAGCCTGAAGTGTCTGTTGCGATGCTTGTGGGCTGAAAAGATCTTGTGATTTTGGCATGGAAAACTAGCACTCCCAAGCACACCATAGGGTCACTGCACATGCCAGTGGCCACTGTGGGGCTTTTTTGCTAAGGGAGTTGTCTAGAATGCAGCTTCCATGTGAGGCATTCAGCTGACTGGATAATCTAAATTCCTAGCAATGGCAATGAGCAAAGCAAAGGGACTGCTGAGGTCACATGGCCCAGTGATTGCTTGTGATCTGGCTGACCATCCGGGATGAGCCTGTATCACCCTGCAAGGGAAGGGTTTGGCTTCCAGGGGCTGCTGTCATCCATGACTCTTGGCTTCCTTCCATCTGATGGCTCTCAGGAGTACAAAACACACAGCTGATGGAATTCTGATATATGAAGAGCCAGTAGTTTAGCCATCCTAGATATGGGAGTCTTCGTTTAAAAGACAGCCATTAACCACATCTCCCAGTGACTTCAGCCAGCACTGAGGTTTCTCAGTGCCTCAAAAATTTTTGGTTTCCAGTTCTCTGAGTGGTGCCCATATGCTGAGAAGGAGAGGGAAGATGTGATTGCAGTGATTTTTCACTTTTTTAACATGGAAAAGCATTGCATGCCAAGAAATGTCCTCTTTGTATTTGTTCAGACAAGTTGCTAATGTCTATATTACAAGATTCAAGAGATAAAATAATCTTCTTTATGTATGCACATGCAGGAAGGAAAAGGGCTATCATAATGAAAATTTTGACTCTGCTGAAATCACAGCCCTATGGGAATAACTTCCTACCATGCTCGGCTGCAATGAGGAAGCACTGTTTGAGGGAAGAGAGGAGAATCTTTGTGAATGCTGCCTTTTCCCCTCCGTGCCTTTTGATACTTAGCAAGTCCTTCCCCACATTCTTATTGGTTGAATTGGAGTGATCTGTTCTCCAAAGAGGTGAACTCTTTATTTTAAACATATGGTGAAAACTCTGAATATGACATTGGGAATTTGCAGCTGGGAACCGGATAGCAAAAGGGATATTAATTTTTAAGAAAGCCCTAATAATTAAATCATAGCTCAAAAAGGGGAGGGGGTAAGCAATAAGGGAAATCTTTGCAGCTGGAATAGGTCAGGAAGATAGAATGAATTTGCACATTCGGTTTATTTATTTTTCCAATATAAACTGAAAGCAAATCTGCAGCTGAGAAGTGGAAGGGTGGGCAATGGTTGAACAGAATATTTTTTAAAGATTAGTCACTTTAATATGCCCATATATATCTTCAAAAAATGGACCAGATTCTCAGTGGGTGTAAAAGACAGCAGTTCATAGAACTAAATTATTTATACTAGCAGAGAATCTAGCTAATGTTTCTGCTCCTGGCAAACACTAAAGTATAAAAACTTCACAAAAACACACACATAGAGCAGCAAAGTGGAGAAGAGCAGACCTTGCAAAAAGTGCTTCTCTTACTGCTAAAAATACAGACTATGTTTTCTTTTTAGTTTAAAAAGATTTTGCTCCAGAGGTCTACTTTCCCCAAGCCGTGCAGATAATTTTAGTGGCTCCCACATGTCACAACACTAAATATTTGTGCCTGTCTGCCCATTCCCAATAGAGGGTATTTTTTTGTTTGTTTTCAAAGTAGTCACCAAGGTGAAACCTATTCAGCAATATTCGGCAGTACTGAGAAAAGAAAACCAGCTCTGATGTTCATATATATACACACATATATATGCTGGGTTCAATTTTTGGAGAGTAACTAATGTAGCCAGCTCCTGTTAACAACGTCTCTATGAGTACTTAATGCATATTTTCCACTGCAAAGTGGAGACACCCTCACAGTAACCTCAGCTATGCTTGCCTGTCCCATATTGGTAGGTCATATGTCCTTCTGTGGTGGTTTTGGCCCCCCTTCTTGTGACTTCCCCCTTCTTGAAATGTGCTATTATAAATTATCATAATGAGAAAAAAGGCTTATGTCTAGGTTGTACTGAATACAAAAAAATTAAAATAAAAACTCCACAGATAGCAATTATCTCTTTCGTTTTCTCTAACAGTGGCCATGGCAGATAATTCAGAGGAAGGGCTGAAGATCAAACTGACAAGCCATCATTAATGCAGAGCTTTGCTGAGGCCCTGTAGAAGGCATAAAACGTTCTTTTAAAATGCTTTGGCATGCCAAGAAGTTTCTAGACACTTTACAAACCAGATGCTGTAACTTTAGCTTAGAACAGATGACTTTCTTAACAACTAAAAGGAGGACAAAGCAAAGGAGCCTATTATTTTGGTACACAGGAGAAAGAGTAGTAATTCATTCACATCACAGGTGTTCCAGAGAGAAAGCCTGAAATGTCTGAGGCAACCACTGTTGCGACAGTTGATACTGCTGTGATGCTGCTAAGTTTGCAGGGTGAACTCAGACCCAGCTTTCCCATTCAGAAACTTTGTCGTGCTCCCTTCTGCTAATAATTCTGTGATCTGCTGTGGGCTCAGTATGTGGCACACATACTAGACAACTTCAATTAGAATTAAGAGGCAGTGTCATATTTTGTTAAAAGGATTCAACTTTGAACGTTTTATAGAAACCTCCTTTTTTTATCATCTTCTGGGAAAAAGAACACCGACAGCCATAACTGGTGGGTAATGTTTTAGCATATTCTTAGCCTTTCGGAAATTCACATTCCTACTTTTAACTTTCCTATTTAAAGATAACTATATACATGAAACTACATACAACTCATTTGTCCAGGACTTCCTCCGATTTATTTAGCAACAACTCCATCTGACAGTTTGCTTTAAATACAATTAACTAATCTGTTATGGTATGAATTTTCTTCTCTTTTTGGCATAACTCCATGGTTTTCCTCAGTATTTTTTAGAAAGACCTTTAAAAGGTAAAGTAGGCATGCTTCATACACACCAGCTGTGACTGGAGTCTGGCTTCTTGTTCTTTTTTTTTGTTTCTTCTGAGAGGGACAGAAGCTAGGGAATTTTTAATCAATAATTTGATCAAATGCAAAACTGTAAACTTTTTTTTTTTTTTAATAACACACAAACAAAAAACTGGAACAAACATTCATTCTCCAGACTAGTCTGTGATATTTTACACCTCACTCTAAAAAGGTCTGAAGATACCAATTTTGATGTCAATTAGCAGTGACTTTCAGAACTGAAATGTATTATATGTAAGAGGTATACGAAAGGAAGATATAAGACAGGTACAAGAGGGACCTCAGGAACCAGGAGGAGGTGAAAGGACTGAAGACTGTTACGTACATAAATATACGCAGCCTGGGAAACAAGCAGCAGAAAGCAGAGCTCTGCATGTGGCACAAAACTGACGTTGCTGCAGTAATGGAGATGTGGTGGGGTAACTTGCATGACTTGAGTACGGTGATGGAAGTGTATAATCCCTTTGGAATGGACAGGCCCTCTGTGTGGAGGAGCAGCTTGAACATATGGAGCTCTTCTGTGGGATGGGTGACAGTCTGGTTAAGGCTTGTGGGTCATGATCATGACAATGTCACCAGTAATGGTGACACTGAGTGGGAGTTTGTTGCAGACATCTAATCAGTGTGAGGAATTAGACTTGAGGAAGTCTCTGTACTGCAGTTCCTATGGAGGACTTCCTGAGATCTCCTGGAAGGGCAGAATGGCAGAACACAAGCAGTCAAGACTTCTGGAAGGTGTCAGGAAAAACTTTTTGATACAGGTACTGCATGGGCCACCAAGGGGTGATGCACGGGTGGTTGTGCTCTTCACTACCAAGGACAAACTGGAAATCTACAAACACTGCCTGGGGCATGTAGGATTGTTGTTAGGAAAGCCAAAGCTCATCTGCAGTTTAGACTTGCAAGGGACATCAAAGGCAGCAAAAAGAGATTCTACTTCTACATTACCTGTGCTGAAGAGGGCAGGTGATTTAGTGACTGTGAACACAGATAAGGCCAAAGTACTCAGTGTTGCCTCTGCCTCAGTCTTCAGCAATAAGGCCAAAAGTCTTCACCCATACAAGTCCATAGGATTAGATGAGCTGTCTCCAGGGGTGGTCAGAGAATTGGCCAATGTCCTTTCAAGGCTGTTCTCTGTCATCCTTGGAATGCCACAAAGGTCAGAGAGCCCAGATAGCTGAAGAGAATTCAGCAAAGGGCCATCCAAATGGTTGGGGGCTGAAGCACTTGTCCTCTGAGGAAAGGTTGAGGAAATGGGACTTGTTCAGCCTGGGGAAGAGATGGCTTTATAGAGACCTAATAGCAGCCTGCCACTACGTATGAAGAGGTCATTAAGGAGACAGAGACAGACTTTTCACAGAATGCATTATGTGAGGTGAGGAACAATGGGCATAAAATGAAATCAGAGAGGTTCAGGCTGCATATAAGGCAAAATGTTTTCACCCTGAGGACAGGCAAGCACTGGAACAGGTTGCCTAGAGAGGCTATGCAGTCTCTGTCCTTAGAGGTTTTCAAGACCTGAATGGATGAAGTACTGAGCCTAGTCTGTCCACACAGGTGACCCTGCCTTGAAGGAGGAGACTAGCCTACATTGACTTCCAGAGGTCTCTTCCAACCTGAATTATCATGTGATCCTATGATTCTAAAATTAAACTACTTCCACATCACATCGTTTTTTTCATACTCATTTGATTTCCAGGTTCTCCACACCTAAGATTTCTACATACCTAAGTCTTCTAAATTCTAAAATAGACAATTTTTAGAGGTGGTATGATTTTCACTTTTAAGCAGTTAAATGACAAAGTGCACTTTTGCATACAGTTGAGCCTTGAACCATGAGGAATTAAATGACGATAAGAAAGAGGAGAAGCATCAGAGTGATAATCAAAACCCCATTAATTGCTCAGCAAGTAATTTCCTATTTTTCATGTAGTCAACTTGGAGAAATTTTTTGGTTGGTCGATTGGTCTGGTTGGTTTTTTGTTTGGTTTGTGTTTTTTTTTTGTTGTTTGTTTTTGTTTTGTTTTGTTTTTTTTTAACATTCTATTTCCTTCCTTACATTACTTGTTTAGTGTGCTACCTGACATCTTAGCTAACAATAACGGGAAGAAATTCTGGAGATTAAAGCCATAGCACTAAATAACATAGAAAACATATATAATTACAGGTAAGAATTCTACTATTTCCCTGAATTAATATTCTTTGAATAAGTACTTTTCCTTATAGAGGAAAAGAAATTTAGATCATTGTAAAGGACAATTAACATTTTGCAGTGATATGATGTATTCTTTTTACAGGACTTGGAACATTTATGCCAACATATATCAAATGAAGCATCACATGCCACATAATGACCCAATTTGACTTCCCCTTTACAACCATGCAACAATCAACCCAAATCCTTCTCAAGAATTAAATATAATGTCAAAATAAATCTACTGTCCAATAAAGATGTGTAATTATGAACCTGCTTGAAAATCTGCATTATAACCTGAGAGAAAGAATTCTTCTAAATAACTCTGTCTTAGTATTTGGACAGCTGTTTAATAATAACATAAAAATCCCACTAGTTGAGTTATATTATCACTTCTACTTCCAGCTGGCTGATGCGTGGTCTAAGGGGAATGGAGATGAGGACCAAAGATAAACATTGCTCTGTGCAAGAATCAGAAAAAGGAAAGACTGAGAGCCAAATCATCCCTTCTGCTTCTAGGTGCCTTGGGGTGGAATTCTCACAAAGACTGACCAGAACTGGCCTAGAATTCTATAACAAAACGCAGATGTAGATGTCATACTTCTATGCATGTGGACCAAGATCACTGCAATTTCTCTGTGGCTTTTAGGTCTTACATGCTGATGGATGGCCAGCCTCCCTCTGGGGACAAGGCCCTTCATCAGAGGGATTTTGACCTCTCTGTGAACACCCAGCTATGCAAGCTTGCCAAGTCTCCACAAGTGGAAACTGTGACCTCCTCATAGGAAACCTGGACTCTGAGTCTATAATAGGAAAATACTGTGATATATAAAAGTTTATTCATATTTAGATGTACATAAAGGACAAATATATAACATCATTGGGCTGGGTTAAACCATTTGAAAATGGAAGTTCAATTCATACACCTTGCTGGAAAAACAGCATTAGAAGCATGTTTTATTTGAATATGCAGATCTGCTGAAGCCAAAACTTTGTGAAAACACATGGATTTCATCTTCTTCTTGTTTCAGGAGGAAGCAGAAAAAAAGTTGAAACGTATGTCACTGTGAGAGCAAAACATTTTTATGTTTAAAATACTAAGCAGTTTTTCTTCATGAAGAATTCTGAAATGCTAGCGTTTTGTTCCACTCACTAATGTAGCCAGTCTTCAAAATTTCTAAATTTTCCACTTCAGAAAATGGTTTTATACAGTTCCAAAATTTAGGTTGCCAGTTCCTTAAGTGTTTTACGGTCTATGTCCTTCAACTATAATGGAGGAGAAAAAAGATAGACCGTAAGAATGCCTCATGCCTTATTTCTTGGCCCAGTCTTGCAGCATATACTGTCTTATATTTCTAATAATAATGCTACCATGTGACAGAATTCAATATCAGTTCAATCCCTAAACTTCTTTTATACATAATCCTTGTAATACTGAGGATGCACAGAGACAATGAACAGAAGCAGCACAGGACAAAACCTTTATTTGACTCAACTAGACTATGCATATGTTTTAATGACATGTGTTAGCAGTAATGGTATATTAAACCTCAAAACTATTTTGTCCTAACCATGAATAAGGGTTTGTGCAGAGATTAAGGATGTCTAGCAGCTGATATTTCAGTACAAGCGCTATGTGACACTTTTCTTTCCCTTTTTCCTCACCATACTGATTTATTCAGAATTCTGTCTGAATGCATTTGCCTGATGTTGAGTCTCTGCATGATGCCTTCGTCTTTAATGAATGTTCTACAGAACCTGCTTTCCTGTCTTGTCATCGCCTAGAAAGGGGTTTCCGGTAAAATCAGAAAACACATCAAATAAGCATTAATGTAAATCAGGTGTTATTTTTATATGCTTCATATGGAAAACTTCTCATTGATTTGAATATGGATCAGATCAGGCCTTTTGAACATTTTGCTTCAGAAATCATATGCCTGGGTATGATGAGGTATAATGTACTGCATGAACTGCAATGGCACTTCCCAGAAATAGTCGCCCCGGGAACTGGTCTAGGTGAATTCATGCTATGCCATGCATACTTATCATAACTGTGCCTAACATTGCCAGTTTAATGTTTTGTATAGAATTATTTCTGTTTATTTGTAGGCAACTTCTAACTAACATTTTGTAGGAGCAATTATTAGATTCATCATAATTTAGATAAAAGTCATGGTTCTTTTTCTAATTTTTTTATTCCTTCAATTTTTTTTTTTTTTTTTTTGCCATTAATGGAAGAATTTTACAACCTACGCAAGTGCTCCCACAAGCAATTTTTATCTAACTAACCTGTTTCTAAGTATCTACATTTCAAAGTCCTTTTTTCCATATTTGCTTCAAGGGTGTGTAAATTAATTTTTGTGCCAAAAAATACTAACAGAACTGGAAGCACAATGAACCCACAGGGATGGGACATTGATTTGAGGATATTAATATATGCCTAATTTTTACAATATATGTCATGTTCTTTAGGAAAGAGACTAAGAAATACTCCAAGTTGGAATGCAGCCAAAACATGTGTTTCTATCTAGTGGTCAGTCCAGTCATTTAAATATAAGCATTTTTACTATAACTTCAAAAGTTACTCCTGAATTTACTTCTTTCTATTGATATAAAAGGCCCTGGATAGTAACTATATGACTACTTCATCATAATTCATTTTACCCTGTTAGCAACAACAAAAAAAAATCACTGAAACACCAACTTGCAAGATAAAGCAACTAAAAACTTGATTTTATTCACAAAGACAAATTATTCTCACAGTTTTTCTATGAAATAGGCTCTGTGAGTATCCTTGGTTTGCACAGATCTCTATCATACTGCAGCATAATTCCCTGCTGTAAATACATGAAGCCATATCTAATGCTTTTCTACTTTTAGAACATCTACTTTCTACATTTATCTGCACCTGAAGAAATATACTTCTTTCTCTTATATGCATAAAAGAAAGAGAAATAAGAGAAAATGGAAGTCAGGTACTAGATACAAAATGATATTATAAGTATTTAAAATCAAACTGTTGACAACTGCTAGTTTTCACGCACAGCAGAAAGCATTACTTATGTCAGGAATCACTGGGCAAAATTCTATGCTAAGTGAAGCAAGACATCAGTTTAGAATATCAAAGTGATATTTTCTGCCCTTAGAATCTGTAATTCTATCTAAACCCTTCATTTTCTGCTCACACTCTACACTTTTATTAACACTAGCTGAGGTAGCATGTCATGCGAGACCCAATGGTTAAAAGGAAGATGACTATAACTGCGGTATTTTTGAAGTGTCATAGTATAGAGGAAAAAAAGAACCAGTGTAGGCCTGCCTAGCAACTAGCTTCCAGAGCATTTTTATGATATGAAGCTTGTTTTGTATTTGCACATAGGTTGTCTTCTTTCTGAGCAGTGTATATTAATGATGCATTTGAGAGAAGACCACTGTTGGGCGTGGAGTGCTTCTACGATGGCTATGAAGTTTGCTGGGGAACAGGGTGTGATATTCAGATGATGGAGGGCTTAACAAATGAAGTGGCAAAATAGAGGTATGAATTAAACCAACCCAGCTAATCAAGAAAGAATAGTTTCTAAAGCTAATAGATATCCTGTGAGTAGACTTCTATGGTCATTCAATGAAGTTAGAATATCCTGCATAGGAGAGGAAGATTTCACCATCATCATGAGATGATTACATGGTTAATCCAGAAGGTCTTGGTGAACATATACTCCACAAACAGCTTAACAGGTCACAAAATGATCCCCAAAACCTTGTAACCCATTCATAGATTCATGTCTCAGCACCAGAAGCAGAAACAGAACACTAAAGGCTCATGTTCTAAAATAATTTCTGTGCAATTACGTAAAATAAAGATTTTGTGAGAGAACAGTATGGCAGCTTGGATGGGGGGAAGATTTGAACCAGATTGATACTGAAGAAACCTTAGGAAGAGTGGATATGAAACATACATGTTTTTTTACTACACTGAAGAATATATCAAGTCAAAATGGGTTCAGGAAAATTCATACTGTAGAAGCAGAACTTCCAACACTGTTAAAATTATTCTCACACAACGGTTCAGAGGGACAGAGAAGTACAGATTAGCTTTTGGCACCATAAAGCAGCAAATTAAGGTAAAGGATCATAAAGAAAATCTGCTCTTCATTAAGGGCCTCCAAGGAAGGTGTTTGAACACAGTGACAGAAACTCAGATTTGTTGGTACCTTAAATTATCATAAATAGAGAATTGCTCAAATTAACCAAGCAGCTGGTTTCAAATCCTAGTTTCTACTTTATAGCAAAAGCCCTCTTGCCTATTTGTCAGAGGTCTTTTAGAAGTAAAATTTAGTCAGAACTGTCTATGTGCTGCAGAATTTTTGAAGGGCCAAAGTGTCCAAAGCATAGCCAAATTGGTGGCATAACCAAGGCAGTACAATATGGGCAGACTACCAGTAGGCCTTCCATGAAACTTCAAGTGCATCTTCAAACACCTTAAACTCTCTTTTTGGCCGATATATATGTCCAGAAGCATCATTCATCACTTACAGTTCTTTATGCCTCTAATGGTTGGTGCACAGAGCCAAAGATGTTGCCATACAGTTTCTTGTGGTTTTTGGTATTTTTATTTTAAGGTATGCATATATTAAGGAGAGCTGGGCAGATACCCAAAGGACACAAAAATTAGAGAAAATATAGAAGGAAAGTTCTGTTATGTTATTTTTAAGAGTGTTTGCAGATCTCAGAAATGCATAGCAGAGTCCCGTGAAAGCTAATTTGTGAAGTTTGTTATTGGACTTTAAAAAGGATTACTTCCACTGAGATATATTATAGCTAGTCTAGACTGTAACAGAAATAATGACTGCAGAACAACAAGAAGGGCAAACCTTGAATAAAAGATTTAGATGGAAAGAATTCTTTCAGTCAACCCTTCTCTTTCTACCACCCAGAACACTGTGATATAGACCAAAAATGACTCTACATGCAGAGTCATTTGTATTGAAAAAGCTTTTTAAGCCCTAAAAAGGGGGGCAAGAGAATGAGTCTTTTTAGTTGAAAGCAATAAACATTTATAAACCACATAGATACAAATTGACCTTCAAATACAAGCTGTTTTATCACAATGACAGAAACCTAAGGAAAAATGTCTATAATGGATCAACGAACATGAGAAGCAACAGGGTAGCTGAAACAAGGTTGTTAGGGAGATCATATATAAAAGCTGTCGTAGATTTTACAGTGTGAGTCCTGCATGACTTCAGCATAAGCAGCATAGAGTACAGATAAGTTTTGGATTTATGGGAGGCCAAATAAACAACCAAATAAAAAGATGAGGATGACTGTGTTATTTTCTTTCTTTGATAACTCCAGAAAAAAAAAAAAAAGACAACATTAAAGATGACATAGCAGTAACAATATACGAGAGCAAACAGAATAAAACCCTTTCTTAGTGAAGAAAGGCAAAAAACTACCCACAGATTTGGTTTTGGCTTATAGAAGGAACATGAAGGACAAACCTAATTTGTTTGCTCTGCAGTCCATAAGCAAATTTGCAAGTATCTGCTAATTCATAGAAACTGGGTGGCTGGATACGGTGCACCTGAAACCTTATGCAATTGAAGTCAATACTTCTCCTTTCTTTTGATTTAGACCTTTGGCAGAAGCTCTCATGCTTAAACGCATCTGCAGAGCGCACAAACACACCTGGTGTTCCAGCAACACAGGTCTGTTCTGAACGATTTTCCACTCTAGTTTTCTAGTCTCAGCATGCCAGTTTCTGTTTCAGTATCTTTGTTCTCATGACATAAAGAAATAGGCAAAAGGAACCAAATTTCACAAGTCTCAACCCATCTTCTGCTCCTATCTGTAAAGGGGGAAGTTCTGAAGGAGCTGCCTGGCCCAAAAGCTGTTCATGTAGGTTTTGATGCGCCACCAAAACTGTCCCACTCTTTCCGTTTTTGAAAACTTTTTTTTTTTTTTTCTTCCTCAGAGTGTGTTTTCTTCTATGCTGGTGCAAAAGAAAACAGAAAGAACATAATTATTATGAGCACTTGGCTGATTAATGGTTCCTAAACAAATGAAATACTGTAATGACAGACTCTTCAGATGATAAAGTGGGAAACCAGAAAGCTACTTGTAAGGCAGCTTATTCAGAAAGCTCATTTGTTCACCTGCAGATCCTTTGGCACATAGTTATGAACTGGGGGGAGGCAGGGGGGGGCGAATAAATCAGTCTCAGAAGGAACTGCAGCAATTTGCTGAAGAGCAGAAGAAAAATGTAGCTACAGGATAACAACATAGACTGAGTCTTACGGTTCTCCAGCTTTTGTGTAAGTAACAACCATGACACTGTTTGCTTTGTCAGGGACCATGACTGGCCAGAAACCCACATTTATTGAAAAAGTAAAACTACAATTCCTCCAGAATTTCCCCCCCTGCACTCTGTGTTGCTTATAGCATCAGAATAACCTTGTTGTTCAGCTGATACCTGTGGAAAATGGAACCCTGATTTTTGGCCTTTGGTTTTATTGCTATTTCACTCCAAATAAAACTTAGTAGTCAAACATGACACTTTCATCATAATTTTCAGACACAAATCAGGCAGCAAAAATTTTTTAATAATACAACTTTTTCTGTTTGCATTTTATTCACCCAATGTTTCTAGTATCATGGCAGTAGCTTCATATTTTTGATAAATACATTGTGCTAAAGAACATCTAAGGCTGGAAAAGTGAAAAAAAAAAAAAAAAAGAACTGAAGACTCCAAAGAGACTGATACTGAACTATTCATGACAAAGTAGGGAACAGAAGGTGCAGATCAGGGAAGCTGCTTGGATGCAATTCAGGAGAAATAGGGTACCTGGATAGTGTTCCAATTTCTAGTTCTAACAGTAATATATGCAGAGGTATTCTTTTTGAATAGCAGCAAGTATGAAATCAATAAAAGTATATAGAAACCAGAAAGATTCCATAATCCTGTAGCATTTATTAGAGCATGCTCTTTTACTGTAGAAGTTGTAAACCACCATACAGATGTTAGCAGAGACTGATTTATCTGGTACAGAATTCTTTAGGACCTCTCTGAAGCTGTTTATCTGATAGGATCTCAAATTCCACACTTCATGAACTCTAGAGAACTGCAGAAACACAATGCTATCAGTGTGCCAACTCCTGCTGCTATTGCGAAGTAATTTTTTGGCATACTACCAACCGGTGTTCCTTCACAAAGCTTGCTCAGTTCTGTTGTGATTATCTGTTTTGCTAGATTTATCCTAAAAATGGATGGAGTGCTTCTTTTTTTATGTAGGTTTCAGGCCAACATCAAAATGTTTGGTTTGTATTTAATGCAGCTAGAATGATCTCACCTTTGATTTATATGACTATGCTATACTACAGAGACCTGTGAGAAAGACAAAAGAAAAGTACTTCCTGACCAAAATTCACAGAGAATTTTAGAGCCTGGGCTGGAGAATTTGGGACTAAGTAGGGGCACTGTATCTGAAAGAATGATCTTCCAACGGACAGACATCCTGTGCAACTCGGTATGCTTCATTTCTGTTCCGAAAAGCAGAAAGTGGTTTAGGTTAGAACTGAGATAAAATGCTTGAGCTTAGTAAAATTTAGAAAAAGATCAGTTGAACTCTTCTGCTTGCTAAAAAGCATCTGCATATATCAGCGGTCTTTAAAGTCTATTTTTGCAGCATTTGAAATGACATGGGAGTAATATAGTGATGTTAAAATTCCAAAAGCAAATCTAACTGCAAGCTTTCATTAATTGTCACACCATTCCTTGCTGCTGTTGGAGGGAGCTACACCGGGAGTTGTATTTATGCAAGTTACTACTAACTCACACTAAATAAACAAAATAGGAATGCAAAGAAATGAATGGAACAGTATCTAAGCTTCACATTTCTAGTCTTTACTAGAAAGTGAATAAATCTGTATTTTAAGGAGTTGGGTTGTGTGTTTGAACTTTTAGATTTGAAGGCATTGTACTATCTACCAGGACACTATCAGACTAAAATCCCATGAGTCCTGTGAGGGTCAGTATCTGGCTGCAGAAAAGATGAAGTGAATACAGGGTTTTACTCTTCAGTTCATCAAAAGACTGAAAAATTGTTTTTTTTTATTAACCAACAGAGTAAAATATTTTGCTTCCAGTTATTTAAATTGAAGGCCATTTTTAAACAAGCAAACAACTGAACAATAGTGTTTAATGAAATATGAAAGTGAAGCATCTTGGTCTAAAAAACTGGACTTAGATGTACTCTCCAACGCTTAGGTCCAGATCCACACATGGTCTGCACCCCAGTGCCATGCTGAAGTAAGGCTCAGCATGCAGTTTCCTTCTCTTGCCAGTCTACACACCATTTAGTTTCCATGGGGAGGAAACCTGAGCCTCCATGGCTGAAGACAGCCGTGGTATGTATACTCTAGCTGCATTCTCAATGTGAGGGCTAAAGCAAGCACAACCTTCAGTAAAAATACTGGAGTAGTCCTGCCCAATGGTTTAGATATACCGGCTTATCACAGACACTTAAGTTTTAAACACATAATAAGATATAAGACTGCACAAATACAACGTGAGACAGTTTTACATGTCGCAATTGGAGTACCGTAACTAGACTGTGACAAAGCTGAGGTCTCCTACTTAAATAATGTTCTCCTTTTTTCTGATGGAGGAATTGAACTTTGGTTGACATATGTCATGAATTTTGCTATTTCTTAATGTTTTTTTTATAAATCAAAGCACTCTAGTACTCTAGTCACTTTTAGTTAGCAAACATCCTCTACATGCTCTAGCAGATGCTTTACGGGCTCCTTTGTTCTCTCAATGCTATTATTCTCAGCACAGCTTAAATGGATGCTTTATATTGTTTTATCCTAACTTCTCTATTTATTAGTTTAATCAGAAAACTTCAGGAGTTAAAAATCAAAACATATTAGTTTTTACTTTCTCTGAGTTGCATTCTGCTTTTGAAAAATATCTGAAGATCTACTTGGAGTGAAGTTATTCTGCTGTTATCAGACAGAATAAGTTTATGTGGAACAGAAGGTGCCTGAAGGTGGGTGTATTTGACTACTATAGAAATTGACAGATAATAATGACTTTCATGAAAGATTTGTCAAATTCAAGGTGGTACTTGTTGAAGTTTGTTGTTCCTGTGAACCTTCTAGAATAACAGAATACCTAGTTGTCAAAAAAACACACATCATCTCTTTCTCTCTACTCGGGCCCTGCAAATTCAGGGAAAAAAAAAGAAACAAAACATTTATCACTCTTGGGGACAGAATTTTTTTTCCTTTCATACTTCTAACACATCATTGTCTTTACTTTTTAAGTCAAGAAACTATAGTGGGTAATAATTAACACTTCTCAATTATCTGTACCAAATAGTAACGTATTACTGTAATTTAAAGAGAAAGTTTAATTTATCTTGTTTTGTTACTGGCTCCTGAATAATCTTGTCTTACAATGTAATATGGTAGCTGTAACTAACTCCCTTGCTGTCATTAGAGACCTGTACCCCTGACTGTATTAAGATCAGGATTTTATTTAATGTTTTGAAATCAAAGTCTAAGCAAGGAAAAGAAAAATGTGCAGAGCAAAACTGATTTTAGCTGGGTTGTATTCTCTGTATCCTGGTGCATGTTTATACCGGATTTCAAGCTGAAGCATTGACAAAATAGTATGAAACTAGCTATGCTGATGTAGTGGAGAAAAAAGAAATTTGTGATGTCTGTAGATCAGGAAAGAACTGACAGCTGTCAGTATGAATTTTTCTTGTCATTTATAAGATAATTAAAGATTGGTTTCTGTGGTGGGAAGCAAAAAAAAAGTTTCAGTCTAGAAAAAGCTCTGATTCATATTTATCTGGGGAGAGGAAGCAGAGGAGAATGTTGGGTTTTTTCCCTACAGCCTCAGGAGTAGCAGTTTCTGGTCTGTCCTTGTTTGTGTACTTCAGATCACTCCTTTTCCTCCTCATTTAAATTCTGAAGAGTCTTTCTCTTTGAAAGACAACCCCTCTGTTTGTGAAAGAAAGCTTTTAGGGACAAAGAAAGGACTAGAAAGTAGTCCTCAAATCCTTAACATGATTTAGTGAAGAGGTTTTAGCCTGTTCTCTAGGGATGGTTGCATAGTCACAAGCCAGTCTCTTGCAGTCAGAGGCAACCATCCCTACAGAACAGGTGAAAACTTATCTTTTAGCTCCTGTAACAAACTTCTGATCTTCAGCAAAAAGGACCAGAGGCCATAACACCTAAAATGTTCCTACAGAGATGGAAACCAGAGAGATCAAGGACATTGTCCATGTACCTGCTGTTTTAAAGATCTAGCTGGATTAAAGTAGTAAACAGCTGAAAAACCTGTTAGTTAATATTTTCTACTAAATATACTCTAAATAACTATAATGAAGGGGAAAATTCTTGTATAAGAATGAGTTAGGTGGTTGTTGTCAACATAAAGCTTGCCCACAAGATTAAATACTTTTCATTAATCTACATGTACTTAGTGCCAGAGATTGTTGGAGCAATGAAACTTTTACTGAGTAAAGAGTTCTTTTAAGGAGATGTTTGCACCAACTCTTAGCACAAGACATCCTTATCTGCTCCTGTGAAAGCCAGTGCATTCTCAATATTCAATTTGAAATGCTCGTAACTCAGTCCAGTGAAAACCAATTTTCTCTAGAGAACCCCAACGCCTTTCTTCTTGGTGAGAGCAATTTCCAAGTCATATTTCAAGTTTCAACTCCCAGCGGTTTTGACTGCGAAAGTGTTTAAAAATAAGTCATTCTCTAAATATAAATGAATATAAATTATACACAACTATATTTTACTTTGGTAAAGAGATTTTTTTACCCCTGTTTTATCAGATTCAGCAACAACTGAATTGCCTTCACTCAAGACTTTCCAGGCAAAAGAAAACACAATCAGTTTCAGGAAGAGACAGGGTGGAATATTTGAGATTCAAAGATGAAATTTCAGAAATCAATTAAACCTGAGGGACAGAAATGGAAATGTTATATTTGTTTTGTCCTACGTTTTCTGTGGTGTAACAGAAAGCTCTCTCCTTCCAACACTTTTGGTCAGAAACTGTGTAAACATGTTAATGTTTAGAAGTTTATGCAAATTCATATAGGTAAAAAATACTCTTGCATAAATATCTGATAAATAGCATGTCATATTTACATTATGGTATATGCATGTGCAGCCTACAGGGAGCATATTAGCTAATCTGTAATCTACATCTAGTCTCATATACAATATGACATATACTATCCACATTGAAAATAGATAGGTTTACTCTGTGCAATCAAATGAAATTCTCTTTTATTTCAGTTTTGTCTCCTGTGATCTTCCTTTTATTCAAGCAGTAATGATGAAACAACAACTTTATTTCCAATGTAATTTCATAGTGCACACTTAAAACAGGAAACAGAAGATAAATATTTAAAGTACTCCAGGAGATTGCCTTTCTCAGCAGAATAGTTTCTACGCTTACCTGAATATGTGCTATATATATAAATAGATCCATGCTTCCATATTATTTTACAGCAACTTTTAAGTTAGACTTACGTTTCAGATTTTTCTCAAATTTTGTTGTGTTCTAATTCATGGCAGTGTTTGCACTTAAAACTTTCCTAAATCCTTTCTAGATATGCATTGTACTAGCTCATCAAACAGGAACATGCTTTACTTGTGGGGAAAATAAAAAAAAAAAAAAAAGAAAAGAGAAGCCAGACCTTTGACTTGGTACATGAATAGATCTTCAAGTTAATTGAGAAAGGTGACCATGACTGCAAATCAAGTACTCGGGCTGGACTCAACCAGGTCATGAAATATTCAGATGACTGATTCACAATGGCACTTGAAATGTGCCGTAAAATGGGCTACTTCTATCTAGATTTTTGTCCAAACTCACCTGGCAAGCTTATGTATGAACTGAAGCAACAGTGGTGCCCAAGGAACTGAAAAGTAGAAGTGAAGAAACTTGAGCAGATGAAGATTGACATAAACAAACCTAGGAAAAAGGATAATGGAAGGAATACACAATAAGAGGTATGAGAGTAAGAGGGAAAGAGGAACAGTGTGATAAGAAAGAGACAACAAGCATCAAAACCCTTGCAAAATCTCAAGAAGACTTCAAGAGCTAAATCTCCTTTGACTAGAAAGTAGGAACAAATGTGGTCCATGCAGAGCCATTGCCTTTCACAGGTATAAACACTCCTTATTAAATGGACCTCTTTTTTTACTTCATTTTTGCAAGCTGAGTGCACATATGAAGTTTGTATTCTGTAACACTCACCACTGAATGGCTTATTAATTACACTGCCTAAACCATTCAGCATTTAAAGAGGCACAGGACAGTGTTATTATTATGCACACCTCTCCCTGCAAATTGGCAGAAAGCGAGGAGGGAAGCAATAGAACTGCAGGGGGTTAATGCAATACAGATATGCAAGTCTGTAACAAAACCTGTTATACTTCCCACACTATCATCCTTTTAGGATTTAGAGACATGTTGATGGGCTAGTCAAGCATTAACTCTTTCTGCCAGCTCCTATGGACTATTCCATACCCGAAAAGTGATAATAGCAAATCCATAAAATTCTAGATATGCTGTTGTTTGCAGCCCACATTTTCTTGACACACATGGGGCTTTGTCATCCATGTGCTACAACAGCATCTTGTGGAGAGAATCTCACTGACATTAATTTCACCTCAGTCTTCTTTAGGAATTAAATAATTAAAGAATACTTCCACTTGCTTGCTGACAGCAAAAAAGAATGGTCACATTGTAAAAATTGCCAGACTGAGCATGTTAGTAAATGGCCATTGAATGTGTCAGAATTTGACCCTGATAGCCCCCTAATTCTTAATAAACAGTAATCCAATATATATACTGAGAATAATACACCTTTGCATGCCAGGGTCAAAACAGCCATTTGATCAACTGAAAATGAATGAATACTCTTGAAAGTGTGTGCTAATAGTCATTTGCCAGTGATAACCCTTGGTAAAGGATTGTGCAGATGGAACTAAAGCTGTTATTTTGTCTGCCTTTGGGAGCAGATCACTGTGCAGTTGAGAATGGCTGCTGGGTCAATCTCACGTGCATCGGTGTACAGCAGCTGATACACAAAATCAGGGGATAACTTACTATTGTATGACAGGGTCCCTAGAAATCCTACACTGAGATCAAGACTCACTTAACACATCTATTAAGAAATAATTATTCCTCAGTGATAATCAAAATACCCAAGGCTAACGGCGAGAGAAGAAACAGAAATGAAATTGAAACACAAATAAATCACCCAACTCCGTATAATTCAACAGTTCATCCACAAATAAAATCCCAGCCTCTAGGCTAAAGTTCCTATATTCTAAATCACCATAATGCTATTTCTCACTTGTCATTTGTTTGTGTAGCAAACTTTCAGTTACTTCTTATAGGTTACCCTTTTTGTTGACAGAATATCTAATGCTTTCTTGTCTTACACTTCTGTTGTATGCCTCCTTTCATTTCCAATGTGCACTTTCATTTGTTCACTATCTAGTAGTAATGGGTACATACACAGACAGCCAACTGATTTTAAAAAAATATGTTGCTTCATTTTTGGAAAGGTTAGAGAGCTCAACTCCACTGCTTAGCTTATTGTAATAAACAAGATCTGATGGAAAGATCAGACCCCATGCAGATGATTCCTGGCATTTAGATACTGCATTAGAGTGGGAATTAAAACAATTTTATTGTCTCTGAACATTTTGGAGATATAATGTTTTTTTTTCCACTTTCACTGTGTACAGAAAGTTGAAAAAATCTTAAAGGATTTGCAAGTCAAACTCTGATACAATTTTTGAGTAATTTGAAAATTTTCATTTTGAACTCAACCATTGTAAACATAACACATTTCAAAACAAGAACTTAGTCAAATAAAAAAAAACCCCAAACCATGCCACATTGCCTTTCATACTGGAGATTACAAACACTTTGTTCTGACAAATTCAAAATCTCTTATTAAAAAAACTTTTTTTCCCTTGTTTATTTCCACTCCCTTTCCCTTAGTTTTAGTTTCAACAGATTTACACATGATATCAAAAGATACCTAGAAAATTCTTGGCCACTTCAAAACTAAGACCATACATGCTGGAGGCAAATAGACTCTGTGGCATCACTGGAGGTGGTGGTGCTTTTTCCATACATGTTATTGTCTACATGAAGTTCTTGGTACAGCAAAGGTGAAGATCTGGAGGCAGACATTTAGCCATACTGAAAGACCATGCATAAACAGATAAATATTTGCTAGATCAGAACCCTTTGTGAATATTGACTGATCAGAGGTACACCCTCTGCTTTGTTCAGCTTCTGTGTATTTTTTAATATAAAGGCAGGCTTAGTCCTGCCTTAATTATAGATGTTAGTGAGGTCTAGAGTCCTGTCTTACATGCAACATGGATTCTCAGATAAGGCCACATATTCTATTTTAAAGTCTTCAAATATTTTCTTGCTAGTGGAAAGGATACAAGCCACTCTTCCAAAAAATCAGCAAACTAAAGTGCTAGCAATGTTTTCTAACAGTGAGCCAGTGGTAAATTTTTGATGAAGCCTTGAAATGACACAAATTGATTAAAATATATTCCACAACCTCAAACAAGGTGGAATAATGGCAAAATTCTAGCTTGGTCAACAGCAACCAAATTTATGAAATACATTATTACATTACTTGTAGCGTTCTGTTAGCCAATCCAGTTTACTAGTTAAAGGTGTTGGGAAGAACCCAACACCACACCCATTTTGCTCCAACTGCATATTGAAAAGACCACGATGGTGCAGTTCTACTTAAATTAAGCACGTACAAGCAAAGTAATTGTTGCAATGCCATCCCCAAATCAGTTGTGCCCCTATGTCACTTCATAGAGATTCTGTTTCTCATCCTGCAATTAATTTTTGATGCATGGGGATGAAGTCCTGTAGATTTCCTTGCTCAGCCAATTTAACAGATCTTTCACATTATTTCAGTGTCTTTTGCATACAATAATGACTGCCACATGCAAACACTAGGATAATGACTGAGTCATGATTTTACATCTGAAAATCAATGGCAAGCATTCAGGAGCTAAGCCCCATAAAGTGTAATAAAGCGTAATAAAGTTTGGGACAATATTAGAAGTAACAGCTTGTTTTACTTATTCTTATAACCTCCTACAGGGTCTGTGGTCACTTTGACAATTTATGAAATATTAGCCTAAGCAAAACACATCACCACTCAAGCATGTTTGAGAAAAGTAATTTATCAGAAGTACAATAAAGCCCAGCTGGGAATAAGAAGGATCTAATTCTCTCAAAGGTCATTATAATTTGGAAATTAAAAGTTAGATTTTTAGCACAAGTAGAATTTACATTGGATCAAATTAGTTTTAGTGTGAGTGAGCATGAATCATTCAGTTTGAATGGAGTTTTATCAATTTATATCAACAAATGATTCATGCCACTGGCATTAAGCCCTCATACATTTCAAAACTGCTCATATTTAAAAGTAAGTGTTGGAATATTCACTTTGGTCATTGTATCATTTTGGAACCTTGCAATGTGTCTTGGTCTCCTGGATACAAAACCATGCAAGCAGCAACTGCATGAAGTAGCATTTATTTCAGACTAGGCTAAAGACAGACTTTACTAAAGAATATACATCACAGCTGTAAAATCTTGCATTACAGTTGAAAATTAGCATTTCTCAAAGACCCAACTTTAGCACACCAAAATTAACAGCATTAGTGGTCATGTCTGTAATAATATCAAAGGATTTATTCCATTGGTATTACACTTATCCCTTCTTACAGACTGGAATAAAAATCTTCAGCATTTAGACTGACAGCATTTTACAGACATTAACTTTCTCGAAAAACATTTAAAATGTCTCAGGAACTTCTTTTCAGTTCTGCTTTTCTGTTATTCTGATTATTTGTGAAATTTTCTAATGTTTTCTGTTTTAAAACTTATTCAGAATGTATTCAATCAGAATATAGTGCAATGTACATGCAAATCAGTATAAAAATGTTATACAGATTTGAAAACACTTTCTGCACACTACAGACAGTCAATTACGTATGATTCAGCTTCAGTTAAAAAGAAAAGGGATACTGTATGTATGATGATGTCATGTTTCTTGCTAAAGCTAAGGCTTGCTGGTATTTTCACCTACGAATTACCAGGTGATGGTTGTGGGATTACATCAGCAAAACAGTTTCACACAGGACAACAAGTTCACTCAATTTTTTTTTCCCCAGAAAGATATTATTGAAAGATCCAACCAATGTGATCATTTTATCTAGAAATAAATGTGTTAAGTAGTGCAGCTGGACTTAAATGCAGATGAAGGACAAAAGGACCTCCAGAACACCACAACTGCTAGAGATACAGATTCGAGGTAGATGAAAAAAATAGAAGAGTATGTTAAAACTAACAATATCAAATAAAGCAATGCTTCAGAAATGTGAGCTTCTCTTTCCAAAGAATGTGCCAGAAAAGTCTTTTCCCAAATACTGCTGTACACTATAGTTGATAATAATTTTTTTAGATGGCAACTATTCCATATACAGCTAAGCTGGAAAATTATCCAGGGTGATGCTTTCAAAGGCAGATTTTACCCACCTTGATTAAACTAATTTCAGACAAGTTTCTGCCTTCGTGTGTAACAAACTGGGCAGCAAAATTTTGAACCTTGATTTTATACAGGTAACTCCTTTTGGCTTCCAAACCTATGAAGCTTCTACGTTTACATATAAGCAACAATGAAAGTAAATGCTCAGGTGCATGAGGACTGTATTTAATTTTTTTTTTTTTTTTTAAATAGCGCAACCCTACACATACAACAAGATGATCTTGCAAACTTTATCTCATTTGAAACATAATACATGCGTTTAAAAATAACCATAAATCCATCTGAACATACAGAAGTCCACAAAGAAATGGAAAAGAATCTGCACCTATTCTGGACAGATGTTTCTTGAAAATGTTTTCAAAGATTGGGTAAGCAAGCCTTATTTATGCAACAGTGTCACTGAATATATCCGAGCTTTGGTAATGGTATTTGCTAGCATAAATCTTGTGAATTTTCTGAGCGGCATTATGTCTCTGCATCAAATACTGAACCGAATTGACCTTTCAAATTTTGGTAACTTGGAATGAATTACGGTATATAATTAGTCAGGAATTAGAGTAGGAACCCAGCGCTTACTCTAGACTGATTTTAATAATTCGGTAAAACTGATGGGTGAATGTGTCAAGTATTTTCTGCCATACTTGACAATAAGATGAGACCTACAGCACTGAAAATGACATTCCTTTATATACTTGTGAGTTTGACTGGTTTGGGGTTCAATACAACTATTTGCTTGCTTAAAGTTAGCATACCATAGATGCTTTTAGAATGAATATCTGTTCCCACTGAAATCAGCAACAATGTTACCACTGACATCAGTGAGATTAGGTCTAGAATTTATTTCCCCTGCAACATATGTACCTGCTCTTCTAGTATCTTGTAGGTACCTAGCTTAAATATTACTGCACTTAAAAGAACACAGGAGCATTTTAAAAAGCTCTTATTTTTAAACTGGTATCCTTGAACAGACTAAGTATTTGTATCCTTTATGTTTATAAAATCACGAAACAGAGGTGTTCCAAAAATATAATAAATAATAACTTAGTTCTATCTTGTTAACAGATTAGCTAAATTAATTTTAAAAACCAAGGCTTTTAGAAATACATATATATTTCGCATAATCTCCTTGCATATGTTTTAGCAAATTAATAAATTAATGTTTATGGTTTCCCTTCCCCTGTACCTCACAACTTATGTGTTTATCTGTAAAACACAGCAGTGGGAAAAATGTAATTATCCTTATTAGCAATATATGGAGAACAAGATACACAGAGAAGCTAAGTGTCTGCTTACAAACTCTACTGCAGATGAATCCAAGTTTAGTCTTTCTGAGCTAAAAACCAGCCAGATGTAAACCACTTCCAGACTGGGAATTATACAGTTCTCCAGAATTACACAGCTGGAGAGCACATAGTATCTGGAGGATAATGTCAGGTTAATACAACTACTTATAGTAATCACAGCATGGCCAAAAGCCCATGCTTTTGGATTAAGCATGAAGTGAATAAGCTTGAGTCTCTGCAGAAGACCACAAAAATATAGCCTAGGTTTACAGGATGTCGGAGCAAGTACCTGGTCCAGGTCTCCCAGATCCCAAACTTATAGCATAATTATTAGAACAACTTTAATTACCAATGATTTTATAGAGAGTTTAAAGATTTACATCTCATTTGATTTTCGGTAGATCAGTGGTACTTACTGCACTTGGAACTTTTGGTTAGTGCCACTTAAGAAACTGACATTAACCCATGCTGTTAAAAAGTGTGATCCAGAAGGAAACACTTGGATACTGACATCTTTTCCTTTTAAATATTATTTCTTTTTAATTGATGGCTTTTAAACATTACAGCAATACATAAAAAAAATGTTCATATTTTTAATATATTTACTAAAAATATAAACTATTGCAGTTGTATCTTCAGACATCTGGTCTTGTGCACAGAGCTTTTAAGAACAATTTGTTTGGTTTAATGAGATCTCTACTGAGGAATAAGATGACGATCTCCTAATGTACCATTTTACTAAATGGTTGTCTTTTTTCTAATACTACAAGAAGAAACAAATCAGATTTCTATTTCCTTTAGCAAGCTTTGAACATCTACCCTTTCATCATTCTTTTTTCTTGATCTCTTTCCAGCTACCCCCATAGTGCAATGAAAACCTTTCATGTCCCAGAGCTATACCATATCAGACACCATATAATTCATACTACTAGCAAATTAATTCAGTGGGGACAAAGGTACTGCAGTGCCATGTGAAAATAAAGAAGAGCATCCATTGTTTTGCACAGCATTGCCAAAAAGGTTCTAAAAAGGCATAATTACAAATTGTGATGAACACCTCAACATTCATTTTTAGTTTATATGGCTCCCTTTGGTTATCTTAGTGATATGCATTAGATGCACATATTTCTCCTCCTTTTTAAGCTTCTTCCACAGTCATTTCTACAGAAAAGAAAACCCTCATATTGACAATGAAAGCTATCACTGGACTGTGACAGTAAAAAACAATGCTCTACAGACAAAAAGGACAGGCATGCACTGTGTTGACATACATGTCAAGACTGTACATTTATCTACATACCTCCTGGGTAACACTACAGCTTCTAAATTCATAAATTACCTAAAAATGCTTTATCTGGCTGTTCCAATCTTGCTTGCATTGGCAAGCATTGGCCTAGAGATGGAGAAAGTCCCAGTCATTTGAGGAAAGATTTCAGTACGAGTATTGTTATTTCAACCCTAAATATATATATATATGACTAAAAGTTGAGTCATACAGGGGTTTTCTGAGGTGTGTCTCTTTTATTCTAGGCATCATTCACAGGCAGAGGGATAAAACCCCTGAAAACAAACAGCATAAATAATCTGTCTATTAAACCAGATTCTTCCCTAATTTTCATCCTTAATTATCAGCAATTTCCAACTAGTTAAACATCCTTCTCATTGACAACGAATCTCCCTGTTGTCTGCTCCCCAAACTGAGCAGATATATATTATTCTGTATCCTGAAACTGGTCAAACTTTGAGTCTGACAAATTGCAACAGTAGGGGCAGGAGGAGGGAAATCTAAAGCAAAGGCCCTTCCTCTGACAGTATCTAGTCATTCACCAATGTCAAGAAGACAGCTCAGGGGAGTGACCACAGAAAAATCATCTGTATATCACTTATTACTAATAAGACATAACAGGACAAGCATTTTCAAAGATAAACTACTGTCAGGCATATTTGCAGTGTTATAGGCCAGAAATGCCTGACACTTCCCTCGAGGTAAGAACTCTGCTGATCACAAACCACTTCTGCATTCCTGCCTTTCAAGGTAACTGGTTTTCTACTAGTTAGGTCTTAAAAAACCTTTCCAGAGATCCTCATCGTCTAATCTGGCAATGGTGCAATTTATCTAGCATTAAGTGTCTCTTCCTATGGTTTAAAGACATTGGAATCCTTTTTGAGAGATGTATGTGTAGTTTTGTTGTTGTCTGTGACAGAGTTTAACCAGATAAAAGAAGTAAGGCATGCAAGCATCTCAGCCACAGCTTTGATGTAGTCTTCAAAACCTTCATTTAAAAGAGTAAACGTCAGCACTCTGTGCAAAAAAGACACATTCTGCATATTTTTCATTTTAGAAATGCAATTTCAAAATTCTAACTTTCTGTCCATACACATAATCTGTGAGAGATGGATCACCTGTTAGGACAAGACTCCACGTGCAACACACTTCTACATACTTTTAAATACAGCAAAAACAAACTGATTTGAGATTTAAAGAATTCTAATCTGGATTCAGCAAAAGGAATCAAGAGGATGATTCAAGGAAAGGATTTTGTTCAGGACCTAAACATGCCCAGAGAGTCCTAAGCTATTCTTTATTGTAACTCCATATCCATTCTTCAGTTGGAGATAAAACTTCCATCGGTGAGATCAGAACGTGAATTTCAGACATGGGTTGAAATATTACAACTTCTGAATGGATTTGGACTGATGATACAATAGGAAACTTTCTATGTAATGGATTCACCCAGCTTTCTCTTTATTGTCAGTTTGGCAACAATAATCAGTTAAGGATAATTTTCAGTGACTGACCATTTTTGTTTGCCTTGAGAAAGCTGCATATCACTAGTTTTTAGTAAAAACCTTTCCCTTTATTAGAAACATAATTTGAATGTAAAAAGCTTCTGTGCTGTTTTTGTGTAGAAGTGATTATACATCCAGTATAGGAGTGACCAAACACTTGAAGATTAAAACAGTGGATTTTTTCCTTTCAGAACAAGTGACCCCAAGCCAAGCCAGTCAGATCCTTCTGCAGAGTTCCTGTGAGTTTTCCATTAAGCAGACAAATGATTCAAAACTAAGAACTACTGTTTGACAACATAAGTTGTGCATGGAACCCCAATACTAAACATTGTGCAGTACTATTCCCTGTGTGGCTCAGAACGGCTGAAACACTATACAACTCATTTGTGAAAAGACTTTAGTGCTCAGAACTATTAGTTTAAAATATCGAAGTTATCAGTGTTTTACCACATCCTTATTAAAAACCATTACCACTGTGTGTGTATATATATATATATATATGCATATAGTTCTTGTGACAAATTTTACTGTATAGCTGAAACATACTATAGTTCTTGAAGAAGAATATTACATCTTAAGTACAGAAAGTCTTGCAGCACTTAACAAATTATCAGAAACCACTTTATGAATATTCAGTTCAGTTCATGCAGCACAAATTTAGCTCTGTCAATAGCAGCACAGAATTTCTCACACAGATGTTTTATTTTGTTTGATATGGAAAAAACACATCCGAGATTATAGATTACATTTTCATCAATATATTTGTGAAAACTCCTGAATGTAATGTCAGAATACTCTTTGCAGCGACTAGTACATTTGGATATACTTAGTGCGAACTAATACCTCTTCAGCTGGAGAACATAAAACCAGGTATGTTTAGAGCTGTTGTCTCTTCTCAAAAAGACATCACATACTCTTACTAAGAGATTCAATAATCAAACAACTAAGAAGTCGTAAGATCTTATTTTTACATTTATAGACAGCCCCTAAAAAAAATCCATCCAAAGCACAACACATTTTGCTAAATTACTTTACCTGAGATTGACAAATCACAGCAGTAGCATCAGACAGCAGCAGCTGGCTGATGCCAATAAATCCCATATGAATTCCTGTCATTCTCCAGGGAATTGTAGCATTAAAAGCCTCAAAAAGAGATTAAGCAAAAGAGCTGACCCAAAGAACTGAAGATTCAACAATTAATTGAAAGCTTCATATTTGCTTGTAAATCCAGCAGAGTTGAATTTGTCCCACTTTATCCCATGGCTAACAAAAATCTGAAGAAGCACTGCTGACAAATATTTCACTTGCAAAACAATGGTACAAAAAGTCATACACTCGCAATACAATTCACTGGAGAAAACACAACAATCATGCTGGCAGCATAAAAAAAAAAAAAAAAAAAAAAAAGGACAAGTCAATCCTTTCAAATTAGTTTTAAAAGAAAGAATATTTCATGTGATTTTAGTCTTCTGAAAGATTCTAGAAAACTCTGCAAATAATTTCAAATAATGAATTCTTCTAAGAATACCATCTGTGCAGGGAGGGTCCCCAGGTATTTTTGTTTCTAACTTTTTTCCTATGATATCCTTCCCTTCTTTCCTGCTCTCTGCATTTTTTACATTGTATCCAATTTCAGGGAAAACAACCTTAATTTGGGGGCTGAAACAAAGTTTGTGCATTTTGTAATGAAGACCATCTGAGAAGAGTTGGCAAACCTGTCGTAAATAAATCATCAATAGAACATCGACATTAAATTCCCTTTTATGGTTTTACATCTGCAAAGCATAGCTTTTACACTTTTGCAGCTATAATTTAAAGGATGATAGCTAGAAAAGGTCATCTTTCAAGATTATGAGAGATAAAGATTGCTAGGAATGTAGACAGTTATGAAGAGTGAGATGCTTAAAACACAGCACTCTCTTGTGTGTGGCAGGAATGTGACCATTGCTGGCACAGTGATTTTGGAAACCTGCAGCGTGGTCAAGGATTGAGTGGACTTTTTCCCTAGCTGTCTACATGAGCATGTAGAAAACATTCCACTAGCTACAACAGCTGTGTTAGTGACATGGGTACTATCAAAAATTTCTCCATTTTCAGAAGTAATTTCTGAAAATCAGCAGTATTTTAGGTAGCACTACCATATCCTAAATATATTATTGCTATTACCTTTTTGCATTTCCTTTTCCCTCTCTTTTGAATTTAGATATGGGGGCAATTCTTAAGTTAGTTCTGAAATTCAATTTACACATAGCACCCTATGATTTACAGTCATTACAGTTTTTTGTATTATTTGATGACAAGCTCATGAATCAACATGGATCAAATAATTTTATCTGGCTTAAGTGCCAATGTTCCCCATGCTAATTCCATTTAGTGGACCTTGATTGTTACACAAGAAGCTTTGAATATATTTGTTTTAGTTTTTAAACTTGTCATAGTTTGAAATGTGAGACTAATAAAAGATATAAAAGGATGACTCTGGTCTTAAATTGTGAGAAAAACTGCAGCACTGTCTACTGCTGGGGGTATGAACTGCTTGGCAGATACCTCCTAACTGCTAATTTTATTTACTGGCAAGATGACACCTGACAGGGCTATCCAATCACATGCTGTTCACATACTTGAACTAGGATGTTCCTGAAGTCTGAACTTCATTTTCATGCTGAAACTTCCTGAAGATTAATCTTTATTCTTGTCTTTCAGGCTTCAATTATGTCTTCAATGCATGGTCCTTGAAATTATAAAAATACATATTTTAGTATTTATTGATAAAAGTCAGTGAAGCCATTTCTCTCTAACTGTTACACTTTGAAAAGTTAATTACAATTACATGCAGCAGAAACACATTTTCAGCTTTGTTAGTCTGGATATTAAATTTTGAAATCTTTAATATACTCTAAATTAATATTATACCTATTAATAGTTATCAAACAGACAATCAAAATAGGTTTTTATGGTAAGAAGTTCTAGTTTTTTCTTCTCCAGTGCCATAAGCCCTGGCCCACTGAACAGGAGACAAAACATCATTTTCAGAAATCTCAAGCAACCAAAGCTTCTGGTTAAGACAAGGGCTTCTGTGGTCGTGCACACCTTCATGGAGGAGAAACTAAAAGTTAGAAAACACTTTGAAAACACTGGTCCTTATATCTGAGAAGATTGAGAAAATAAGGAAATAAAGGTATTTCTGTAGGGAGAAACCAGCTAAGTCAACTGCCAAACATGCCAACCCTTCAGTTTCTTGTTAGATTAAAATAAATGGTGATTCAGTTGATACAGCTTGTGGTCACGAGGAAGGAAGAGTATTACAATCTGGTTCTCCCAAATTTATCATTACTATCCGTAGTGATAAAACTGTCTCATTCCAGAAAAAAAAAAAAAAAAAAGTGTTTAATCTGTAAAAGAGGCTTAATTTGTAATAATTTCACTTTTAAAAAATTTACCAAACATAACTTCACCTATTTTTAGGCAAAACAACTAGGTCTTTATAGTAATTCATTGCTTTTAACTTTTACAAATGGTTTTAGAAGCAGGCTGATATTTTTGTTGCTTGGACAATTTAAAATGAACAAAAATTTCCAGATTCTCAATTTTATTAATCTTATCATTACAATAATTTCAATTATAAGAATTAGTGCTAATAATTAGACAGAAAATATCTACTGCTTTATGTGAATTGTTAAATCGAAACAAATTAAAAAATACATTCCTTGATTAATACATGGCACAGATTTCACGACTACTGTTTCAGACCTGAGGAAAATATAGTTAATAGAGGTAAAATTGGATTTAGTCAATAAACGTTAGCTAATATCTGGAGTTTGACTAATTATAGAAATAAAGCAGAATATGATTATTCTAACTTTCACAGCAATATAGGTATTTTAAAACACAAGCAGGCAGTTCTGAAGTGCCCTACAGATACACTAATGCATTCAAAATAATGTTAGTTTTAATTATCACACACAAGGGAAATACAGGAGAATAGGAAATATTTTAGCAATTACATATACGCAGACTGAAATGGAGGACTCAAATCGCAGGATTTAACCAGGAGAATTACTAACTAAAGGCAACTGAACAAGATAACCACATCTACAGCTTCCTTACTCCCCACCATATACATACTGATTTATTGTATCTAGAACTGAAAAATAAATTCTATAAATAGATAAAAATGGAAAAGATCAGTTATTTTCTCCTTGATGCAGAATCTCCAACTATAATACCTTGATTTAAAAAACTGTAAAAGACCTCTTTAAAAAACAGTAAAAAACTGTCTGGATGGCCGGGCCCAGAGAGTTGTGGTGAACGGAGTTGAATCCATCTGGCAGTCGGTCACGAGTGGTGTCCTCCAGGGCTCGGTGTTGGGGCCACTGCTGTTTAACATCTTTATTGATGACCTAGACGAGGGGATGGAGTGCACCCTCAGTCAGTTTGCAGCTGACACCAGGTTGGATGGGAGTGTTGATCTGCTTGAGAGTAGGGAGGCTCTGCAGAGAGACCTGGACAGGCTGGAGCCATGGGCTGAGCCCAACTGGAGGAGTTTCAATCAGGCCAAATGCCGGGGGCTGCCCTTGGGCCACAACAACCCCCAGAAGCGCTACAGGCTTGGGGAGGAGTGGCTGGAGAGCTGCCAGTCAGAGAGGGACCTGGGGGTGTTGATTGACAGCCGGCTGAACAGGAGCCAGCAGTGTGCCCAGGGGGCCAAGAAGGCCAATGGCATCCTGGCTTGTGTCAGCAATAGCGTGGCCAGCAGGGACAGGGAAGGGATCTGACCCCTGTACTCGGCACTGGTGAGGCCGCACCTCGATTCCTGTGTTCAGTTTTGGGCCCCTCACTACAAAAAGGACATTGAATGACTCGAGCGTGTCCAGAGAAGGGCAACGGAGCTGGTGCAGGGTCTGGAGCACAGGTCGTACGGGGAGCGGCTGAGGGAACTGGGGGTGTTTAGTCTGGAGAAGAGGAGGCTGAGGGGAGACCTCATCGCCCTCTACAGCTCCCTGAAAGGAGGGTGCAGAGACCTGGGGATGAGCCTCTTGAACCAAGTAACAAGCGATAGGACAAGAGGGAATGGCCTCAAGTTGCGCCAGGGAAGGTTTAGACTGGATATCAGGAAGCATTTCTTTCCAGAAGGGGTTGTTAGGCGTTGGAATGTGCTGCCCAGGGAGGTGGTGGAGTCCCCATCCCTGGAGGTGTTTAAGAGTCGGGTTGACATAGCGCTGAGGGATCTGGTGTAGCTGGGAACTGTCAGTGTTACGTTAATGGTTGGACTGGGTGATCTTCAAGGTCCTTTCCAACCTAGTTGATTCTGTGATTTTTCCCAAAACATGTTTCATTTGAGGATTTCATTTCTTCTGTTTTAAATTTTTCTTGCTTTGTTTCAGACTTACATGCACATGCAAAATTGCACTGTAAAATATTCTACTCTGGTATTCTATAACCATGAAAATACCTCCAATAAAATTACAGGAACAATCACTAACTCCAGAGAAACTAGCACTATATACTTTTGATTCTTCACTCAAACAAATTTCAAACTTAGTAGTTATTTGAAATAATTTGAAATATAATTCATATAGATTTTATATTGCATTATTTTGTAAATTAACATTATATCCAGTTTATATACATGTTATTTTACCATTAATTCATTTTATCAACCTTTTAGTTACACATAAAGATACGAAGTTGTTTTTGTAAGAACTATTTCCTGAGGTTCCTCCATTCATTATTATTTATTTTCTCTTTTATGCAAGTCAATACCAATAGCTCTATTATTTACATAGGAGGGGCAGCCATAAATACCTGTGTTAACTAATTTTATTATCTAAAGATTGCTCTGAAACATTCTAAGTGTTCCCTCCCAGACCTATTCAAATCAATGTTAACAGCACAGACAGATCTGCAGCCAATGTTTCAAAACTCTTGGATGTGAATTGTCTGGATTTACGATCACCTAATTTGAAAAAGCCCTTTTTTTTCTTTTTAATAACCTCTCTCATGTAATGTCATTCTGCTTTTCTAAAAAGCAGTATTAGAAATTGCTAAAAAGCAATTTCCAGAATAGCTTCTTCCAGATAATTGAATTTATTGACTGTTTTTTAAAATAAAATGCTGCCATGACTTGAAACAAACATGAAGCAAATTTGTATTTATGCACACTATAGTAAGGCTTCCATTTTGGGGATTGTAGGGTGGATTTTTGCCTTTGTATCTACAGGAACACAAACAGTACAACATTCTTTGCCAAACAACAGCTGGAAAAGACACTAAATTCCAACAAAATCTTGGCTGAAGAATCATCTAAGCCTTTGACTGTCTAATCATATGCCCAGTGAACCACAGTTTATCCTATCTGTTAGGCTGTAAGGTCTCTGTGACAGTCATTTTTTTCCGAAATGAAAAAATTTATATGTTGGATGACAGTAAAAGCAGAACATCACACACCCAGGAAGTAGATTTGACCCTTTGAAATGTCATGTATGACTAGTCTGTACAGTCAACATGAATCAAACACATTTCTGAGTACAATTACTGTCTGTACTGCAACTGATGACAGAATTGCCCTGGGTTTCAGTGGGTCCAAGATGCGAATCTCAAACTGTAAATTTTCTTCTGTTTAAAATTTTGGGCTTAAAGAGGACTTTAGACATTGACAGACTCCTGAATACACTTGCTGTTATATATATAAATAATACTACTGGAGAGCAAAGCTGGCTAGAATGCTTTGCTTCAAAACACTTCCCTGCTTTGCTGGTTTTGCAAATTTTGTCAGCTTAAAATGTCACCTTAAATTTCTGAGCTTCAGTATCTATTACATTTAACATTTAAATATTTATGCAATACTTAAAACACTAAGATCTATGAAAGAGTATTTCAGTGATTATCCTGCACAAATATTTTCTTTCTCACCTTTTTCATCTTAGTTGTAAATGGATTCTTTATTTTGCTTTTAAGAAAAACACATGACTTTATAATTCTCAGAAGTCCATAATATATCAAGTTTGATTTTAAAAAAACCTTTTTATTTAAAACTGTTTTTCCCAAAGAGAACAAAGATATGATTTTCTGCTTTTATACTGCAGGAAGTCCCCTGGAGGAAGTCTCTATTAAAAATAATTTTTTTGAATTGATATATTTTGATTAGATTTTTAAAGTGAGAAATTCTATGGAGATTATCATCTAAGTAACAAAAGAGTTTGAAAAAAACTGAGAAGAGAAAGTGTCTTAATACCACAATTGAAGTGCTGGGTTTTTTAAAATTCAAGTTCATAATTTAAAATGTCCTCAGCTAATGGAAAGCCTACAGAAGAAACAGAAGCCTAATAGATGCTTATGATTCTGTGCTAAATTAATGGTGTTATCAACCTAACAGTACTTGTGCCTTTAAACATCTTGTCATAAAACTTTAGTTCATTTTTATTATGAATGTTATTTTATTCAGATCCTTTCCATTTCACTCAGTAAAATAATTTCTGTGATGGATTTTCAAATAAGGGAGGTAGGAGATGTTGAATTGAAAGTGCAAGAATTTTAGGAAGTTTACATTACTGAATTAGCATTACATGCAGCACTTCAGTAAAACCTGGGTTTTTACAACAAATTTTTGTCTCTGGAAAGACATGAAAGGTAAAGACAAAATCTATGCTCATTTTAAAGACAAATTTTAAGTGTTTATCTTCTGGAAGGGATATGACTTCACCTCTTCCCATCGTATATTTTATAATCATATTTGTATAGCATAAGCCCTTGGTGCTATATAAACAATGGATAATTAAATAATATACGTAATCAGTATCCAACATTATATTATTTTACTAGTTACCTGGAAACCACCCTAGAAAACATCTGTGCAGAAATACAGTGAAAAAGGCATGTACAAATTATATTTTCTTTTCCCCTAATTAGACCCTATCACAGCAGCATCTCTTTTTCAGAATGTAATAAAGTATCATTAGCAGAAGTGCAATCCTGTTAGACAGAACTGTTGAATTTCTTTTGATTTACAGTGTAGACTATGTATGTCTGCTAGGTCTACTCTGAGCCTACCTGACTTCCGACCCATCCAGGAGCCCTGTGCCTGTCACTGGCACCAAGCTAAGCCTGGTTCAGCTGCCTGGTCAAGAGAGGTCATACAAGCAGGGACGGCACTTCCAGTCATCACACATGCCATACACGGCCGTATCAGGCTCAGAGCGCAGGCAGAATGAGTTTACATTTACCAGCAAAATATTATATTGGTGCACTGTTTGTTGGGGAATAGCTGGAAGATAACATCAAAGTCATTCACAGCTTGTTTGGATTACAGGGGCATTATTTTGAAATGGCATTTCACAAGGCCTAACCTTAAATTATCTGTTTATTTTAAATTATCTTTAAGGTCTAATCTTAAATTATCTGTTTCTACAACTATATGGCAATTACTGGTTTGGCTAGGTTTTTTTTCAGGGTACTGGTGAAAAGACTGAGCCAAACAATGGTTTAAATCAGACGAAGTAGCCTCAGTTCACTCGAGGCTGAATCTGAAAGCAGGGAGAAGCATGCTGGTGCTACGCTTCTTTCTCAGAGAAATATAGTTTTCTGAGAGCAGCAAGACTCTGAGCAACACACCCGTATGCTCAAGGGAAAAAGCAGTGTGTGCTAAGCCATACAGGCCTCATGAATATCAATGTGATCAAATACTGTCCATAAATCCAGTTTCCTGCTTACTTCTAAAATATTCCGGTCAGCCAAGAACTGTCAAGCACTTCCTCGGGGACATGGAGGTCCTGGAGACATGACTGTGGATCATTCTGCCACTATATCCTGCTTGTTACTGTAATAATCCATCTCTTCAAATTTGGAGATTTCAGCAAATTTTTCGAAAGTTAGTAAGCATTCCAATACATTTCAGTGGTTCAAGGTTATTTCCTTTGTTGGTGATTCAAGTTACTTGAGAGCAAACGTTTAGGACTCACTGAAGCCCAAATAAAACGTGCGAGTGTGTGCCTGGAGGCCTGGCGCTGCTTTCGGGGATGAAAAGCAATGCAGCCGGGGCAGAAAAACAGTGGTGGAAATAAGAGGCAAATATTTGACTTTATGCATGTAAACCTGAGGCTATGTTTATGACAAATTACTTCTGGAGGTAATTTATTAGAAATCAGGCTGGATACAAAATGTTCTGTGTCTGCTCTGCAAGCATAGTTCTCATACTGTGAAGGATAGGGTGGGGATAGGGAGAGCAGCTCTTGTAGCACATTAGGAACAGCTTAGAGGCCAAACCACAAAATGCAAGTTAAATCCATAACCCTTATGAAGGCAGAATAACATTCAAGGGGCCATATTAGGTCACTTCTTATGCAGTCTGTACTTCCTTTTCCTTGGTTTAACTGTAACCAGCGAGTCCATACCTCAAGCCTGTGACAACCCTGTCATCAGGGAACCAACTACAGCCTTGCACTGCTCACATTTATATAGGAGACATGACTACAAGCTGCTATCCTACAAAGGACGGATGGTGTGGAAAAGCTGAGTGTGAAGTATTTATTATTTTCTTCTATGAGCTATTTGAACTGGAGACACCCAAACTTACAATATTTAGGGACTTTTTAGTGGTTTGTTTGGGGGTTTTGCATTGTTGTTTGTTTGGTTTTTTTCCTAGTCTTTCAATTGCAAATACTTATATTTTTAAAGGAATTTGTTGGTTGATAGGAATTCATCAACACTGATGTATTGTAAATACAAGTGCTGAAATAATACTGGAAGTACAAAACATGTAATGATTATATATGACCTACTCATTAAGCAAGGATATAAAGTTACAAAAGGGGTGAAAGAAACCTGTGTAGGATTTGTAAAATAGACTTGAATGAGTTTTGAAGCTACTGTTCCCATTTGAATAAAATATTGCTGCAGAATGAAGGAAAGGCTCTAAATTGCACATTATTCCTCTGTCTTCATATTCTTTCAATCCAGCTGCCTCATAAAACCAAGGACAATTATTTTCCAAACCTTGATGGAGCTACATTCACATCTGTTTGCATTGTAAGGCAGCTCAGTACATTTCCATCCAGAAACAGATATTTACCAAAGACTAAGATTTTAAAGCTCAATGTAAAAGTCCCAGGTACTGATTTATTACATTGGTGGCACATGCAAAAACAGCCATATGAGACAAGAATGAGACAAGCACTCAGGATTTGTGTTGTGGTCTTTGAGAGGTGGCTGAACTATACATTTAGTTTATGCTGCTCTCTGTTGCCCTTGAGAAATATAGGATCCACTGTCTGAACCATTACCGTTTTCCTTACTACTCCTGCTGGCTTTTGTGATCATTTTAGATTGCTCTTGCTTTAGAAGGGCAAGTATGCTTAGCAGAGAATGATAGCCTATACTCCATCCATCTTCTACATGTTCACTTCAGGTCAAATTGTTATTATTTACCAAGCTCACCATACAGAATTTACAGTGTAAATTACACAAGACAGACAGAAGGGCACATAATATACAAGCAAAACAATAGTTGCGTTCTTATGTTGCACATGCTTTTATTTCCCTCTTCCTTCTCATTTGTGGTTTGTTTGGTTTGGTTTTGGTTGCTTTTTTGGTTTTTGGGGGGTGTTTTGTCTCTGATTCAAGCCTTTGCTTTTCCCTTTTTAGACACATTGGACTCAATTTGCAATGTACAAAATAAGACTACTAAAATGATTAGTCAATTGTGAAATGTGTCGAAAGGCATCTATCTGCCTATCTAAAAAGCTGCACCTCATGCATCCCCACATTTATTCCCCCCCCCCTTCATATAGAATAACAAGCAAATGTAATATATTCAGAGTAATCATTATTATTGCAGCACCATCATTCTCATGAATAAGGATAACTGGGTTATGTTACACAGCTTGTTTTTTTCCAGGTATATAGCTTATTGGGTCTGAATGCAGAATAACAACTCTGCCACTCTCCTGCAACTACTATAGCACAAAAGCACCTTAATAGCTTTTCTCTTTCTGGAGACAGATCTCTCTTGTTTCTACAGAAAATGGAAGTACGTCTCAATTTTGTACAATCACTTTTGTACCTCAAGGGAACAGATATAACACTTCTACATTTTTGGTCTACTGTTACTGCTTCATTACATCTCTGAAATCAGACTAATCAGGATAATAAGAATTTTTCAGGGAGTACGTATTTTTATTAATCATCCTCTGGCTCCATGGCTAAGGGAACTAAATAGATTGCAGCCTGCACAGACGTCAGGCATACAGCATAAACACTAAGCCTGTGAAAATGGCTGATGTAGCACAGCAGAACAGGATCTGTGCGGCTTTTAGTAGCAATTTCTGTATAATGCCAAACAGCATAAAATATAGTATAATTCAGAGTGTTCCTTTGATAGTAGAAGGAATAATTAATGCAAGCAGTTATTATGGAAGAACACAGCCAACCTCATCTGCATCAACAGTACTCTGCCAAACTCCTTATATTTGTGATAAATTGTAATTTCCAGGCCATTTTAGAGTCCCTTTGCATGAATAGTGTGAAGGGCAAAAGAACTAATAAAAAATGAGAAACCCTGAAATATAAATTAATTTCAGTATGAGGAGTTAGACTTTCTTAGGTACATTAAGTTTCATATTGAGCATGAAAACACTGAAAGAACCCCCTGAAATTTTGTTCTGGTTTGATTACTATATAAACCTGGCTCTCAGAAAAGGACTCAAAATAGTTGATGCTGAAGCTACTGAAGATTTGTCCATAACATCATGAAAAACATTTCATCAACTTTCACTTTCTTGGAACTGTGTGATCAAAGTGAGCTAAATCATTAATCCTGCTTTTGTAAGAAAATGTGTGAGACATCTGCTGGCAGCACATTAAAAAATACAGCTTCTTTTTTTTTTTTCTACAGGCTAATATAAGAGCAGATATGAAGTCTAGTTCAAAACCCAATAAGATTAGTACAGTCAGTCCTATTAGCTTCAGTGGATTTTTTTTTTTTTTTAATCAGACCCCTAATATGTAAGAGGCTTAAAAGAGAGCTAGTATGCTTAAGTCATCTTTGGTGTTTGTATTTTTTTTTCTTTTCTGGTTAGATATGCCAGCTATCCTCCTTTCTCTGCAGTGGTAAAATGCAAATTGAAGACTTGCAGCACTACCAGAATGAGACAAAGGGAACAGCTGAAAAATACGGAAGCAAAAAGAAATTTTTCAAAAGACACAAGAACTTTGAAAATAACTTTCAAATATATATATTGTAAATCTATTCTGCAATGCACAGAAGATGCAGAGTTGGGCAAAGCTTACTGGCAGAATTGGCTTTTTAGGATCACATAACGTCTTTGGGCTTCACCTAACAATCTCAAATTCTGGTGATTTTCATTTTTTTTTCTCTCTAACCCTCAGAAGTCATTACAGTGGCAAACAGAACTGATTCACTGCTATTGTAGATGGGAATTCAACTCAAAAAATTTGCCAAGTTATATCTGCTCTCTACATATATGGTGAAATGGAGAGATAATGACATACATGCATGGAGGCAGAGACAAATCAAAACAAACCACCCATCTCTCTCCACACATTTCAGTTTTATGGCCTACTAATTCAAAATTAATTACCATTTGCATAACAGCAAGTGAAAGTTTTAACTTTCAAAACCACATCAAATTATTTATCCTGTGCAAATTCTATTGAATAGTATTCTACGTGTTAGACTGATGGGAATAGGACACATTGAAGTGAGTATGGAAACATAAGTCTATCAGCAAGCCATGGAAAGTAATCACTGAAGTGCTAAGGCTTAGACAATAAGCCCAAACTAGAGTTGACCTATAGATGAATCCTGTATATTTTAGAACTGATAACATTTGTGCTAACATATTATACTAAGTTAGAACAAACCACCTGTTCTGATGTAAAAGGTGGAAGTGTTGAAGCCTGAGCAACAGGCCCTGAACCAAACCTGTTAACTCAGTATGTAATCCTTAATGAAATATGCATGAAGGGTGTAGCTACCTTGAATGTATCTTCTCCTTCCTTTGTATGTGAATAGAATAACAGAGTCATGGAAGCAAGTGTCTGTCCCCGAGACCTGATGTCAGACCTTGCGCATAATTCCATCAGATACGCAGAGAAACTCCCTTAGCTTCTTCCTTGAGCCCTGGCCAGGCTCTGGGGGGAACCTAATGAGAGACTGAAACCAGATATTTCCACTTAAAACAAAGGTGCCAGCTATTCTGGCTTGCTGACTTTTAGTATATAAGGCTGGACCCGCTCACAGTGACTTTGGCAGCCTCACCTATGGGTGGACGCACCGCCTAGGATTTCCCACTTGCCGGGGCAGGCTCTCCAGATCCTCGCTGTAAACGGGGCTGCCCAGCCACTGCGGGGCTGGGTGATGGTAAAGTATGTAAGTGGTGATGTTTCTTTCTTAATCGCTATTCTCTCTCTCTGAGGTAGTAATAATTTGATGCATTACGCTGTATTTTCCTATTTGTTTAAGCGTGCTGTTCTGTCTTTTCTTACTGTATGTTTTCCGTATTATTCTGTTATATTATTTAGTTACTTGTATAAAATATACCTGCTCTTTTCACTCTGGTGTCTGAGTTTAACTGGTATTCCTAATCAGGAGAACAATCACTTAAATGATGACCATATTTTTTACTGTAACTTCCAGGTAAATGGTTCATAATTAGAATTGTTTAACTGCTGGCAAACAGAAAAAAAAATTGTATGCACCCACCTAGAATTATCTGCCAGAAGACTTCACCTTGAGGTTTCTCATGCTTTTTCCTCCATCCTTAAGATAAAGGAATGTTTGGGGTAAATTTTCTCCTACTTATTAACATAAGAGGAAATACATTTGCTAAGGTTGAGATGTTCAGGCAGACATAAGTGTTCTTGAAAGATCTATTACAGGCATCTATGTCAATATTAAACATGAAGTGGTTTTTCAAAACAATTTCATGCAATTTTTTCTCAGATCAAGCATCCCAAGCTATCCTTTTAAACTTTCTGTTTACTCAAGTATTATGAGAAGCTTTCTTTGAGAAAGTGAAAGAGATGCAATGTATTTACAAGTGGCATGTCTACACTGAAGAATTAAAAAAATGGAAACCCATACACTTGGGAAATGACCTTTCACTAAATTCCATAGTTACTTTTTTCCCACACCCTTCTTTCTACAGAGGTACATTTAAGATCAAAATGCCTTGCCAACAGAAGATGATGTTAAGTACTGACAGCTCAAGACACAATAATAATAATTAATGTGACTGAATAAAAAGGAAAAATGAAACTCTAATTACTCCCTATAACCTGTGTTTCTATATTGAGTTGCCACATAGCTGATGACTCTGAGTCATTTGCAGGGTTTCTTCAGGTTTTTTTCTTTTAAAATGAACAGAAATAAGCAGTTCCTCCTTACCATCTACAAAATCCCTAGTAATTCCCAATCATCAATAAACATCCAGGATGAAGATCTGAGAGTCAGTGACACAAAGAACACAAAGACCTTCAGGCCTTTCACAGGAATTTGTATACAAATGGCATTTTTTAAAACTGAGTAAAGGACGCAGTTTTGATGGGGTGAACAAACTAATCAGAAATGTGATGTTGTGGTAAGGGAAATTGTAAAGAGTTTGTGAGGAAAGAAAACAACACCTAAAGCAAGGTCTATGGTCCTACTGGCAATTACATGACCCTAATTTTTTAGTTTATTTCAATTAACTTTGCAATTTGGAATTTCTGAATTTTCTTTCTTTTTTTTTTTTTTGTGTGTGTGTTCAGAAAATGATTCACTGGCTTCACTAGACTTCTTTAAAGACTAGCAAAGATGCTTATAATTAAGACATCCCTCAGGACTAAACACAAAGCCATCAAAAGTGCTGTACATGGGTGACTCTGAACATTGAGAGCAAGCACAAATGCAGAAATGCTTAGCTTTCCTAGACTGAAAATTCCTACCATTTTCAGTCATCCATACAGTTTTAACAGACAAAGACCTCTTTCCAGTCACTTATAAACATAACCTTCTTCATATAGATACTCTCTTTTCTGGAAAAAAAAAGGAACCATGGAAATCATTAGCAGAAATGCTATTTTTTAAACACAATTTCAACGCTCAAACATGATTTTCAAAAGATGGAGTTGAATGCTAATCAGGAACTAGAAAAATAGCTCTTCAGAGTGAATTTTTTCTATATGCTGCAAAAATGTAAAAAAACAAACCCCAAAAAACAGACCCAAGATTATATCCTGATTTTTGTTTTTACAATTGCCTGACCTGTACAAATTAAGAGTAGGACTACACAGAATTAAGAGGCAGGAGGAGTTGATTATCCACACCTGTATTGTATTCCCATCCTTAGTGCTACCTGGATGAACCACTCAAGACAGTTCATTTCAGTCACACAGGAATTTAAGAGCCTTATGAGTGAATTCTTCAGTCCCGTGTTAAACTCCCAGACTCTCTGCAGATGCCTAAGGAATAGGCCCATCATTTGAGAACAGAGTGAAGAAATGCCAAGAAGAGTTGAAGCTAAGTCCTACCCTTAAAAGTTGATTAAGCAGTTGATTCAGTGATAGTAAGTAATGCCTGTCCTCACACAGACATTTTATCTCTAAGTCTCTCATGGAATTAAGCACTTCTTCAGCGTCACTGCTTTTTCAGCAGTCTTCAAACCTCTCCCTCCTGTTTCAAATAATGTTGAATATTCTCAGGAAGATCTGCTTGAATAGAAGGTCAGTTGATATATATCTACAGATAGATAGATAGACAGACAGACAGGCAGACAGACACACCTCAGGCAAACAGACCATACTGGAAAAAGGTGGCAAAGCTGTACCATTACATAAACTATCAGATTTGTCTCAGTTATTATTTCATACTGTGTTCATTTTGTGCTATTGGCAATCTGCTTTCTAATTAAAGAAATTCATTTATTGTGACTGTTAAGAACTTTTTCCACCTCAGCCAGGTATAGCAAATTGCTGGGCAAGAAACTGTCTGAATTCAACAGGCTTACTTCTACACAAGTCAGATACACTTTAGTGATAGAAGAGGTGAGTCCTTCTGTTGGAGACCTGACTGCATACATCCTTTGTCCAATAAACAGATCTTTCTATGATTAAGCCTCTGACTATTGTGTCAATTCTCTTCATACTGTGTATTTCAAAAGACCTCCTTACACTCACAAGGCAGAAATAACACATACCATCTGAAAGAGAATTGCAAATGGCTCTGCTACATAAGAAGAACATTTGTATGAAAAAAATGCCAGCAAACTCTGTGAAGGAAAAAAAACCAAAAAACAACCCAAACATTTCAGTAGATTGCTGAATAGACTAACTTAGTTTTGACTGACACAATAAGGTGTTCAATTCTGCTAGCTGCTGTTTTACCTCACCACTGGAAATAGTGACAGGAACACTCATGAGTCTTCAACTCTTGGCAATCTTATTCTTGTCTGCAAACAGACCTAAAAACGTAATACACAATATTCTTGCTCATGCCTTCCTGCGAAGAGTCATTTAAAGGCATTGTGTCCAGATGTTCTAATCAGTGTTTTCAATTTACTTCTGTTCATAAACCAAATGTGTCTTAGAGATGACTTGTTCATCCCTGTATATACTTTTACACATGACCTGCTTCATACAGATTTCTATTGCGTGAAGAAAGCTTTGCCAAGAGGGTTAATCCGAACATCAAAAATCAGTATTTCAGGCCAATTTTGAGCTATTTCTATCATAAAAAATGTTTTCTTAATTATTTTTTTTTTCCTACACTGAATATCAAGAAAGCAACGTAACCAGATTCTCAGGACAGCATGGTGTTAATTGGTTGCATTTTTGTACTAGCAAATCGGCATCTTTTTTCTCCACTGAGAAATCTGGCTAATTCTGTCTCCTGTCCTGGAGCTTGGTGCAAACAAAGCTTCCCAGATTAACTATTGGCCTTTTCCACCTCAGCCTATGATTAAGCAGAATCTATTTTATGCAGGTTTGTTCCTTATGCTAAATCAGTATTTGTAGGTTTTAAGGAAGAATGCAAAAACTTCGTATGAGGTGTTATAGAACTCATGACCAGCAGTGAAAGAGAAGCTGAAAGTAGGAATTGAGAGCAAAAAGTAAGAGATTAATTTGACTTTTCTTGAACTTGACAGCATCTTGACTTGTTTGAGAATGATTCCTTTCTCTCATTAAGGCTTGGGGATGTTCCGGGAAGATACATTTTCACAGAATCTTAGCTGACTGACACTAACCTCATCCCTTGGCTTTGAGAAAACAGAAATTCTTGATGAGCTTTCCTAGTCACACTCTGACTTTTGCCAGACGTGTTTGACTATACAAGTGATGCTGTCTTCAGACTTACTGCTTCTTTGGTAGGCATTAAGGTAGCGGGGGGAAGGGAGTCAGGGGAAGATCAAAGGCTGTAGTATGTGTCACTGGCATTTAAAAAGCAACTCCCAAGCCAGAAAAACGAATGGGATGCAACTGCATCCAGGCCATCTGGGGAGCAGAGAGAAAACAAATTCATTGTGTGAGAAATAATAATTTTCAGAATCAGATCCTGTGTGTAAGGATCAAAGGAACTGGTCAATTAAGGCCATTCCATAGCAGTGAAATATATTAGTAGTGTCATATAATGCAATGACATTTATGAGTTTTTAATGGTGCCAGCAGATCTCTCTGCATCCCAAAACTGAATCCCAATACATAAACCAATTAATATTAATAATTTTCTTTAGAGATACTGTTGTGCTTATGTAAGATTCTGGCACACATATATGAATAATCATATTTAACCTCTATGGCCACAGACCTTTTTCTTACTCTGAGAAATATCTGACATGGTTTTGGGCGCTAGATAAATTATAGCCTTAAATAATGTCCACACAGTCTTCTCTGATTACAATTATGAGCTTTCTATACCTGGGATAAAGACAAAGGCATATTTATTTACATGCTAAGGCCCTCTGATATTTGCCTAGACTTTAAAGCCATCAGTTTCTCAGGCTGAGAAGTCACAGAGAGCCTATAAAGGCTGTCTTTCTTTTAGGAATAGATGGAACATTCCTCCCTGATGTGAAGTGAATTCAGAAGTGAGCTATCTTCTAAATCTCTCACTTCCCACTGTTATTTTGGCTGTCACTTACAGTAATCTAACAAAGTGAGGGGATGAAACTACACTCCACACTATTATTATGTCAGAATTTTTTTTTTTTTTTGAAAACACAATGTAACAACAGTGAGCAAAACCATATTGCTACGTGGCAAGCACAGCAGAGGGAAACATTTAGAAAGCTCAAGGGCTTGCAGAGAGTACAATTTTGCTATTGGTTATGTATGGAGATCTGGGGTGAAAGCTGCCAGATAGCTTGGGCAAACTGGATTTGGCTACACTAAGAAAGGGAAGTTCAGGCAACTTCGATGAGGTAAAGCTCCACTCTTACAGAGCACATTATGCGGGTTTGTTTTTCTTTTAATGCTGGGCACATAAAGCTAAGGTATCCTGCTGGGATAACAAAGCTTAAAGTAAAAAATAATCCCAAAAAGCAACAACCTCCAGTGATCTTCAAGAAAGCTGCTGCTATCTTCTACATAAGAGGACATTAAGCTCTGACTTTATAAGATTAGTTTAAGTAACAATTCACACCACAACAATGCCTAGCCCTACAAGGCTGAATCTGCATGGCCTGATTAACTGCTAAGACTCCCAAGGATTTCATCAAGTGAAACAAAATACTGTGAGGGATTTGAGTGCTACAAAAATGCTATAGCATTTGGATTTTCATCTTAATTTAGGGATTTTCTTCTCTTTCAAACTGTTACTGTTCCATACCAAGCATTCAGATTTTTCAGTCAACTTTATATGCAGAAGGTCATGTGGACCTAATTACCATAAACAGGTAAAGTAATCAAAACAAATTATAAAACCAGAAAACACCTGCCAGATATTTTAATTGCCATCCAGGTCTTTTTTTTACCTTTCCTAAACATATTTTCTTCTCCCAGAAAATTGTCTGGAAAAATAACACACATGAAGCATGGAAAACTAGGTAATTAGGGAAATGTGAACACTAACCAAAGAGGAGACAATAATGCAATAAAACATTTAGCCAACTCATGAGCTTTACATGACCCAACTTCACTAGCATTTATTCCCAGATTTTCCTCACATAAAGGGTGAATCTTATTCACTGTGTCTCATTACAGTTACTTAATGTATATTGAAAAAGAATAAAAAATGCAAATAAAATATTATTCAATAGCCTTTCAACTGAATGGGGGAAAAAAAAAACCATTTATTTTAATGTGCTTGAATAAAGAGTTTATATCAAGGCACATATATATTAGCAAATTTGTATACTGTTTTTACTTCAGCAACAGCACACATGTTCTGGACATTCTCATTCACTATTTTATTGGTGTAAATCTAGAGTAATTGCACAAATGTTAAAGTACCAGTACAGTCTGGTCTCTGAGACCAGAACAGTGAAGATTTATGAAGCACATTTCTTCTGCTTATCAAAACAGCAGCTAGGCTTCCTTACTCTCATAGTCTTATCACATGCATTTATGAGATCTGGTAGTAAAACATCAAGTAGAAGACCAAATAGTTCTTACTCCTGACATGGATGATCTTTTGGCAACTGCATGTACAAGATTTAAAGCAACTATGTCTTTGGAAGTAAGCACAACATATCTGGCATTACCTTGGAAAACTCCAGTTAAATCATAGGGATCAAAAACTCTGCGTATGTAAGGTACTTGAGAAATGGGATGCTATCATTTTCTTTCACAGTTACATTTTGGAACCAATTTATATTTGATTAGCAGATGTCTTTATTTTCTCTCACTGTCAGTCCTGCAGTTTTTATTCTTGTTACATAGCTGTAACCCTTAATTTGCACCTGATAGAGCTATCCTGGGGTCAGTGATATATTAACTCTAGTTCTGCAAGCACTTCCAGCCACAAACCATGAAGCAGCCATGCCTTTTTCCCGTCAAGAGAAGTTGGTGTCAATTTCCAAAATGAAGCTGAGAAGAGACAAAACCACTTTCTGTGAACAACTCACTATGTGCAGAGCGTGTAAAACAACACAGAGGCAAGAATAATACTTACAAACCAATCATTATTGCATTTAGGCTGAAAAATAGAAAATTGAAATTACTCAAGACATGTAATTCTGTATTAAGCTTTCACAAAGATTCACAGGAGTTTGGGGAACAAAGCAGCCGGACAACTTAGGTACAGAACTTGACAAATTGTAGAGACAGGATCATGTAGGTATGTTGCACACAATGAGATGGCATTAACTTTGTAACTCGGAAAGATCCCCATTGGTTCTCTATCTTAGATTTCTCATTTAGGATTTTTTCCATGATTGATACAACTATTTGATGAACCTCCATAATTTTAAAAAGTGCTGTGAGGGTTTATTTTGGCAAAGAAATAGAATTATCTTCGAATATAAAAATGCTGAAGGCCTTCCACAAAATTTAGCATTTTCTTTAAACTCCCAGCTAGTAAAGTGTATAGTAATAAAAATATTTTTGTATTGTTTATCATGACAGGAATGGATATATTTAACAGAAAATTGTTTTGCATGAACAAACTGCAGTTTGGTGAATAATAAGTAAGATATAAAACTATCAGTTAAAATATGCATTTTCAATTTAAAAAGCACTACAATTCTATGACAGAGTAACACAAACCAATTTAATTATGGCTTGACTATATCCATGTTGCTGGAGTGTCACCTGCTGGACACCACTGGTATGTTTGGATCAGCGATACCTAACTGAAAAGCCTCCTAATTCTCTGCTAATTTATTTTCTTACGATTATAAAAGTTTATAATAAATTACAATAAAAGTTTATAATAAAAATTAATATGATAATGAAAGTTTGTGATAAAATTTATTTTCTTATCTTCATGTTAATAAAAGAGCACACTGTTGAAGGGGAGGGGGCTCTCATACCAACCCCTACACCAATGACTTCACCTTTAATTTTCAGTGTTCACACTGATAAAATGAAAATGATAATGCTCACTTCACTGTTTGATCTCCTCATGAGAATGCTGCACCTAAGCAGACATGAAAAATGGATGACATACTTGGTAACAACTAGCTGTTCCACATATTGACACTATCTCTTTAGAAACAGCACTGTTTGCAAAACAGAGAGCCTGCACACGGAATCAAAGAACTAAAACCTCTCCTTTAGTTTAGCATGACTGCCTGAGGACTTGACTATGATTATCCTACCTTCCTGTTTTCTGTGTATCTGAGTTGCCATGAGGTACAATGCCAAATTATACAGATTTCTTTGTCTTTTAAAAGAGTGGTTGTCCAAGAATGGAAATTACATTATTTGTACCCTGCATCACAAACAAAAGGATTTAGATTACTGGATGAAAGTAAATTTCCTTTGAAATAGATCTTAAATGAAGGAAATATAGATTGTCTTTGGTCTCCGGTTTCTACATCCACATGCCTGCTCTATTTTACCATAAGATTTGTAAGCAAAGGGACAAGCTACTTAGTACCTGATTATCTTCTAGAATGTGACAGCTTTCGTAAAGTATTTGATATCAGTCTTCTAGATTTGCTTCTCTCCTCCTAGGTTCTTTATCTTTTAGATAATTTCAGATTATCAAAGATATTTAGCAGGTGCTAAATAATCTAATTTCTGCTTTTTAAAGCCTAACACAAAAATGTTTTTCTACAGCAAATTAAATTAGAAAATTAGAAAAAGAATATAGAAAGTGCAATCAAATTGGAGTCATTGAAACAGTAGTAGATTTCTCTTAAGACCATATTAAAATGAAATAGTATTAAGCATTTATTTTGACAGGAATAATTTTCAGAGTTTTAATGATTTACATATAACCTATTTCACCAGGGTTTAGTTCAACAACTGTAAAATACTGACATCTTCAGGTGGAAGAGCTATTGAAGTACATAAATAATAGGATAGGCTTAATATAAACCATCCACCTTAGAAATAATTATTCAAACAGGAGTTTTCCTTTAAAGATTTTTAAAACTTGACTCTTTTCTCTTTGAATGAATTGTGCACAGCTGCATATATATTTTCAAAGTGTTAACATAGATATGGAAAATGCCTGCAGCCTTTCCAATATGTGATTTGAGTAATGTTTTAAATAGGTGTAAAAAGACACGAAGGTTCACAAAATATCCTAGAAAAGGTCAATAAAATCAACAGTTCTTTATGAAACAGTTTTTCAAAGGATTTACTTTTTATGGGAAAGCCAACTTTTTATAATCAATTTACAATCTTGGTACAAGTGAACAAAGCACAGTTTTCCTTTAATTTCCTAATTTGTTTCTAGTAGGCCCTTTTTAATTATGTGCACCCTGGATATATGGAGTAATTTGACTGAAGTCAAGTAGACAGACTAATTCTGGGCTTACAGTCGTGACAAAGAAATTAAAATATGGCTTCATGGTGCTGTTCTCTTCAGTTTCATAGCCTTCAGTAGAGTTCAAGGCCAGATGGGTTCACTACCCCCTTATTCATATATCCTCTAAACTACTGTCTGCTTTCCACAGATCTGCCCAACTGCAATGTCATAATGAGATGCTTAACTGGCTCTCCTCGTCACCTAGAATGAGTGATGAAAGATACCTAACTCCTGTAGTGAAAAATCCACGTGGGCTATATAGTCTTAAGAGGAACTACAGCAGGATGTGTATGAACACCCAAATCCTTGACTACTTGCAAAAAAATTCTTTTTCATCTCCAAATCTGTATCTGTCCAGTAGCCCTAATTTCAATATATCCAAGGAACTGTTAATGTAGATTTTTGACACTCATTCTCAGTATACAGGTGCTTACCTGACATTTCAGGCAGCTGTTATTAGGGAAAATAATAGATTTTTCGTAATAAGGACTTTTGGTGAATTGTATTCTGGATTTGAAGGCCATAATTATATAGGAAAGCAAAAAAGCAATGGTTCTCAGATGTCTTAGTAATAGGTGATTTGAGAAATTCAGGACAAGGTAACCTAACAATGTTAAGGCCTTTCATAAAGTCCTTATAAATTTAAGCATTTTAGTATTTAATCTGTTTATCTGTAAGTCAAAGTATTGCAAACAATTTTTCTTAAACTGCAACAAGCAAGCACTCATCTCTAAATAAAACTACCACAAAACAAATATAAAAACATGGACAGATATTGCAGACATCTGATGAAACAGAATACTATTAACAAAGAACTCTGTTAAATATTCTCCTTATTGGGAATCCGTCCAGTGGAAAGTATATATTTGACTTCTCATTCAGAATGATAAAAGAGGCATAAAACGTGCAGAATAATATCAAAAAGCAAGAAAACGCAGAGTATTGACTCTTCCCACCAGAGGGTGTCAGCTGGCAGCTCAGGGCAGCCTGGCAGGGCTACCTGCTGGAGGAACTCACCTTTTTAGAGCAACCCTTCTTGTACCATAGCAGTTGCAATGCAGGGCTTGCTTGAACAAACAACACTCAAATTAATAAACCTCTTTAAACTTTTCTTCCTGATGAGGAATTCAGCAGCTTATTGGATTTCTTGTTTAGATGATATGATTCCTCTCAATGAGTCATGAGGTCCATCCTGTAAGACCTCGCACGGCAGACCAAAGGCTCGCTGCTGACCACTGGTTTCAATTTACAGCTGACAACAGAACAAAACTCTTCCCTTCTAATCACACAGTCTGTGAGCTTCAGTGTTCCAGAAAAGTTCTCATTTCACACACTGAAGCTACATGACCACAAAGATGACACACAAAGATTAGTCTGCTTATTTTTCAAAAGAAAACTCTATCATAATCACTCATAATATATAACCAGTGCCCTTACATTTGTCCTCAGACATCTTCTCCCAAATGTTTTACTTTCAGTTTTAAATGTGTAAGAGGAGGAAAAGAAAAAAAAAAAACCATCCCACAACAACTACCCAAACAAAAAAACAAACCCTCAAATATTTTCACATCTAGAGTTAGTTGTATGCAATCAAATGTTTCAGAACTCCATTATGCTATTAGTTAATTGTTCAGACAACTTATTACAAGACTACTGGTGTTATTTAGGACTGAAGAAATTCATATAAAGTCAAGTGTAAACTGTGACTGTTTGCAAAGTTCATTTCTACAGCATTTTAATTGCCTTATAATCATAAGTATTTTTAATCTTTATAAGGACATATAAATTGGAAGGTTAAGCAGATTATTTGCTTTACCATATCACCCCTCTCCCCAATTAAAAAAAAAAAAAAAAAAAAAAAAAAAAAAAAAAAAAAAAAAAAAAAGCAAACCAAACAATGAAGGAATTGAAATCAGCATGTTAAAGACTGAGAAGGAACTTAAATATCAACGTTCTTGATCAGGTATGCAATGCAGTAGATGACATTCCTGGGCATTCTGCAAAGATGCATCCTTCCTAAACCCCAAGTCTGCAACAACAATCAAGACCGATAGGTTATTAAATGCCAACTACACTGACATAATAATGGTTAATATAAATTTTAATTTCACTGAAATCCTCAGGCATTTACTTCAGAGATCATAAATTTTAGCTATAAACGAATATGAATTTCAAGTACCAGTGCAGGTCGTCTAACATCCAAACTCTCGGACAATCACAAAACAAAGTTAAGGAAAAGGTTACTTATGTGCTCAGACACTTTAATAATTTGAAAACAATTTTAAAATTTGCATGACTGAGTGAACTGTAAAAATCAGGTTTAGACAAGTAGGCTCAACTATTATGTAAATACAAAAACCCCTTCAACACCTATGGATTTCTTATCTTGATAGCGCTGTGCATCCTGACTCACTGTTTGTGTACTGTACAAACGCGGACAATAAGAAATGACTCACTTCCTCTCTCTCTAGAGGAATGACAACATACTACTTTTGCTCTCTAGAGGTCCTCCACGAGTTACAATTGCCTTAACTTTAAGGTTCTGTAAGGATTTATGCTGATCAGTGGCATCAGAAGATCTACAGCATCATGCCTCTATATCCATAACATAAGAGATCATCTCTCTTCCTGCATTCACCTGAACAATTACTCATCAAACCTGCATTTTAATAAGTGATCAATTGTAAAAATATGGTGGCAGTGACTATCACAGGTCATCACAGCTATGTCCCAAACTAGCAGTTATCTCTGATACAGTTCATTGAACTCCACTTCAACAGTGGAAGGTGCTTTCTGGTCCTGCCTTGCAACTTCATTTTTGGCAATGACAGCGTAAAGCAGCCCCTGCTTGCATCAACCTGAAAGTATGATTCTCTCTTTGAGAAGCAAGGGTGCCTGTGGAAGCCACTGAATAAAGACTGTGATGCTATGTTACAACTATAGAGAGAGAAAAAAAAAACAAAACCAAACAAGCAAAAAACACACTTAAAAATTGAAGTTTGCCTGATCAAATTTCAACAGGAGTACTCAAGGGTACATATAGCAAAGCCAGAAAGGAAGAGTACAGTACAGAAATTTGTTCTCCCAATACGAACTGTAAAGCAGGATATGGTAAATGCCATGAAGATAACAGCCTCTGTGGGTTATTATCTGGCAACTGCCGTCATTCGGTCATTAGCAAATGATAAACAAATGAAACTCCTTTTTTTCCCCTTTTTTATGTCATAGAATGTTCTCCTTTCATATTCACTGTAGTGCTATCTAAACAGAGCCTAATTGCTCTCTATGATAACTTATGATTTCCTTTCCTTTCTTAGTTTCAGTCACTTTTTCTTCCTGTTCATGTTTGGGATGTATTGACCAAGCCTCATTTTAAAATCACTTAATGTCCATGTTGTGTCTATAATCACCAATTTTGGCGCCATAGGAACTGATAGAAACTGCCTATTTTGGTAGGACATTTTCCATCAAAACACTACAAAAATATAGATGTGCTGCTGCATCTTTCCTGTTACACAGCTGGTTTAACTTTCTTGGGCTTGTTGTAAACCATCACTAATTAAGTAGAAATAAGTGGAATCGAATAATCATTTTAAAGAAGACACACAGCTCTATTAAATTAAATTTGCTCATTTAAAGTTCACGTGTACATCAAGATGGAGAGAAATAATTAAACATGGGAAAGCAAGGCTTAATGTATATGGGCATTCTTGAACTATAAAGGTGCAATAATAATTTAAAGTTAACACTTTTTTATTAACATGAATTTAACATTTTTCACTCTAATTCTCAGGAGTTTGAAGTTGTAATCTCATAATCTCTAATGTACTCTTCCTTCCTCATTGATAGACTTGCTTCATTCATAGCAGCATAGCAGGAGTCCCACTTCAGATCTCTGAGTGCCAGTTCTGACAAGCCGTTAGAGTTACTGTTCAGCAGTGTAACATTTCTACCCTGGAGTAATGCCATGGGATCTCTTCCCTGCCATCAACTTGAGAAAGAGGAATCTTGGAAGAGCAATAAATTCTACTTTGGTCAATTGGCAGACTTTCTATGGAGCCCTGTTTCTTGGCTGGTGGGGTAGACATTCCTCAGGCCTGTGTTTGCTAATCACTATGATAATGATAACCTTTTGCTCTGCGCAGAAGGGTAACCTAACTTGATCATACTGTCAATTACTCTTATCTTCAATCTTATCTTTCCCACCTATAATGTGTCATGCTCATACATCATTTCTAATTAGATGGGAGGTATCTGAAGGCAGGGACCATGTCTCTCCGTGTACAAGAGCCTGCATGCTAGGGTCTCAGTTCTGAATTTTGGGTGTCACCACAAAGCAAATGATAACCTAGGCTTCTAATTAACCTACAAAATGTAACCTCCATCTAAAAGAGATGTTAATAATGTTTACTGGATGTCACACAATGTTAGCATAAAGAGCTTTATTCTATTTTTTTAAGCAGATAACTATCAGATGCTCATGACTTTTTACTTTCAAGGGATATATATTTAATGCAGGATTGAGAAAGTGATAAAAGATTATTCAAATAATGGAAACTATATCCAAACTTCATTTCCTTTTCTATTTAATTACTAAATTAACCTCAACTGTTAGACTGGAAGATTCTTGTCATAATTACTACAACCGAGTTCAGTATCTTATAAAGTACAGGTTTTGTACCAAATGTCTTAAAGAAAATTTCAATGTAAGGACTCAATTCTGAATTGCATCCTCACCACGACACTTCTGAAAGACTATTAATCCAGTTTAACTTTGTTGGCAGTTCTTCCCTCCCTGTTTACATATACCACCTAAAGAAAAAAAATCCAACAACACAACGTCAAAATAATTCCACAAAGGTCAGAATAATTTTCATATCATTCATTCAGGATTTATTTCTTTTTTTTTTCCCCATCAGATTAACTTTCAGATCGATCAAGAAAATTAGTTGACCTAGCTTTTTCTGAAGCTGTTGTATTGACAAGATTACCCATGTATTCATATGAAATAATGAATATACAAATATGACAAATATACATACGATACAAATATACAGAGTATTGACTGAGGCCTGTAAAGACTTGTTCTGGCTATTCACTGTTAATGATAGCATGGATAGTTTTAAACATTAGCCCCTGCAAACACTGCAGTCTGTGAATGCTGTGTTCAGTCTTCAACAAGGTTTGTCAAGCTGCTTGAAGTCACCACTGGCAGCGTGGCTGCCCGATGAGGGAAGGTGCAAAGGAAGATGAAGTGCAGAAAGCACCATGTGAAAATATAGCTAGAGTTCTGGACTGAGTGTCTCTTTTAGAAATGTACTGATACTGAAAGCACGTGTGTGCTTATTGGGTTATCTAAGCAGAACACTGCAAGTTTGAAAAGTCAGCCTCAGAAATGGGCACAAAGCAAACTGTTAGGATATGCAAAATCGCATGCCATGCTAATAATGGTTCTTGGCTTATTTTTCTTCAGCTTTTCTTATAGAAGTGATGAACTAATAGATCTCTAAGATGATTTGAGAGCAGAAAACCTCTCTTTCCATCTCTTGCTATGTCATGTGACTGGAATTAAAGTTCATTCTGAAATGCAGAGGTTTTTGATACATTTCTTTTAGAGGCTGGCCCATGCTGTTATATGTTGCAGTATTCTGTATCAAGAGGTCACAGAGTTATTGATCTTAAATAAATACTGTGAAAGCTGTTCTAACAACTATCCAACATATAGAGCAAGCTACCTAAAACCAATTATAACAAAAAATTCTATTCAATTTTTATCATGTGCTCTCAAGAGAAAGAGAGCTTCATTGTCACTCAAAATTAATTTTAAGGACACACCTGTCTTACCTAATCAGTGTACAAAGGAGCCAGAACTTCATTCGATATTCCTTTGAAGTTAATTATCCTTACTCCTTAGCAGAGCAAAAGTTTACTCTACTAGAAGACTTCTGTTACCCGCAAGTATTTTGACTTGCTTATTTCCGAATTACAGAATATCTAAAACATTCCAAGAAATAGACTGTAAAATAGAATCAGTTATTCTCACAAATAAGCTTTCTTTTCTGTAGCATGGGGGTGTAGAATATTTGTGATGTTGTGAAATTCAAAACGTATACTTTGTACCAGTGCTAGCCTACACAGCAAGAATTCTCTGCACATACTTGGCTATTCACAAGGAGATATAAAAGGAGCAATGAGATATCAGAACCGAAAATTTAAAGCAGGACAGGGCAGCTAAATCCGTATCTTCTACATAAGTAGCCCAAGTAATGCGATTGTGCTGAAAACTACTATAGAAATAGTTGATATAGGATAATTTGATGTGGTTTTCCAGTAGTTAGTTTTGAAGACCAGTTTAAATAAAAACTTTTATTACAAGTTTTGATATGACTTCTTTTTATAATCTGGTCAAGGAACAGGACAAGGACCTCATTAAACTATTAAAACATCCAATATGATTCTTGTTTCTGCTGGTATTTAACATAACCATTTTAATATTCTTCAAGAAAACAACAAAGTGCTCTGAAATGCTGGCTTACACTACTCCCTGGCATGCTGGAGACAGAAATAGTCCAAATTCTATGTGACTCAACCCTGCCTAACACAAGGGTAGTGGAGGGGAGTGAGGAAGATGGCTGTTCTCTCAATGCAATGCAAGGAAGTCTATGTGTAAGAGTGAACAGTTGTTTTATTTTTACTATTTGATGGGTTAAAAGAAGGAATTTCAATTAAGCTTTGCTACTAGAATGTACCAGGATTTCGTTGAACTTTGATTTTTAAAATCTCTTGAAGATTATTTTTTTTTTTTCTTCAAACACTGTATTTTCTTCCACAATATGGAAAATAGAATAGAAACATCCATAAACACACTTACTCCATTATGCTATTTTGAGGTGAATGCATAGGCCTAGACTTTTTGAGTACCAATTGTATTTCTTATGTTGGCACAAGTTAGAATATGCTGAATCTTTTTGTCATTCCCATTTACAAATTGATACTTTGATTAATGGGAAAATACTAGGCAAAAAATGTCACAGACAAGTTTCCTTTTGAATCTACTTTTATGAATGAGTTGAAGTCAACATGTAATGTAGAATGGCTAATTAAAACACAACTCCCTTTTGACACCCCCCATCACAGCCATTATGGAAAAAATACAGAGAATTTGATGCATAAACTATGCACTGTAATTAAAACTTAGAATCATAGAATCATTTAGGTTGAAAAAGACCTTTAAGATCATTGAGTCCAACCATTAACCCAACACTGCCAAGTCCACCACTAAACCATGTCCCTAAGCGCCATGTCTACATGTCTTTTAAATACCTCCAGGGGTCATGACTCAATCACTTCCCTGGGCAGCCTCTTCCAATGCTTGACAACCCTTCCAGTGAAGAAATTTTTCCTAATATCCAACCTAAACCTCACCTGGAGCAGCTTGAGGCCATTTCCTCTTGTCCCATCGCTTGTTACACGGGAAAAGAGACCAACACCCACCTCACTACAACCTCCTTCCAAGTAACTGTAGAGAGTAATAAGGTCTCCCCTCTCCCCTTAGCCTTCTTTCCTCCAGACTATATATTCCAGTTCCCTCAGCTATTCCTCATAAAACTTATGGTCTAGACTCTTCACCAGCTTCATTGATCTTCTTTGGACATGCTCAATGACCTCAGTATCTTTCTTGTAGTGAGGGGCTCAAATCTAAACACATAATTCAAGACGTGGCCTCACCAGTGCTGAGTACAGGGGGACAATCACTTCCTTAGTCCTGCTGGCCACACTGTTTCTGACACAAGCCAGGATTCTGTTGGCCCCCTTGGCCACCTGGGCACACTGTTGGCTGTCAACCAACAGTCCCAGGTCCTTTTATGCCAGGCAGCTTTCCAGCCACTCTTCCCCAAGCCTGTAGTGTTGTATGGGTTTGTTGTGACCCAAGTGCAGAACCCAGCACTGAGCTTTGTTGAACCTCATACAGTTAACATTGGCTCATCAATCCAGCATGTCCAAATCCCTCTGTAGAGCCTTTCTACCCTCAAGCAGATCAACATTTCCACCCAACTTGGTGTCATCTGCAAATTTACTGAGGGTGTGCTCAATACCTCGTCCAGAGCACTGATAAAGCTACTAAATAGAACTGACCCCAATACTGAGCCCTGGACAACACCACTCGTCATCAGCTGCCAAGTGGATTTAACTTCATTCACCACACCTCTTTGAGCCCAGCCATCAGGCTAGATTTTACCCAGTGAAGAGTATGCTTGTCCAATCCATGAGCAGCCAGTTTCGCCAGGAGAATGCTGTGGGAAACAGTATCAGAGGCTTTACTAAAGCCTAGGTAGCTTTAGTAAAAAGCCTTTCCCTCATCCAATAAGTGCATCACCTCATCACAGAAGGAAATCAGATTAGTCAAGCTGGACCTGCCTTTTATAAACTCATGCTGACTGGGCCTGGTTGTCCTGTACTTATATAGCTTTATATATGCGCATTAAATTTCTTCTTCATCCTGTGCTCTAAAAGCAGTCAAGTTGTAAACTTACTATTTTCTTCTTTACCTTTTACAACTGGACAACATATAGCGCATCCCTGTCTCTGCAAATAGTCATGATTTTAAAAAATAAAAACAACATAAACTTTCTCCTTTGTGCATCACAATTGACAATAGGGTTCATTCTTGATCTTTTAAATGAAATCTGGCTAGATAAATAACCACATATAACACATTATTTTTACAATAATTTGACAAAACTGTTTACATTTTTCTTACATTTCTTGTTGCTAGATTGCTTAGTTAACTTCTCAAATTTAAAATCAAAGAAGAAATATGATTTAAATATTATCCAGTAGGTTGAACTTGGAAGTTATTCTAATGCATGGCAATATCCCCTTAATTCGATGTAAAAGATTAAATTCCTTCTCTAATGCGGCCTCAGAGACACTGAAGACCGTATCCTCAGGACAACTGCATGTTTTCCTTCACATTAAATAAAAATCTGTTTGCTGTTTATTTTTGGATGAAAACCAGACATTATTCCTTGTTATGAACCTGTCAACTGCTGTAAAGATAGAAGTATGAAGCCAAGTAAATACTTGCAATGAAGTTGTCACAAGCAACTCTTACTGTATATGGTGGTGACAGTGGTCTCTAAAGACTGACATAATATTCATGGCCTCTCAGAAATGCAGTGCATGTATCCATTAATATTAGTAAAGCGTTTTTAGTCTTAGAGATGTTAACATACTACTGATAGGTACAAAGGTAAAAAGATGTAAATATGGAAGAAATTTCCTAGGAAATAAAATAGAAATCAACAGGAAGATTGAGGGGGAAATCAGTTTTCTTGATTCCCTCCAGTATTTTGGAATAAATAATTTGAAAAAAACTGGAACATCAAATAGCAACAAAACTCTGGTAGACTTTTAAGGATCTATCGTACAATGGTAGCATGATACAACTAGAACCTAATAAATGTAGAATCTATATTTCAGTGATAACACCAAAGGAAATAAAGGAAACAGTAAATCTAACTCAGGCTTTGATGAAATGCTCTATTACAAATAATCATGCTAGAGAGATTACAACAAGAAATATTGGGTGAGCAGTAGCTGGCTAAAGAAGAGATGATAACTGGAGATGTTGAAAGTAGAAATTGAAATCGGGTTACTATTGATATTCTCCTATGAACCATCTCACTTCATGTTTTCATTTATGAATGAGATAAACTAAAATTTTACCAATAAAGCAAATCAGCAATATGAAGATACAATGTGTTTCTCCCGACATCCATTACAGTAAACAGCAGAGAAACACTATTTAAACTTCAGAGCATTGTTAAAACAATAGCAAGAGGGTGTAAACTAGCCACAAGGAAATTCAAGCTAGAATTCAAGAGGAGGAGTCTAACCAACACTTTCTTTAATGTTCAACTTTACAAAGCAGCTGTTGGATTCAAGAGAATGATAGAAGTAAGTCCAAGTAACCAAGCCTATCCCCTTCCTTAGAAGCAGGATCAAGAATTCCAACTCAGTCTTGCAATAAGAATTATCTAATTATTTCTGAAACTTCTAAAAAGGGGATTCTATGGCTTTTCTACAGATTCTGAAAGCACTTTATGACAATAGATCAGTATCCCTATGGTCTAAGATGCTTTTCTTGGCATTTGACATTTCTTTCAATATTTTCTTACAATCTACAGTCCTTACCCCAAACCACTTATGTGAGTGAAGGCTATGTGGGAAATACACCTGAGTTTGCCCTGAATTGTTTCGAGTCAATAATCTTAATTTGTAAAGAATGTTAAATAAACCAAACTTTAAAAAAAAAAATCTTTATACACTAATTTCCTATTTCTGCTATTAAGACGATTTTTTTTTTTTTTTTAATAGCAAAATATGTATCACTAGGACAGGTTGAAATAAAAGGAGGTGTGGAAAAGGGTGCTGCAGGATTCAGCTACCACACACTGCACAACAAACATAGCAACTGTGATCGGTGAAACTTCAAGTAGTTAAACTGTTCATCAGCAGGAGTTCCTCCTCTATGAATAATGCTTACATCAGTGAAGGATCCTGTTACTGCTACCAGATTCAATTTATTACAAAACAAGTATCAATACCTAACGTTTACCAAGTTACAATTACAGCTACAGTGCTCTCAAATCTACAGGACTGAGTTTATCCATTTTTTGTTTTCATAATAAAAACCTTTTTCTCCAGAAATGAAGAAGAGTAGTAGTTCTTGACAAGAAATGGTTTTGAACATTATGCTGTACAACATATAACAAGTTTTTCTTCACAACCTATTAATTCAGATCAATAAAAGACAAACTCCCAGTCTTCACTGACATAAGAATCCATGGATAAGGATTACAGATTACCAGTGTGCAAAATACTTTCCAAGATTCAGTCTAAAAAGGAACAGGAAGCAGATAAACAGTTGGACATTAGGTTTTTAGCTCAAGAGCTGCTTAGTTAACAGAAGCTTAAAAATTCAATGCTGTCGTCTACCACAAGTATAACAGACCATCTTGGATGATGCTGAACCTTCATGAAGCAATTTAGGACACTTAACAGTTCTTAAAAGAAGTAATTTTTCAAACTGTTGCAACCTTTGTGCAAATTGAGCTCTCTCCTAACTTGGGTTCCAAGACTTCTCAAAGCTACTGCACTTTTTACATGAACAGACCCCCTCTTTAAAAAAAATTACAGAAACAATGTGATTTGTTTCTTTACAATCTAAATTCACATCCCAATACTGGACTACGAAAACACTGATGCTTACAAATACACAGACAGGAGCACACACACACACTCCACCAGCAGGACCTAAATTGAACAATGTTTAACTAGTTTGCATTTTGTGTGCCCTTTTCAAAAAAAGGAAAGCTTTTGAACAGCTCTGATAAACTGACAGAACTATACCTTCTATGATTCAAAAGTATGTACAAAATGTATGGTAAGGGAAACCCTTGGATATGCAAGAATATGAATATTCCATTTAGTCCATGGGGTATGGTGCTCATTGCATATCTAGAATTACGTAATTATACTCCCCTCCCAGGTAATCTGGGAAATATCATATTTACATATTAAAGGAACATAAGAAGAGAGACTTTTATATTTGTTTCTTCACTGGGAAAGCAATATGGGGAGAAAGCAGTAAAACTGCAAAAGGCATTACTGAAGTTCTTATGGATCTTAAAGCCATTTCTGAAGAATGTGTGTGCATTTGAGACAACACGCACATGCTATTTTATATATGTTAGTGTGGTAGTTCATACTTTAAAAAGCTAACTTGTAAATGTTTGAGGTTTCTGGTCAAACCTGTTCTTAAATACTGTATAAACTGGCATACATTCAACAATGTTACTAGACATTAATATGATAGTCATACATTCTTCTTCCTTCTGGAAATACGAGAGATCTAAAATAAATGAACAAACACATGAAAAGGAAAACTACACATTAAACAGCTTCCCCACATTTTCACGATTTTTCATTAGCAGTGTAGGATGTAATCTGCCTTTACCAGAGGTAGCTTCAGGAATAACGACTATTCCCTGGGGTATAGCTGCAGGTCAGTATTCTCTCCTACATAATAGTGTTTGTGGGATGGCTTATTACACATTTTGTAACACTCATGTTGATCATGTCACAATATCAGTTTCTTTTGCCATTCTCCCACACATACATAAATTAACGTTTATTCTTGGGTGGATGGAGATTTGTCCCTATTCTCTCTTGTACTGCTTTATGTCACATTGCCTTCGGCTCTGACATCTGCGAATGTCAACAATCTTCTTTCTGACAGCCCAGCCGTTACTTGTTGGTCTGCATCCCAGCCTGCTCTACACCTGAGCACACCCACAGAGCACACACAGGTTTCTGGCACTTCCAGCAGTTTTCTTCCAAAAGGAAAAAACATACAGGTTAAGCCTTCCTTGGAAGATCTCTTAGCCAATAACATATGCTGCATTAAACATACAGTAATTTGTTTGGTGAGTAGTGACATGTTTGGGGGATGTCATTCCTTTTCTATGACATCATCTAGATTAGGGGAATTGGGAGTGCTTGCAGTTCCTGGATGCTGGATGCACACCCTGACAGCCTGCTGACTTCATGTTGTAATCTGACCTCATTACGCATTCTGTGGTGTGACCTCCATGCAAAACAAACAAACCAACAACTCTCCAGATGTGCAAGATGATAGAAGATGCAGTACTCAGGCAAGCGTCTGATCTGGATGGCCAGACAGTGCCCTAGTAGGTAAAGGCTGATACACCCATATCTCTTCCAAGAACCACTAGTAACATTGCAGGCTGCACCCAGTGAAAAAATATTAGATTGGGAGCACCAATATTGTTATGTGATCATTTTAATTCTTATTTAGATGTCCATCCTGGGTGATAGTTGGGCTGTGATCCAGACACTCCCTACTGAAATCTGAAGTTGTTGTTTGGCATTTTCAAAAGTATTTGCAGTAGAATTGACTTCCCAACTTGGAGACATAGCGTGCTAAATTACAAGCTGTTTAGTATAACCACCATGGAGTTTACAGTGCAACCCACTGTAGTGTCAGCATGCCTATATTTATTTCCTTACGTATTTTAATCTGAGGTTTGCTATTAGAAGTTGCATTGCTTCTGTCCTGAAGCAGCAAGAACAGTGGATGATCCTTCTGACTGGCAAGCAAGGCAATACGAAACACTGAAGATCAGAACACACAATTTCCATATTGTATTTGCCCCTCTCACAATTAAACAACGGAGCTGTGTTTGAACTCAGAACAAATCACTGCTAGTTAAGACTTGGCCCTGTTGGAAAATGTAGTAAAGTTGCAGAATATGAGTAGTACAATGGAAGACGCAATTTAGTATATGACACTGCTGGGTTCTTGTGTCACTATTCAGGGTCCCTAAACAGCATGCTGAGGAACATCACCGAGTATTTTCTCTACTTCTTTCTACCCCTTTTTCATGTGTTTTTTAAGGCACAGGCAATCTCAGTCAAGGGAAATAAGTAATAAGTTTGATAAGCGTATTAATAAAAAAGAGGAGGACAGACACTGCCAGCCCCATCAGACAATGGCAGCTAGTGTGACAGCAAAGGTTATTTCCAGCAATATAGTAACTATGCAGCTGCAGAAACAAACTGCTCTCCCTCACCACAGTCAGGTATGCAAATAGGCAGCTGTCCTAATGGACCTTTCAACTTGTTACAGGATTGGGTATGTACAGACTGCTGAGGTAAAGTTTTCGAAGGGAACAGGTCAGAATACCTCTCTCTTCCCTTTTGCCTCTCTTTTCCCCCTATTTATCCATCTAGGCTCTCTTGCTGTGCTTATCACCATGACTTCTTAATTTTCCAGTCTTCAAGAAGCAAATGGAATGTAATAAATGCATGATTAAATCAGCTGCTCAGAATATTTCATCCTGCTGACAGAAGAGCAATTTATCACGATACAGACAACAGAGCAACTTAGAAGGACTAAGAAAAATAAAAACAAATCCTCAGATGACCATGTGGCCCACACACATTTTTCTGAGTTCATTTGCTCCAGTCTGGACATTGGCATAGAGTTGTTTTCCAGGACACCTACTCATTTTTCATATGGTGGAACTAAACAATTAGCTCAAACGCCAGGATACGTAACATTTGTTTTCGTAAACAGAAGAAATCTTTCATAAACAGTTATTCCTGAGTAGCAGAGAGCTTTACTCCTACAACTACAGTCAATACTTTTTCTTTCTTTCCCCCTTTTTTATTTTAAAGTTAAAACAAATGCCTTCAGCCTACTTGCTGCAGTGGGCAGTTGTTTCTGGCAACTACAGTACTAAAAGTCATTTTAAACCGCATTAAAGAATACCATCACAGGCACTTGTTAGGGATCAATATTCTGTCAAAACATCAAACAGCATATATATGCTCATGGTCTTAAAAGAAACTACTAAGTTTTGAAAATATAATCACTCCCTTTATAAAAGGCAAACTGCGCCTAATTATGTGACATCTCCAGTACAGACATTGTGTATTCTTTGGAAGATAAAGGGGCAGGGAAGTCTGCATACATTCCAGTAGAAGCCCACTCTGACTGTCTGGGAGGGAATGCGTGCTGCTAAGACATTCTTTAGGGCTCAGAGTCAGCATCATCTACAGCCTACTGCAATAAACTGCAGAAGAATGACAAGCATCTAAGTAGAAGCCTCTGTGTGTGCGCATATGCGCACGTGTGTGTGTAGAAATGCAAATGTAGTCAGCCTGAACTTATCTGAGATCCTGGCCCGAGTTCCCCAAATCTTCAGGACTGACTTCTTTTTCCTAGGAATAGAATCATGTACTGTGTGGAAGCAGAAAGACAGCAATGAAGATGGTTCCTCTACATCCACAGGGGGCTGGTTACGGCGCCAGTTATGGGAGCCTATATTCAGAGGCTATCACTTTCTGAGGGAATATAAACCCACTCCTCAGGGCAAGAATGATTTCAACACCTTTCCCCAAAAGTATTTAGTTGAATAATAGTATTATTAAGACCAATAACCAAATTTTAAAATTAGAACCATGCACGACTGTTTTGATTCTATGGCAACCTGACAAGCTCTGCATACTTGAACGTGCCACGGGACCTTGGAGATGTTTATATCATATACCCATCATGGGCAATTCATGTTATTTCACATTAAGCACAAGCAGTGGTTTCTGCTCATGGAAATAATTTCTACAGAAAGAAGACAGCAGTGCAATGTGAATGCCAAAGAGTTTTGTCCTTTTCTCAGAAACATTACTTCATTGTGAAATGAGATCCCAAAGTTGCAATAAGCCTTCTCTAATACACATGGAAATAGATACCACACAAACAGAAAGAAAATCAATTCTTCCTCACAAGCACTTAATTTACATCCCAATGGGATTTGCATACTCTTGAGAAGTTTGTGCTTATGCATAGGCTACCTTACTGATAAACACTCAGTAAAAGAGAAAATAAAAAGTGCTATCTGCATTCAGAGTGTGAAGGGTCTCCTTGATACTATAGCTGCTCAGTGAGCCAAGCAGATGAACCCTCGCTAAAGTAAGAGCAAGGGAGACTGATTTCAGCAACCTTTTGCCACAAGCCTCGGAAACCTCTTGGCACAGCAGACTTGATGACTACTGCAAATGACAGTATCTGATCCACGCAGGGCCTTGAGTTTATCATACTTTTTTGTACAACTCCCTGCTCCCACTATTTCTGGCTAACCACTTAGGTAGGTGTGAATCACCAAACGTCGCAATTGTTGACAGTAGTTAATGAGTTGGGAGGAAAAGAATTTGCAACAAATTTGTCTGCTGGAAAACAACACCTTGTTCATTACCTAAGACAGCTCTGAAGGTAGCTCAGACTGAGAATACATTTATAGGATATTGAAAATTGTCCTACATCTTGTTTGGTGTAAGCATATGAATATGATGTAGCTGCAGCCTTGCCAACTCATTTCTAAGTATTTATCCCTTCTCAACGTTGTCACCTCTATGTTTGCTTTGACATACAATTTAGAGTTTCATAATCATAAATTCTGGCACTGTACTTCCTATTTTGTAAAACCTCAGAAAACAAGACATGCTGTCCTGGAAAAGCAAGAAGGACTTCAAGCTGAGCGATGAATAAGCTCATAATAAAGTACACCCTCCCTATAAATGTCTCATGAATATGTCCTACTCCAGCCATACAATCTGCGGCTTGTATTTCTGCAAAATAGTTCTAGTAGTTAACAAACCAAAGATTATTCTTTTTTAATCTATGCTGGTTAGGGCCTAACTAGTGTTCCACAATAAATAAAAAAAAGAAAATGACACACAAGCCCTAAGGAGTATACGTCCAACTCATTTTCAATATGACATGTTCCTTTATTTAGGGGCTTTTCATCATCTTTTCAGTGTACATGGTAGCTAAGAAATCACCCCAAAAACCTTAGCAAGGATCTCAAATTGTCATTTCTTTTTTAGGATCCTGAATTAATTCTTTAAGTCTTCTCAAACTTTATCATCACATGAGACAGAAATAACCTTTTTTGATATGTGAATCTTTTACCTTCAGCAAGTCCATGGAGAACAGCATTCTCAGTGGCCTTGAGAATGCAGGTTTGCTGCAGACTTATTGCTCAGTTTGGGGTGACGATGAGAGCTAGACCCTAGAAGTAACAAATCTCTTCCTTTTCTTGCTTTCTGCTACAGGAGTATTTTGTTCTACTTCAGTCCTAAACTCAGTCCAGTGTTTTTGCCACACATATATGACTGTGTCATCTCTCTCCTATCTGCAGGGATGTGGAGTATAATAACTGGATGCATAGGATAGAAATGGGATAAATGCACTTGGGACAGAAAGAACATAGACTGTAAGAACGTAAGTGGAGCATACAATGGTTCAGCTGTAAGACAGAAGTGATGGATTCATAGCACTAAATCTCTGTAGCAGTCTAGGCTGTAAGGCTGATGTGGTATTAATGACACATGCTATAGCTCAGATCTGCCGGTTGTCCTCAAGGTACAACAGAGTACACAGATCACTGTATGGGAGTAGGAAGGGATATATTCAAGTCTCATTCCCATTCCAGGTTGAGGAATACATACAGACCTCAATACTGGGATATGATTTCACACCCCACATAATAGGCATAAGTTGTATGGAGGTGCATGATGAAGAACTATCTAACTCCTTTGCAAATTATCTCACTGTCACATCAATGAGGGTAGCAACTGCAAGACTGTAACAGAGTGTTTGATTACAATCAAGACTAAACACTGACATGCTACCACAGCAGCAACCACTCTTCCTAGCCAGATTAGAGAATTCCAACATTACTTGAATATTGAGCAAAGACAGTAGCACCTGAGGTATTTGACTATGGCACTACATGATGAACGAGATGCTATAGCTTAGTAAGCTCATGGCTCAATTAGGAACTGCATTTACCTAACATCAGATGAACCTGTGGCTTGTAAAAATGTCCAGTTATCACATTCCTAACTGCAAGGTTCTCAAACATACAGCTCAAGGATGTCAGCTTGGGTGAAGAATTATAAACAGACGAAATGTGATTTGCCCATCTGTACATGAAAAGCACCAATTCGTTTTCCCCATATCACAGACCCCCAGTCATGGTGCTTACAGATAGCTCAAACTACGTTTCACACAAGCTCAGCCGTGCATGTGTTCTGTACCCTGTCCTCTTCCTTGAGGCACTGTTCAGCTGAAATCAAGTAGGCCTGTCCTAAGCAATGATTATTTCATCTCTAGTGCATTGCACAACCCTGGCTTTGCCTCTCCCATTTTCCCAAGATAACTCTTTCCCTTTGGTGCAGTTCCATGAAGGACTGGCTGACATCTCTCCTCTGACTCCTGTTCTCTAGTCTTGTAGTTTTATGAATCGCCACCTAATGGCATCCACCCTTACTTTTTATCCTCGTCCAGTAATAGAAAATAGAACACAGGATCAAGCTGGTGTGGTATGATTTTCCTTGCTTCTCTGACATACCATTTTCCCAAAAGTCTTGGAATGACCCTTTGACACTCCATTAGTTGGCTTCCCCCCACCTCAGCACTGCTAAGTATGTATTACAGTATTCTCTCAAACTTTCCAGCTCTCTGAGAACATTACCTATTTTGGTCACTAGAAGCTACTGATTAGATCAGAACCAGCAAATTTTAATTGTTTAGCATTATTAAGGATAAATTAGCAGTTAAGGCTCCATACTATCTCGAACACCCTTTCCTCTCACAAAGGGTGGACTGTGCTAGTGCTCGACTGCATCTGACTTTAATCAGTAACTCTGCAGTAGTGCTTACGTTTCAGAGATCTCTCTTGCTGATACACAAGAAGCAGTCACAGATTTGCATAATGTATTCCATCAAGTTCAACTGGATACAATAGTGCAACAGAACACAATGTAGGGTAGTAATATGGGGATACAAAAGAGAGCCACATACAACTCAAAGGAACAATTCCAATTATTTTGGTAGCTAAAAAGAAAAAAAGAATTGTGTATGTGTGTTTTCAGGTGATGATTGTATAAAGCTAAGAATACAAGTCACAATTTAACTATGTAATAAACACTAGGTAGCCATGCAGATTCTGAAAAAAAAATCTCACAAATACTTTTGAAGGTCAGGTTGATGCAAGTGGTGTTTGTTGGTTCAGAGTTATAAAACAGGACATGTTTAGGGATGAGAACAATCTTTCAGCTCTGTAACTGTACTAAATTCTTAAATAGGAAAGGAAGGATGTACAAAGATTTCCAATACTTAGTACACATACAAAAAGCTCAGTTTGGCTCTGCAACACAGTTCTACCCTAACACAGGCCTTATGTAGTTATGTGGCTGACCGAAGAATGCAAAGGTTTCTGCATTGCTTCTTTCCTTCTGACTCTGCAGTGGTCTGAGCTAGCAATCACCCGGTTCAAGCAGCACAGGATACAGTTTGTTGAGTCCAGTTTCACACTATCCTGATGGTAGGATAAGCTTAGCAGTGCAACAGATTCAGCTTCCAGCCTGAAGTTCACTTGTATCTAAGCCGGCATGCAAGACCAGCTTTTGTTCCTCTGCAGCTGGTGTAGACATGCCCTGTATTACCTACACCCATTGCTACACTATTCTGACTTCCTAACTTCATTCTTATTTTCTCTTGAAAATGAGCACTGCACAATCATTTATATTTGCTTGTCATTGAAACTTTTTTAAAAAAATAAAATTGTATTTAATTCAAAGGGAATCAAAGCAAATCAAGAGATACAGTTCCTATACTATAATGTCTTACCAGATAAACATATCTGTAAACTCTGGTTTTCCATGCAAAGTGTATGCCTATATTGTGAGTGTGGACAACTCCATAACGCTCCTTATTAACTCTTAGCATCTCAGAGTTTATTGGACATAATCCTTACTCTCATTTTCATTCCTTCCCACCCCTTTTTCATTGGTCAGGAGGAGAAAAAGTTACAGTAGAACTTTCACATAGCACAAGCTATAGCATCTCATACAACATCATCAAAATATGTTTGTAGTTCAAACATATTTTACAGACTGACATAATCTGTAAATTCCAAAGATAAGGAAAAAAAAAAATCTATCCACATACTATTTCAGTAGTAGAATTCAGATGCAGATAAAATATAGCACTTCATTTGTACTTGAAATCTCTTAACATTATGAATGTATTACTCCTACTTTTGTTCTGTCTGGAGAAATGGCACTGGGATATGATTCCTCTTCTTTCATAGCAAGCATTTGGAGGATGCTCCTAATTTAAGACATGAACCCATTCTGAGCTTCTGTTCTGTGTACAAACTTTGGAACAGAAAGTCACCCTTCAAAAAAGAAAAGCTAGTTAATTTAGACATAATCTTAAACTTTGTGTCTTTAATGACTTTACTTGTTATTGGATTAGTTGGGATTTAGAATGATATACAGCACACAAGCCCATAGGGAACTCTACTAAAAGCAGTGGGCAGGACAGGGAGAACAATAATCATGAAGTGTCACCCATTATGTTGGGACACACCCGATAAAGAAAATTTTCCACGGCAAAAACTTGCGAAAGATAATCTTACCTCAGAAATGATGACAAATCCCTGTGACATGCCCACTCAATTTCCTTTTTGTTTCTCCATTTGTAAAAGAACTTTTGGCACTAGGTTCCTCATATCAATTGTGCCAAAGTATCAGTTAAGAAAGTGAATGACACTGATAACAACAGGGAAAGATCTCAGCCCCCTCAAGTTTTTCTGCTGCTTTTTGACTTCCTGCTGTTTTTCATGAGCTCCCTCGTTTTCTTGCAATCACTTTTCTTAGTATACTAATAGTAGAGGAGAACAGGTGCACACCTCAGAATAGACATGCATTACTGCCAGAAAGTAGTTAGAAGAAATGTTAATGTTACAAAGTCAAAGATGAATAATAGAGCACTGAAGTTAATCTTGCTCCCTTATATGCATATACACTATAGTACAGTCTTCATTTACAGGCAGAAACTGATTCCCGGGGTTCACAGTTTCAGAAACAATCAGTGCCACAACCACCTCTATCAGGAAATTAAATTGCAGAAAAGAGTTTCTTAATGATTGCAATCCTGGTCTGTGATATACAGCACACAATCTTAGCAGAATTTAGCTTCCAAACTTTAATAAGTCTCTTTGAAGAATGTAAAGATCTATCATGTTTCTGAAATATATGTATGTTTTTCGATAAACTATTCCTCTATCAAATGTCAAATCTCTGCTTTTCAGAATAGAGGTAGTAAAGCTTTACTGATGCTTAATATTTTTTTCTTTAACTTTGAAAGAGTAGTATATTCATCCTGACCTCTTTTTTTTCAAATGGCCTACATATCATAGACAAAATTATAAGATCATTAGCCACAGGCAGGCAAAAATACATGGAAAATTTCAGATCAATCTGTTGAAAAGAGGAAATACTACAGTGTGCTACAAGACAGGATTTTAAGATGCATAGCACTAAGCAGTGATAACAATAGATGGCACTATCACTTTCTTCTGTAATTGATACTTGTGATCTATGTGTATCTATGGTTAGACTATGCAGGACAAGAAAAAAAAATCTAGAGTTTTCATACACTTAGCATTTTTTTTGCTACATAAAACAACTGCACCATCACTGATAAAGGATTACACAGAGTTTACTTAAACATAGCTTAAAAGAAGAAAAATCAGTTTTAAATTCATGTTTTGAAACCAAATCTGTACTGAACAGTATAAACCAGAAGTGGACAGAAAACACAACAGACCATTTTCAACAGCAAAGCACACAGAAGACAAAGACAGTGAAAACATCTAATGTTTGACTGACATTGAACTGAAAATGAGCTTGTCTTAAGTTACCGCATTCACCTAAGTGATTAAGCAACCTTCCTGGCACAAGCCCAAACTGGAGGAAGAACCACCTGATATGAATTTGGAAGGTTGTGTCTCTTCTCATTCAAGACTCACATTTCCTGTTCTACTGAAAGCAGCACCCAAAAGTGCATTCCTCTGTGCTGAAGTTATAGGTGGAAGTTGGCAATACTTCGGTGAACATATCTAAAAATATAAATGTAACAGACACATTGAAGAAGTATGGAAGAATTGCAAGTTGCAAAAGTTTTGGGGAAATAAACTACTAAACACCGGAGAGCACTTCCCAGTGATGGTCACAGTGTGGTAGACCCACTACTTGAAACAGGTTTGCAATGGGTATCATGACACAGGTGCTGTTAGTCAAAGAAATGCCATTAATGTTTCATTTCAGATCAAATTAATGAAATTAATCAAGATTTCCAAAAGACCCTGAATCACACTTCATTTCCATTGGTCCTTTACAAAAAATAATTGCACACTTCTCATCCCCTAAAAGACCACCACCTTGGTACTCTCAGTTTTGCCTGATGCTGTTTCATGAAATAATTTCTTATATTCCTCCTGCTCATGTAAATTTAATAATACTTCATGTATCCTGTCACTGGGTTGTTTTATTTTCAAAAAAAAGTAGGATTATGTGTTAATTTGAATTTGAAAAAACAGATTTCATCAGGATACACCCACTTTCAAGCACGTCCTTCTCAATAATTTTAAGATGTACCATATATTTCTACAGAACCATAGCTCTATCATTGTATATTTTATCTCCAGAGGCATGTTGCATCTTATGAACTAGCTGGCAAATCTGAAAGTAGACCATACCCACAGCACAAAAATTTTTTGAAATCAACGATGAGACATCTGACAGTGAAGAAAGTAATGTTTGTTATAAAAAGGGTCTTGGATTCACAGATATGCTTTTCGTTAAAATTCATAGGGAATTGTCTGTAAATACTATTTCAATCAGTTCAGTATTGCTTTATAAGTAAACTGATCAGTCTTTGTATATTAATGCTCTCTGCTGCTTCAGGATCATTCCAACTGGGTATCAGTTCCCTTGTGATGGGAGGCGGCAGTCATTTTGCCTACCTACTAAAGCCACCCCTCTTCTCCTCTTGTTCTTCTCACTGTGTAATGAAAACTACTCCCAGACTTGGCTGTTCTCACTGGAGTCCTGCCAGTTCAATCCCAAGCACAGACAACTCTCTGGAACGCAGGTATTTCCAAGGTAGTGTTCAGCAGACAAAAAGGAGGTGCCCCTAAGCTGCTTCTAATGACAAGTCAATGAAAGGAGCTCTAACAGTAGCAGAGATCAAGATGTTAAGAGGATCCCTACCATCATTGTAGTTTTGTGGTCAGTGCCATCACGGATCACAAGAAAGATGCAAGGGTCAGTTATTCACACGGCTGTCAAGGTAACAGCAAAAATCCACATCTATTAAGAAACCCTGGGAGGTGTGCCAGTTAGTGTTATGTGCTCTATTTGCAATTACACAGAGAAAGGAGTTTAAAGGGTTTTACCCCTCTTCTGTTCAAGTAGTCTGCCTGTTACCAGACTGTATGGATCAAAGACTCTGACTGTGTCCTTACCACTTAACCCCCTTCCTTCTCCTCACTACACTCAAAACAGGTTCTAGAGACTCACAGCTTCAAAATTTATTTTCCTGCTCTATCAAATCAACAGTCATCAGTGACCTTTAACATCTCTAGCCACTTACATTCTCTAAGCTGAATTTTGTTTGTTCTCCTCTTCAAGCCCTTTCCCCAATATTGGCATTATGAAGATGGCAGAAATCAAAAGTTACATACTGCACATTATCAAGTGCAGAAGAGAAATAGGAAACCTACTCTGATTTACGGTTTCATCTTCAACTACATGTTGACAAGATTAATAAAAAACTGACTCAGTAAGAACAGAAGAACCAACCAGAACAGTTGAATATTCACCCCAAAATGACATCGTCAGGGTTACTCCATTTCTAAGTCAATGAAGTAATCATGAAAAATACAATCTTTCTTGAAAATTATTCTAAAAGAACTAGCAAGTTATACCATCATTTTGATTCTCCTTTTTTATATCACTAGATATCAAAAGCTCTATAAAATGACAGCATCACGCCTGCTTGCTGCAACTTCAAATGTGCAGACTTTTTGTCTGCATTCACAGCTGAAAACAAGCAACAGCAACGTATCTTCACCTGTGCCAAATTTTTGTTTGAAAGTAACCTAGACAAAATACAAGACAAGGAACCACAGGAGTGTAGTAATTTAATTACCAGATCCAAACTCTTATTGTGTCCCACTGCAGAGAAAAAGAAAAAAAATTAAAAAAAATAATCAAACCATAGAGCCACATAGGAAAACATTGGTCCCTGTGACAGTGCCTTAGAATTCTGAAAAATTATTTAGAGGCTGTGTGGATATACAACAAATGAAATGTCTCAAGGCAGCATAACAAAATAGTAGGGATAAAGTTCAATGTAATCTCAGAGTTCCACAGGAAGAAAAAATAATCCAAATTACCTAGTATTCAAACTCAGATACAGCCTAAAATGAACCTCTGTTCACTATTTAAGAAAGTAAAATGAGGTTATTGGCTGGAAAATTAAAAGATGCGTTATCATGAGAGAGAGCATAACAGCAATAATAGATCCCAGCATTTAATTTGTTCCACTGGATCATTGATCATGATAGAAACAGGACTTCAGTCATGGCAACCATACATACTGCATTCACAATTTAGAACCCATTATCAACATCATACAGTATATGTGTAAAGTAATAATTCAATTTTAGTTCGCAATTTTCTCTGCCTCTGTCTCTCATACACACATGGAAAAAAAAAAAACGTACAAAAGCAGTATGCACTTAATTCATAATTAACGAGCATGATGCCTAGAGCAAGTAACACACTTCTCATTCTTGCATCAGTTTCACTGACTAAGTCTGATTTATAGACTGAGTCCTATTAGAAAATGAGTAGCAAATAGAAAGGTACACTGTCATAGGAAAAAGAAAATTACCCAAGTGACAACTGATCTTTAAAACTGTGCCACAGTGCTCACACTGGAGGGGATTTATTAAGTCCACTAGAGATATAGCAGCTGCCCCACGAAATGTCAAAATACTTCAAATTGTTTAGGTAAATACTATCAATATATAAGTATCTTTTAATGACAGTATTCTATGTATTCCACAACTTCTAGTTCTTTAAAGGATAGCCAAGAAAGGAGCTGTAAGGAGACGACTCTTTTTGGAGGTGCACTGTTGTTAACATTTAAATAACAAGAATGTTTAGTGTAAGGGACCAGTGCGAGAAGTACATTAATCTGCAGTATTAGATACACATCTTGCTGATGTATAGCAGGTGCATTCACTGCACACTGCCAATCTCAATAGCATTCCTTTTTTATACTTAAGTGTCAAACTGGTAAATCCCATTTTAAACACTAAACCATTAAGTGTCACTGCTGAAGCATTCCTTATGACATGTGTTGATTTCATATGTATATAATACATAGATTACACTATCATACAAGAATGTCGTTGCTACTTACCACTCAGCAATACCCACTTAGTGGAAACTGTTACTGTACTTGATAACTGTAGCCTATTAAAAGATAGATGATAATTATTTACAAAGGAAGTCGAACCCAATTTCATTCTGCTGCGTAATGAACATTCATTGCCCATCACTCAGGAATTGCGCATAACAAATGTTTACCTGTTAACCTTGCAGTCCCTGTTTCTAGAGAAGACACCATGTAGCAGTGTCACCTCTCATTAGGTTGCGAAACATTAATCCCAGAATTGCCTTTCACCTATGAGAAGATGGACTCATGAAAGATTTCCTTAGTTTCTGCCTTTTTCTTCCAATATTCAAATCTGCATTTATAATTTGGGATTTGCAGTGTTCAGCTGGAAAACACCTGTAGATAAAATTCAGTGGATGGGCTTGGACCAGACAGGGATCTAACAGGATCCACTTCGAAGATGTAAGCTGTCATGCTTTTATTTGCAGTCACTGGCTGTGTATCTGAACATCTGTGTATCTGGGTTGTGTATTTCTGCAGTTGCAGTAGGGAAGGGACTTGCACATACGTAGGTTTAAACTTTATATATGACACACAAAACAGAGTATGAGTGATTAAACACAATGATGCAGGCAGAGAAAGAATAGTCTTATCAATAAAAAAAAAAATTAAAAAGTAAGTTCGAAATGAAAGACAAAAGGATAAAAGAAGAAACCAATGTTGTATCATTTTATGTTAAATCTGTATTTTTTCCCCCTTCTCGGGAGGACTTGGATGCTTTGTACTATTTTAATGCTCAGGCTATCATTTTCTAAAAGCACTTGAGTGAACACTGAAGGACAAAGGTATCATTCTGAAGGGCATAGCTGTTTGCAGTGAGGCAGACCTGAGATATTTATTCTGTTGATTCAGTGTCTCTTCAGATCAGACGGAAGTGCATCTGTCAGCAGCTTGGCAACTTCATCTTTATTGCATACTCCTATGCCAAAACAAGGAGGTCAACAGTGTCTCAGTGGAACCCATCGATGGTCCGTATCCTCACCGCCAAAGGTACAATCAGAAGAGGATATACTGTTTAACGAGCTACAGAATCTCTCATACCCACCCAATTATACATGCTGCAGTCTGCTTTACTTTCTTAAGTTCTGCCTTTGAAAGAAAACTGGACACTGACACCCAGATGCTTGATTGCTTAGATGATCCAGGCTGTGTTTTCAAATGTATTTGCTCAGCTGAGCTATGAACTAGCTTCTTTGGGGAAAAAGAATTATGCAGAGCATTAAGACTGATTAGAAGATGCCTCCTTTCATTTTGAATTCAGAGAAGTCTTCAATGTTAAGAAAAATGGGTCAGAAAGATCAAAGAAGGGAAGGCAATTAGCAGATTGGCACTTTACCCCTCTTCAAAAGAAACAGTTTTGCAGCTTTTGTTGATAAGAACAAACTATTATAACATTTTAAGGGACTCTTAGCAAACTATGGTAAATCACAGGGGCATCAGTTTAAGGCTTGTGAAAGACATCTGCTTATTTTAAAGTCTGAATTGGTGAGAAATATTTGCCCATTATGGTGAGGGAAGAAACTAAATATTCTAATTAACCATTAGAGATTAATTAAAAAAAAAAAAAAAAAGGAAAGGACAGTGCAGACTGCATAGAGTAAAAGTTTGGAAAGTTGACATTTAATATCTAAGGTGTCCTTTTTTAACTGCTAATTTTCAACGAAGACCAAGAAAACAATTAAACCTGCACCCAGTAGAATCCCCCTTGCAGTACAGGTAAGTTTCAAATTGAAGGTCCCACTTCTGACTGAAGATAGGGCTGGCTATGAGTCAGACAAGAGGCAGCTTACCTGATTTCACAAATTCCATAAAGCAGCAAAAGCCCTCCAGTCATAATTTAAAAAGAGGCTGCAGAGACATGCATTGACTAAACGTAAGCATTACAGAACGATAAACCAAGAACAGATGCACAACCAGAAACATTCAATTAAAAAAAAAATCTTGTTTGGGACATCAAGCACCAAATTGTGAACAATGCTTACTGGGTTGTAAAGCAAACCCAGACACTTCTGGGTACCCTATAAAGGAAGTTTTATGTGAATGCATGAAATAGCATGTAATCAGGAACAGGACATTGAAGGCATTGCTTGTGTTCTTGTGAGATTTCTCCTCAGCACAGTTATATGAATAACAATACCACAGACAAGAGGTAATCTCAGGTGAGTTCTGGTTTATCCTCAAAGGATTCAAGAATGTCTTCAGCCAAGCTAAAACACAGCCAATTCAGTAAGACAAAACATGCAAACTGAAGCAGAAATACAACTACCCCTTACTAGCTAAATATCTTATCTCAAAGTATATGCAAAGAAATTATGGCCCTAATCATCCTATTGTGAGGTTTGTCTCCAAAAGGGAAATTGTCGATATTCTGGGTCAAGGAATAATCAGGAAATGGTGAAATTGCTGCAGTTCCATCATGCAAGACTGGAAAAGGCAACATGGAAGACAGATGAGGCTGGCATTTGCAATCTCAGGCACTGAAAAATATGTATTACAGAAGACTGTTCTGGCTTTTAGACAAACACAGAACTACACTCTGAAATAGAAAAATAGGTAATAGTTTATGACAGTAGGTGGCATAAAGAAAGCAGCAATTATTTGGTATTTTATAGTACTGAGTACTGAAAGTGTTATGAACACAAAGCTATAGTTAATGGATATCATCTGGTAACTTCCACAGTACTGAACACATCTATATCTAAACCCCAGAAAAAGCAGACCAGAAGGGATGTGGGAAATGCACTGCAAGTGTTTCATCCAGGGCTTCTCAAAAAACGCCAACAACAAAAAAACCCACCCAACACAAAAACCCACAACAAAAAAACACCCCAAAACCCCAAACCCAACCAAACAAAAAGAAAACCCACATGGCTTCAGCCAAATTGCTATTTTATTAATCAAGTTGTTATTCAGGGAATGGTACGTCTTCATTTATCTGTACAGACTTTTAACGTACCATGAGGAAAAGCTTTCAGTCAGGTTTCCACATTGCAGGGAATAGCAGCATGTGCTGTGACTTGACAAAATGTGCTGCTGCACTCAGAAGGATCACAGATTTAATAGTCTGTCCTAAGGTATCTATGTAATGCAAAGAGCAGTGTCAATATGTAACTATTTTGGCTCATACATGACAGACTACAGCAGGTGAGGTGAGATGCCAGTACAAAATTTTTGGACAATGATTAAGAGACCATTTTTGAGAACGGGGTTAAAAATAAAAAAGAGGGGACATATAATTTGATGTCTTCACCTTTGGAATGGCCACCACCCTTTGCAGCAAGAGAATTATGTCCAAGGGTGGGAAGTGGCTCACTCATTGATGTCTGGGACTGACTCAGACCACTGAAGTTTACTCCACCCTATGACAGTGTCTTTAAAGGTCATAGCCTGATCCATCCCTTTGAGTGGGTGTCCTCTTTGCTCCCATTCCTCTCTTAAGCTTCTGTCCAAAAAAATCTGATATACAGGTGGCCAAATTATAAATTGATTTTATTTAATGAAAAAACCCAAACAGGCTCATTTCATGACAACAATTTATCTTGTCACCGAACAACATCATGTAACACATTTCCAGCAGTGCTTCTCTCCTCTGGCGTACAAAACAATCAAGTAAAGCATACATGGACATATATCAAGGACTTCTCCAACTTGACACTACAAACTCCCAACATCAGCACATTATCTCGGAGCACTGAAAGCAAACAGGTGACATTCTAAGGAGTTTGATCATTAAATACAGTATCTGTATCATGTTGAATACAAGTAACTCCTTCACCAAACAATAACAACCTCAATAGTACTGGTAACCTTCATGAACAACAGCAGCATTGTATTATCTTGAAGTATTAATAATAGCATAGCTGAAATGGCACCTAGAATTTCCAGTTTAGGGAGAAGATCTACAAGATCTCCATCTCTTCAGTTAAGTGGGTTTCTCAATGATTATCACTATTACTTGGGCAGTTTTGCTATGGATGCTTGTGAGGGGTTAATTTGAAGTTGGTTTTGGCTGTTTTAAAGAGGGACAGGAAGTAAATGTTTCCTCCTGCTCCACACACATTGTAGGGACAGCCACAGAATTATTGTCAAGAAGCTCCCTCCAGATGTGCTTTATTCTACCCTTAAAGCCCCTATCTGACAGAAGTCTCCAGGTGCCTACTCTGTTTCCCTACCCCAATCCAAATCATTACAAGCAACAGTAACTAAGAGATGAATCATGGCTGATTTGCAAGTTTTATTGAAAGTTTTCAGCTATTTCACTCAGCAGCAACTGAAGAAAGCTTCTGTAACGACCCCCACAGAGACAAGGCAAGCAGGGATGATTTGAAGGCTGGAAGATATCCCAAATGACAGATCAGCCTGACTGGAAGTCTCATGCTTTAGATTTGACAGTAAACAACTACAACCATAGAACCTCCAAAGATAACATACTTTCAGCTTTTGAGCTTGTAATCACTGCTACTCGTCAAGAGCAATATTCAGATGGGATTATTTTTTTTATTTCCTTCTGCCATTTGAAGATGCTAAGCCTTCTCCTGGAAAGTAAAATATCACATCACAAAAATGGTAGCCAGTACCTGAATGGAGTTGTGCCATCAACAAGCTCTAAACTCACCACAGCATTCAAAACAGTCAGGCTGAGACGGTTAAACAATAGTCAGGTGGTTCAAGAGAGACATCACCCAAAAAAATCAAGTTTTTGTACCAGGCTATCCTAGAGGAAGTGTATTTGACATAGGAAATCCAACAGTATAGTTATGGACAATTGGTCAATAATGCAGCCATTAATGCAGTTTTAATTCAAGTGTTATCTTCTAGTTATGACTGAATTTAGAACAACCTTGGGTTTGGAGGCCTGTGGTAAGAGAACTGCCTAGATATGAAAGATCGAATAGGCAATAAAAAATTTAGTATCCCACTTATACTGTAGGGCCTGTGCACCTACAGGATCCATATAATTTGCATCTGCTGCTGATAGTGGTCTTTTCAGTTTAGGTATCTAGTTTAAGGATCAGTAGACAATTAACAATTGATAACCAGCTCAAATAGCTCACTTGATATCTCTGTCTCTGAGGCATACTCCCACAGTCAGTGTCTCAGTTCACTCTCTCAGCTACACTGAACAATAACTCTAAATCAAAACAGAGGCAGCTGCACTAACAATGTCAATAAGAAAAAGGCTTCAGTGCTGCCTTAAAAAAAAAATTAAATCAGCATTTACTGGCTACATTTCCTTTAACACTGAAGTCTTATAACATTCACTTAGAAACAGATTATTAAAAGTAGATAATAGTGTTCCATAATGCTTGTGAATTACTGCTTAAGTGGATTTTAATAATTGAGAATGGAAAATTTTATCATTGTTCACTAGAACCTTGTCAGGATGAAATGTTGAGGAGCTGAAATTTCCTTTAGTTTGGCATTTTATTCTCATTTCAGTAGCATTAGAGGGAGTTCTGGCCCCTTGGTTTCTTCTAATTAAATTATTTAAACTATCTAATAGGCTTTTTAATTTTTCAAGGGCAATATACAAGGTAAGAAGCAGCTCTTAAAAAAAAAAAAAAAGACAGGCTAGTTGCTACATAAATTACATTGGGCACAAATCAAAAGGCAATATGTGCATCTGTCACACAGTCCCAGTCTAGGAAACGGTAGACTGCACTGTGTGCCAAGCAGCTTGGAGGTCATGGCATCTACTACATATACCTTTTCCTTCCTACTTGATGGAATCGGTGTTCCTTGGTCATTAAAACGATGCAGATAACGTCTCTGTAACCTCAGGGTCATGTTTCTAGAGAAAAAGTTTAAGAACCTGTTCTCCCCATTGAAAATGGCACAGAACATGAATTGTCCGCTACTCCATACTCTTCCTCTTCACCCATCACCATTATAACTTTTGTTAATACACGTGTCTGTCTGGGGTTTTGCCACTTCCTATTCCAGAACTCTCCCCTGGAAGACTCAAATTACAGATTTTTGTCACTGGACCAAGTGCTACCAGCTGAAAAAAAAAAAAAAAAAAAAAAAAAAAAAAAAAAAGTCTTACATTTGAACTATTTGGTAGAACTGGAGGCCAGTTACAACACAAGAAAATTAACATGCAGCAAGTGATACTGGTGTCAGCGATCATTAAGAATAAAAAATGCAATTCTAAATGAAAACCTGGTGACTCAAAAATTCCTCTAAATTCACATTCACTTAGCATCTCCCATTCATTTTCCCTTCTGCAAGCCACATGATTTCCTATGAATCTTTCTGTTTCTTAAGGCAAAAGTCATCCTTTTTAGGAAAGAAATTTAAAAAAAGAAATGCTTGGATTAGCTGGGCCTTACTGACCTTCCTTCATGAATAAACAATGAGCTTTTCCAGAACTGTGAGAGAAATTCATTATATACAATGAATGCATTTCTTTGTTATTAGACAAAAAAAAAAAAAAAAAAAATCCAGTTCTGTATCAAAGCACTTTGTTCTATGCTACTTTCACTTAGCACACTTTTTAAATCTTGAACTTCTGGAGGGAGGAATTAACTCTCCAAAGCAAAGGACTCTGAACACTCATTGCATACAATTCTCAAAAATTACACAGAAATAGACGATGTGTAGCTCATTTGCCTTGCTCAAGCTCCTGACACTAGGGTGGATTTAATCAAAATGGGAATACACTCATTTGTTCTTCCTCTCTTAGCTTTGGAGCTTTAAAATAAAACTCAGATTCTTCCTGCTTTTTTTTTTGTTTTTTTTCCTCCAGCTGAATAAAGAGACACACTAAAAATACAGTAATTCCAGTCAGTCAAATGGTTTAAAAATAGGAAATCACACTTCTTTTTTTCCTAAAGGCTAATATCTTAAGTGTCTCTTTTCTGCCTTCAAAATATTTTTTAGGCAATAATAGATTTCCACTTCACTATTTATTTCAGTGCCTACAGAACTGTCAAATATAGTACAACAAACATCTCAAGCGATATATGCTATTTCCAAAAAGTCTTCAGAAAACAAAACATATTTGTTGTTTAGGACACTGGATAAGAAAAAACCCAAAATAGAGTAGAAAGAAAACATGATAGTGTTGGAGCTGCTTCTGTCATCAAGAAGTTTTACAGTATTTCCTAATATAAGTGAAGTTTATCATTAATTCTCTCTTTTTTCAGTCTCAGAATGATTTATTTGAATTTGAACTTGAAACAAGTTCACACCACTGCAAACAAAACTTTTGCTGCAAGTATTTCTCAGTTTCAAAATAGAACTGTGGTAGAGAGAGATACCAGCTTCTTTAAAGTAACAAATAGCTTAGGAGGAGGAGGTGCTTTTCACAAAGCAGTGAAAAAGAAAGGAATGCTCATCTCTTAACATATCAGGTTACATGGCAATATGCCAGCTGTTATTCATGGAGAAATAGACACTTTCAATGAGCATTTATTCACAGAAGAAACAACAAGGTCCACCCTATCAACAGCCAACAGGAGATATAAGAACACACACCAAGGCAGTCTCCTACCAGTACCTATTTCTATAGCTTCACACCCTCTACCTCCATGCTTGACATTTATTTTGAATAGAGAGAGAGAGTTATATATCTTTCCCATATTTCTGGGGGGAGGAGTAATGGGGGCAAGGAATGAAAAAATATACCATTCTGTTCTACCAGAACCTCATGTTGCTGTTTTTTTCTCCCTAAAACATCTACAGAGCAGAAATCAAACTCTAGTCTATACTTCATGCTTGAATTACAAGCATCAGTCAAATTATTGGATGGTAATCCAACTGCTTTGGTGAGTATCAGGATAGACGAACTTTTCACATAATTCATCTCCTATTTCATGCATATTATTCAGTGCTTGACATGTTTTTGCTACTAATAAATTAGTACTACTCACTTGCCATGCTTTTAAAACTCCGGTTTCATAATCACATGGTTGTGACAAACACAACAGGGGAAAAAACAAACAAACAAACAACTGCTTTAGCAGTGGTAAAGTAATCTGAGATGAATTTATAACCAATATTGTGATAAAAAGCAATTCTGCAAGTTACAGGGACAAGGTACAATATTCTATATCGCAGTTCTTCAGCGAATAAGATGGTTTTAGACTATGCAGGTCAAAGTTACAGTATGGATGGGGGGAAAATAGGAGACAATCTACTGAAATATAATTGATTATAAATCAATCAATCAAATCAGATTAGAATTCCAGACAGCATGTCTTCTACCAAAGAAGCCACAGAGCAGAAAACCTACCGCTCTGTTACTCCTAAATAACATAGACTTTTATAAGGAAAACCACGCAGCTTTTCTTTACCACTTTTATCTGCCAGTTTCCTCTTCTCCAGAGCCATTCACTATCCATGCATCTTCTTGGGATCCCCTTTTCTCATCATAAAAAAGATCTGACGTTTGTGAGTATTGACTCTTTTCGAGTTAATTACTTGTGTTACTTAGTATACCTCCATAATGAAGGCAAGTAGTCACTTTTTAAAACTTTATTTTTAACATGTAACAGAGCCCTTTAAGAACTACATACAGAAATATATTAAAAATGAATGCAGTGGTTCTACTGACTATGTGATTGTCATGGTTTTAAAACTCCTTGGAGGAAAGTTCCAAGCTCTTCAGATGACACTTGTGCTGGTAACACAAATAATTTCCAAATGCACTTCTCTAAGATGTAACAATACAACCAAGAAACACATTCAGCAAATGTGTCTTTCAGGCACATTAAAAGTTAAAGCTGCTCACTTCTAATGGAAGAACACAACCACCAACTAAAGACAGAGTGGACTGCTTACTACTCCCTTCTGTGCGTCAGTTTGCACGGCCAGCTTTTGTATTCAGCATAGCTAGTCTTCCGAGCTACAAAAGTCTCACTGATGGTTCTACTTACCATGGTCCATGAAGAACAGATCTTGGGGTTTGGCACCTTCTGTTTTTACTGAGTCAACAGTTATAAACAGCCTTGGCAAATCATCTTTAACTATGGAAATAGATGAGAACTATAAAACTCCCAATTACACAGCAGCAGCTATATCAGCAATAGGCTGAGTATTAGTAGAGATTATAGCTAGGAGTTCTGGGCTGATGTGATGCTGAGCACACCTGAACTGGATTTAGTTAATACTTATGGTATAATGGCATTGGTTCTAGAAAACATTTCCATATTTTTAATTGTTTATATGGCCTCCACATGATCAGTAGAAGAATATGAATTAGCCTGGATTAAATATGAATCAGAAGAATATAAGTGAGCTTGCATTACAGCTCTAGTAATTTAAGAATTCCAGATAATAAAAGCCAACCCCTGTCTTAAACTGATGCAGCAAAAAGATTCAACACAACCCAGGACTCTCCACAGCTGATATCACTATCACATATGTCTTGACCAAATATTAGAACAAACAAAAGATCAAGTTCTAATTATAAAAAAAACAAAACAAAACAAAAAACAAAAAACAAATGACCAAAACCAAATGAAACCTATACATCTATTTAGGGTTGCAAATGAAATACTGGGAGGCTGTACTTGTTTACTAAACTATGCCTTAAAAAAAATAAATTTGCATACTTGTATCTATGGTTGCTTGTTTTTAAATGTGTGATGCCAGGGGGATTTATCCTTTTACTTACAGAAATATAAACTATCCATCTTAATTACCTTCTTAGCTCTTTTTAGAACCTACCTGCCATTTTCTATACTATGTATTGTTATCTATAATATGTGTATATAGACAGATAAGTACTTGTGTACAGAATATTATTCATGTAGTCTCTTCTGAATGATACCAATTTTCCTATCCAAGGAGCAAAAATAGTAAAAATGACAAAATGTTATTTTTAAGTACATAGCTAGCTCCTGTTCCTAGCAACCTCAATTCCAGTTGAGTTAGGCTGGAAAAGATTGAACTTCAGAAATGTAGCTACCGTCTAATAACACTAATGCATATTTTCTGAGAAGTGCTGACAGCGCAGCTAGTTCTTTAGGTCTTTATTATTTGCTTCTTCCACTTCCTGAAAAGATAATGTACGCATAATACAAGGACATCATTGGTTATCTGCATGTTAGGGCATTACTTGCTTAATAGCAATAAAACCTGAGAGGATGCTTTTTTTTTTCCCCTTTCACAGGCTATATAACTCAGCTGGACACTCTCTATGAGGACTGAGTGGTATGGAAATAAAATGTTTCCACAGGAAGGTTTAGCACAGTTAGCTCTGCAATGAAAGCATTTTTTTAAGAGACAAAGAGTTGCATCTATTACTGAAATTAGACCATAAGATGCAAGTCTGTGAAACATGCTACAGAAAAAAATTAATACCCAAAAAGGCATTAAAAAATAGTTAAGAAATTTTAGAAAAGCTCACATTGACAGAGTATTCTGATTCTGTATACTTACAACTTGATCATACCGCCTCAATCCTGTAAGTGTTGTAAACATAAACAAAGCCAGCCTATTCCTCAAATAACATTTTTTGTTTAAAACTGAAATGAAGACATAAGAGCTTTGCTTTTCTAGGACTAAGTAGTTATGCATAATGTGCTATCATTTGCATTTTCAGACACTTTCTAGAACCAAAATAATAATGCTCTGTAATGTACATAATCACAGTGGTGAAGAAATGCTTCCGACTATTTTAGGCTTCAAATTCTACTTATTAAAAACTAATAATGCCCATTTAATTACAGGGAAAACAGCTTCCATTTAATTGTTACCTTGTGACTTCACACATCCGTAATACTACATAATTGTGATGAACGCATAAATTGTCTGTATCAGCAGTAATCACTGACGTAGTTGCATTTAATAATTTCTGCAGTTTTGACCTATCCCGAGTATCTGATACTGGACTGTGGCAAAATTTGTAATTAAAACAGAGAAAATCCTCTTTCAGAAAAGTAGCCCATAGGCTGGATGAAGAGATGCCTAAAATGAATCACAATCCTAGAATGGTTTGAGTTGGAAGGGACCTTAAAGATCACTTAGTTCCAACCCCCCTGCCATGGGCAGGGACACCTTCCACTAGACCAGGTTGCTCAAAGCCCCGTCCAGCCTGGCCTTGAACACTTCCAGTGATGGGGCATCCCAAATTCTCTAGACAACCTGTCTCACCACCTTCATTATAAACAAATTTATTTCCTATACCTAATCTGAATCTACTCTCTTTCAGTTTAAAACTGTTGCTCCTTGTCCTGTCACTACATGCCCGGGTAAAAAGTCTTTGTCTTCTTTGTAAGTCTCCTTTACTATTGAAAAGCAGCAATAACTCTTAACTTCTTACTTAACTCTGATACTCTGCCTTGGACCCCATCAATTATTATTCACAGTATTACTTAAGATTTCCTCCAGTTCCACAGCCAGCCTCTATATGCACTGCAAGGGCTGGTATACACTTCCCAGCGAGGAAGGAAGAAGGAAGGATTCTGTTTGTATGCGAACATGACTTTGTGCATTGTAAAATTTTACTGTAAATTAGCAAATGTAACTATAACTGTAAAAAACGAATTCAAACTTTTTTTTCCCCCCTCTCATTTATCCATCATTCTCTATTTGGAGTTTAGCACCACTATTTTCAGCATTTCTGATGTACAAATATTACATGTTATACCGCCTAGTGAGGGACTAGTGAGTACACTGAGGGCAGAAAGGGGACTATAGTTTTGATCTAAGGAGAAATGGAAATGTTGGCTAGAAGTCCTGTATAGTCAGAAGTTATTTAGCTGAAAAAAGATGAATACTTCTAATAAATTCTTGCATTCTTTCATTAGTTTCAAAATATCACCACATTTCTGTTACTGAGCTTTATAAGATCCTGTTTCATTATTTTTGAAAGGACTTGAGACAACAGACATTTTTTTTTTTTTTTAAGTTTTCTGAATACTATTACTATAGATAAGCTTGCCTACACATCATAATTCCCTGAGAATAAAAAAAAAACCCAAAACACTGCTGTGAGACCTTGAGAGGACTGACCTACCGTGTGCTGCAATGCTGTGAGCAATCATGCTACTCAAGCTGCTCAAATTAGGCTCTTCCTGCTGTGACAGCAGTTCCAGGGTGCATGCATGACTGAACTTTCAGAATGAATGTTTTTGTTTTTTTAATGTGGACCATTTGGAAACAACTAGGATTTAAAAATTCAGTATGCATCATTTTTTCAATATACTCTATATGACCAGTTGTGCTTGCAACAAGAATGCAGCTATATCCATAATTTTCTGTTGACTTGACTAACACCGTTATTTTTAACTATGCAATATTAAGGAAACTTTCTAGACTTTAAATTAAGTCGAACAGCTCAGAAGTTGACCAGCTCACACTGGAGGAAAAATAAAGCATCTTATAATAGTCCCATCTGGGATCAGACACCGATTTCTCACCCATGGTATTTAATAGATTCCACCTAAGCCCATTCTCTGTTTTCCCCAACTAATAACATACAATATCTTAGATAGGGCCCAAACTTATCCCAGTGGAAGCAAATTGCAAAATGGTGACATTTATACATGTTAGTTTTGTAGGACCATAATGTAACATATTGTAGATACATCTCAGCACTGGAACAAAACTCTGAAAGAACAAAATTCTGACCAGAATAGGACACAACAGAAACCAAAGCCTAATTTGCCCAAACATTTGGATATCCAGCTCTTTGAAACCAGTGGGTAGTACAGCTAAGATTCAATTTGGCATCCTAAAGCTATTTTGGGGTTTCCTGCCCAATTTCCAGATTTCACTGTAGAAAAGAACACACCTCTATTAGGTCTTGTGCCAACCCTACCTAATTGACTTTAGTAGTCTAGGTAATTTCAAACAGTAATAAATACCTGGCTTTAGGCGGTCACATTATTGATATCTTTCTCAATATTCTTAATTTCTTTATGAATTTTGCTCATATTGTCTGCCTCTAGTCCCCCCATAATAGTAGTTTTTAGTCTGTGTAGCAGCATGACCAAGTGGTGAGGATGACCTATGCTTCTTTTACCTCTGCAATAACCTTTCCCTTCAGGCAATCCTCCCAAAATCTCTTACAAATCTCATTCAACTGCTGATTCTTTTTTGAAGCAGTCAGAAACCCAAAGGGCATCCTTAACCACCCCAGACCTACTAACCAAACATAACTAAAGCACAGTTGATAAACTTGTTAAATATCCTCAAATCAAACCTTTCCTCCTGAAAAAAAAAAGTTTTGTCATTCAAACCTGAAATCTGCTGTTTGATTTGACACAAGGATGACATGATTAGTACAATATTACATGAGTTAGCTTCGTGCTAAAGTCCTCAAACACAGACAGAAATTCTGAGGATGTCCTAACAGTCATGCTCCTGCTGATACAATGAATTAGATCTGTGATCTTCACCAGGCTACTTGTCCAAACAACACCTAACATCTACCTACCCTTTTAGCAGCACTAGTAATTTTTGTAACTGAAACCGAGTTAACTCTGTCACCATGATCTGAATTCTGGCTGGAAACGGTCAGGTTCACCAAAATGGAATGTGCTAGATGGTTGTGATTGTAGAAATAAAGAAAATGTCACTTTTGCACAATCATTTTTTCAAATGAGAAATACCCATATTTTGGATTAAAACACAGAAATTTGTAGATTGATTCATTAAAAAGATTACAAGTCTAGTACCAGATCAGAGACATGTAGCTGCCACATACAAAATCATGAGCTGTACTTCGGATTTTGACTGATCGGTTTATCTCTGCTAATGATCATCAAGCTACTCATTAAAATATGATTTTATATCTCAGAATATCATCTCTACTTGTTAATTTCTATGCACTAACATAAGCAGAAATGCAAACATCCCAAACTTACCCTGCACAAAAAACCCATGCAACAGAAAACTAGCTGAAACAGTTCTAGTTTTGCCATGATTAATGATCTTTAGAATGTTCTTCCCTCTTTCTTCTCTCTCAAAAAAAAAAAAAAAAAAAAAAAATCGGAAAATTGTAAGTTTACAAATGAAAGCTATGCAGAGTGAAGTAAGAAAGAAAAATGCCTCAGTATAGCTCACATGTCTGCATCACTAAAACCCATACCTTTGTACCTTCTGGTTATTTTTAAATTTTTTTTTGCTGATAATATAACTTCACTCTAATTAAGCTAAATAATAGGCTTCCCTTGTGGAAGAAAAATGCAGACAAACCTACCCTCCCCATTAGGAAGAGGCCACGTTTGATCTGCCAAGACCAGGAGTGCAGCAGCAAAATTTCACGCTACTTCCTCACATGTAAAAAAACACCTCTGGAGTCTTCTTACTGTTGCTTCAGTGGATCTGCAATGTCAAGGATCTGGAAATACTACTGCGAATCATGTAGGCAGGCCCTACATACATAGCTTGCCTTGGGCTAGTAGCATACCCTAAGTCAGTTCTGGCAGCTCAGATGAATGCATTAACTCATCAAGTTGCAGTTTATATATCCCTGAGTCCTGTGACGATGCTTTCTGCTCTCTATAAACACAAGAGTAGATCACAAGTCCCATTTGTCTGCACATAAGAAACGTTTTTTTCAGCGCACTCCCTCCCCAACACTACTGTACCTCTGCAATCAGCCTTGCCTTGGTATGTCTCTGATAAACAATACAAGCAAGAAGAACAAAAAAATCCTCTACAATTATAGGTGTAACAGCAAAACAGTGCAAGCCAGAAACACATTAAAACTTTTCAACCAAACTATATTGAAACGAAAGGTGAGATGCCTTTCATTAACTTACGTTTTACCAAGTCGGAGGGGATCTAAAGTGCCTGATTCCACCATTTGTATACAGTATTTTACTCACATTGGCGATAGCTTAGTCCTTAGAGCATGCCATTCCAGTTCTAAGCAGCCACACTTTACCAGTACCCTAGGGAGTTTACACTGCCTCACTGCATAAGGTCAAGCCTCACCGATAAACACCTTTCTATAGAAATAATCCTACAAAGACAAACTTTTGGCTTTGTTTATACGGATGTAAATCTATCAGATTAAGTTCTCGGCTTCTGTGAAATCTTTGTATCTGCACAATCTCATAGCTCCTCAGGGCTTGTTCCTGCTATGACACAAAGACTTTGTGTTAGACAAAGGACCATAGATGACTGAGACAACTTCGGGCCAAACCCAGAATCCTTAATCCCGTGAGAAAGTCTTCGTGAATATATATATGATTCTGTGAGGAAGTCAGCACTACACACAAAGGGATTTGCAAGGTAACCAGGTCAGGCTATCAATTACTTCATAGAGAGGAATGCAAAATAAGCAAGAAAAGAATGCAAAAGAAGCTCTGAGTCGTTAACTTTAGAGAAATACCAACATTTTTAACAACATGAGTGGAAGTAATATCAACATTCCATTACCAATATCTACATTTTCATTTTTAAAGTAGACTTCCAAATAGCAGTATCTCAAAAACTCCCAGAACTAGACCTGAAAAGGGAAAGGCATGCAATACAGAGCTGAAATAGTTAAGAATGAAATGTAAGAGGTAAGAGAACATCCCCCTAGGGACTTACTCAGTTGTGTAGTGGCAACACCCATGAAAGTACAGTTTATGAATAATCAAATTCAGTCTACACCTTTGAAACTGTAGTTTTATTTGCTTACTTCCAACAGCTGAAAATCCTGGGTAGGGCAGGGTAATTGAGCTATTCAGAAGCTTGTATTAAAAAACAAGTCTCTAAAAATGCTGCAACATTTATAGAGTATTAGAAACAGAGTTAAAGAGAGAATGCTTTTCTTTACCACCTCTTTCCTCCTCTGCTTACCTATGTATCTTTAGTGTTAAGGATTCATTTTAGTTATAGCTTAAACCCCAGCTACCACTCTCTGAATTTATCAGCAGCAGCCATTAAGGAACACAACAGCCAGAGGACATTGATGTCCTGTCCCTGCTTGGTCCATGAGCCAGGGTGGCAGCAGAGAAAACAAGAGGCCCTGATGTTGGATAGACAGAGGCTTGGGAAAGAGGAGGGACTATTCCAGTGACAATCCTGAACATGCAGAGAATGTGCTCAGCCTTGCAAAGTCAGGGACCAACACAGTGGATACTGCAGTAGCAAAATAATCATTTTTTGTGAAAAGGAGGAGCTTTACCCATATTCAAGGTTGCCATCAGATGTCAAGAAAATGTTAAACTAAGTGTCCTTAGTCAAATTGTCTGAGCTGATTAGAAAAGTTAGATTATCTCTTGTTATTCTAAGCCACATTTTAGTGAATTAAATAAGAATTTTTCTAATGATTTGGAGGACTCCTTACCAAATCTAGATCTATTCCCAGACTGTTATGTTTACTTCAAACTTACTATCCCAGGCCTGTTATTCTTTTAAGAGGTATACGGGTGAGTTATCAAGCTTTGCCCTAAAAATATATAATGCCTTAACTACAAAGGGACCTGGTCACAAAGACCTCACACGAGAACCTGATTGGTGGTTAGAAATAGATGTTTGTTTGTTTGTTTTAAACTCATCTGACATGGAAAATATTTTACATTGTTATGAGTCACTCTTTCACAAATAACCTTTACTGCACATACATTTCTTTAGCACATCCACAGTATTTGGAACTACAATACTCTTTTTAGAAAACTTTGTGACAGTCATAACAGTCCTGTTAAAGTGAGTGAGTGATGGGAAGGAGGCTAAGTAGGTGGCTAGAGATGGAATATGCTGTCCTCTGGTACTGCATTGCCATGGACTTCTGGAAAGTTTTCTGGCAGAATATGAGGAGTTAACTACACTCAGTGCCCTTGAGAAGTGAAAAAGAAGTGGGACAGTGGGAGCCCCTTGAGTTCTTGTTACTTTGGAGAACAGACAGTCATTTAGACTTGCTCCGTCATGAATCTCAAGTTCCAGATACTTCAAGGAACAGACTTTTGTCTGTCTCTATATAAAAAGATATATGAGATATAATATTGTGTCAATATTCTTAGCTGCTTCTCCCAAGTACAGAGTTAACTAAAAAACAGTTAATGCAAGGCCAGAGACACAGAGCTTCAAAATCACACAGCATAGGCCTAAAGAAATCTAAGTTTTAAAGACTATTTAACACCTCTTGCTCTGATCCTTTGCTGCTAAAAATCAACTCTTCATTTGTGTTTAGACCAAACATCCTTGTGTGGGCTGAACAACACTACAGTAAAACCAGTCAGGCAGCTACTAAATATCCTGCAAGAATGGGAATTTGTTGTAATAAGAAAAAAAAAAAAAAAAAAAAAAAAAAAAAAAAAAAAAATTTAAAAGTACTGAGAGCATCGAGACCCAAGTTTTGCTGTCATGAAATCTCTTCATAAACAAAATTCCCCACAGTGTAGCTAACAAGACATCACTACCAAAGTACCTAGTGGTTTAAGTTGCTCTCCTCCCAACCCCATTGTTCACTTTAACTTACACTAGAGTCTCCCTGGTGAGCTCTGAGAAACAAGAATTTGTAATAATTTAAAGTATTTAATCTCACTGTTCTGATTGATCATCCTCTCACTTTCAGTGTACCTTTCAAACTGAACAAATTTTGAGGAAGGGGCTAAATATCTTGTTTGTGTTCACATTTATTTGGAAGCCTTCTTCAGGGCTGCTAGTTCACAGCTGTTCCATAGAACAATTTTATTACACCAGTTGAATGAGATCTCATTACTACTTTCCCAAGGGTTTGGTTGTTTTTGGGTTTTGTTTTGTTTTGTTTTTTTTTTTTCAAAAGTGCCTTTTCTCCCATAACAACACAACATGATACTGCTATATAACCTCTCTTCTTTCCAAGAAGAGACAGAAGCACCATCCGTTTAGGGTCTGTGTGAGTGTGAAGTGCTTCCTTTAATGAATGTGCAAAATCAGTTCTTTAAGCTTCCCAAATTTGTTGTATGCAACAATGAAATCTACCACATAAGCAGCAATGTGAGCATGAAATCATGAAACCAGGCACCTGAGGCAGCAGTACCACAATACTCTTTATACAAACAACTGCACTATTAAAAACTAAACAATAGTCTTCATTATCTACAAACTGCATGGATAAATAGTGCTTTCTGGAGTTTTCCTAATCATGATGACAATATTTATTATTTCCTATTGATTTGAATGAAATCTCATCTTTCCTTTACTGATATACTTAACAGAATGTTTTCATATTTAGTACTACTGCAGTCACCATAAAACAGATTTGGAAAAAAACAATATTTAAAAGTATTTTATAAAAAAATGACAAAAGAAACCCAGAAAACCCACAGCAATTTTCTGCATGATCCTTTTAATGAAACGATAACTATATAGCCAAAGCTGAAAAAACTGCATTTGAAAAATAAGAAATTTGACTAAACCCTGACTTTAGAAGAAAGGTTGAGTGCATTGTCTTTAAAGGTAAATCCGTGTAAGCTCTGACTTTAAAGGAAAGTTTGAAGGCATCCTAGGAGTGTGTGCTTGTGACTTGTATTAAAAACCAGTATGTTACCTATTATGGTGTTATGTATGCTATTTGGATGCTGTCTCAAATCAAAGCATCAAGTATATAATTAATACAATGCCAAGGGATTAAATATTTATACAAAGGATTTTTGTTATTTCATAGCGTTATTACTTACCAACCTTATAGCCATGACATTAAGACCTCAATGCTAGAAAAAAACCCTTTAAAAGTCCTTCCACCCCAAACTATTCTATGATTCGATACTTAGAATCACAAATATACTTAGAGTTGTATTCTTAACCTTTCATTGAAGAGGCATAAACACCACATACTTATTCTATACAGCCAGAGCTAGAGTGAATTCAAGGGTTCTCAAAGCCCTGCTTGGGAAGAGCAGTACTGTGTAAATGGAAAGTGGGCTTTTAATGGCTCACATGACTGGTTAATGAGTGACATTACAATAAGTCTACTGTTTGTAAAACCTTGAAAAGTGTAACTTCCCGGTGTCTAGCATGGAGCATATTCTATTTAATGACATAGTGAAGTCAGACACAAGGAAGAGATACAACAAAAGGCTTTTTTTTTTTAGGCTAATCTAAAAACCCCCATTAAAATAGAAAAACATAAGATAGTATAAAATGGATGGGGTTTTAGATTTCAATTGCATGTTGGACTATTAGATTCTTATGATTATTATTTAGAGGCCCAGACAATACATACGGTTTATATTAACAGGAAGAACAGTTAGAATTCTCACTGTAAGGTAAAGAAAGAGAAAGTTTACAGAGCTCCACAGACAAAGGGAACTAAGGAGTTACTTTCATTGCCCCGACATCACTACTCTTCATCAAATGAGCAATTCGTTAATATGATTAGCATCACAAAACAGTGTTTATCTGTAAATACACAAAGTAACTTCGAAAAAAACCCCAACACTTTGCAATGATTAAAATCTAAAACATATTAAGGAGGTGAAACAAAGCTGTATCTTGATTTTGAACTAGATTAGAACCAGATTTTCCAAACAGCACTTTAAAGCTCTTACGTAGTCAACAAAATGGACAGCCATTTTTTCCATACACCCCATCTGTTTTAGGATTCATCTAAACTGTGGAGCAAGCTGATCACTGCTTTTCACAAACCTTGACATTTTGCTCTCCTCATTCATTGTTCAGCTGCCTCCTCTAGAACTGCCTCCCTGTTCCTGGGCCTTGGTCTTCCTTCAACAGAGTGGGGTATTACAGAGGGCTGGTGTGCCCTCTGAGCCTGTCCCAAGGTACACACAGATGTGGCTAGAGTATGCCCCTACAGTCAGACTGCTTGAATACAGTTCCAGGTTTCCCTGCTGTCACAGTACCTGCTCAGAAGCTCAGGATTTTGCCCTTTGAAGATTAAGAGGCCAAACTATACAGCTGGACAAGCTATTGACTTACACACTGATTCAGAAAGATGCAATAATTTAACTAGAAGTTCCTAGACCTAGTACTGTTTTAACTACGCATAATGGCTAAGTCACACTTCCCTACACTAATGCATCAATTTAGTATAGCTATGTCAGAATGTCAGATCCTAAAGCATTAAAGCATAACTAATTTGGTCCTGCAATGTCACAGTTCATGAATTATTAACAGAATCACAGAACAGCTGAGGTTGTAAGGGACCTCTAGAAGTCATGCTCATGCCTTTTGAGGGGACTTTGGTGCTGTCCCAGGCTCTCTCACAGATCCAATGCTCTGACACAGCAGACTCCACAGCCTCTCTGGCCAACCTATGCCAGTACTCTGCTGTTCATAGGGACTCTCCTGTGGTTTGGTTTGTGTCTGTTGCCTCTGGTCCTGGCACTGAGCTCCACAGAAAAGAGCCTGCTTCTGTCTTTGTTGCAGCCTTCCTGAAGGTGTTTGTAAACATTGATAAGATTCCCCCCGAACCTTCTCTTCTCCAGTCTGAACATCCACAGTGCTTTCCTTACAGTAGAGATGATGCAGTTCCTTAAGCATCTGTGTGGCCCTTCGCTGCACTCCCCAGTATGTCCATGTCTCGCTTGTACTAAGAAGCCCACAACTGGACACAGTACCCCAGGTGTGGCCCCACCAGCACTTAACACACTGGAAAAAGCTAATACGAAGTCAGTAGTGGCTCTGAACAGGAAACATGTAAAACAAAGTCAACTTAAAGCATTCCAGCACAGAGAGGGTTTTCTAATACCATAAAAGATTACCATTGTCTGACTTAGTTTAAAAGAAGATCTTTAACCACATTCCTGACCCAGATTTTAAATTAGGTTAAAAAAATTGTTCCTTAACTGTATAGTTCAATAGAGTAAGTCTGAAAGATAACATTATAACATAAAGAACTTCTAAAACCTTGGATTTTAGTTTTGGTCACTACGTTTTAAGCAAATAAATGCTATTTAGTAGTTAGAATATGAAGTATCTAGAGCTATCTTCTAAAGTTGAAAGAAGATATTGAAAAGGTCAATCCAAAAAAGTTTACATTTGATTGTCCAGGGATCTCTTCTTGGTGTTACATGCTGTCTAGAATCACTATTCAGTGTGCAGATGATGATACAACCTCTACTTTTGAGCTGAACCCTTTGCAGTTTTCTCCTCAATAGCTTTTTCTGAATGACACCGCAAAGTTGATAGCACTCCTTCTCAACCCTGATAAGGAGAATATTTAATAGTTATCTTCTATGCCTTAAAGATGGGTGGATAAAGTTTAGGGAAGAAGTAAGTGGGTTTATGTTCATTTCAAAGGCACCAAATCAAGGAATCTGACTGAGGTCACAAAAATATGGCAAAGGAAGAAACTGGAACTGTACCTCCTGAGCTCTGACCTGGAGCCTTTTGAATTTAAACTAAGAATATGTTGATTTTACTGACCATTTACATACACAAAAGCAACATACACAAAAGTATGTGTCATTAGCGATACAGATTATGCATGATAATGTAGCTTCTATCAGAAATTAAGACTTCCCAAAGTTATGATTGCATTGCAGTAACACTTTTTTTTTTTTTTTTTTTTTTTTTTTTTTTTTTTTTTTGGGGGGGGGGAGGAAGTATATAAGTACAATTTTTATGTGAAATACTTTCCACAATATATTGCTGAAGCAGTTTCTAAAATTATTTCATAAACTACAGTTTTGCAGACAAGTGAACCAAAAAGCCACTATAAAACCAGTACGGCTATTTCAGAATTGCGAACAAGGTACTTATGACACAGGATTTCAGTTTCACTTGAAAAATCCTGATACGGATCATATACTTCTCCTACAAAAGATTGCAATGACTAAGCAGATGGTGGCATGCTGGGAAAACAGTCTCTGCTACAGCTAGTCTGATTTATCACATTACTCTAATTACCTTGACTTACTCATTGTTAGGATCACTTTTCTGTTGTGGAAACTTCAGGCAGCCTCAAGCTTGGCAGACTTTAATAGGTATGCAAGTACTAACTCAATACATAATTAAACTTCCAAGTCCAATGCTTTTTAAACACATTTGTAGCAAAGCACAACATCAGTTTGGGGATATATAATGCTAGGGATTGACACTTGTAGTATACTCATACTAATTTCTTATGAACGAAATCACTTTGTCTTACAGAAGTTCTTCTGTAGGATTCCCACAAACCACCATTTTCAGATTTCTCCCAAATCAGTGAGAGTAAAAAAAATTTCAGACTAAATTCTACAATGATCCCAGTAACTATGTTCGTTGACTTCCTTGGAGCCCAATAATTTGAAGGTTGTGCTCACCTATTGTTTTACTTCTATTTATGAAACCACATTCACTCAGCTATTTTATGCTCGTGGTAAGGCAAAGCAGCCTTTTACCTGACTTCTCTACCTGATTAGGGTGGATCTATAACAGCTTTGGTTCACAAGAATGAAAGAAGACAGGTAGAGAGAATTGGTTGATTTGTCCTGATCTTATCACATTTTTCATAGGTTATACCTCTGAAGCTCCACTGAATGTAAAATGCTGCTAAGCATAGCACATTTCCCAATATGATTTAAAGTGCCCCCTCCCCCAATATTTTGCTCTGTAATGTTTTTATTATATATGCATGTTCAACATACAGCATTTTTTGAGATACATTCTCTTATTAAGAGGTATAATGTGACTTAATGATGGTTCGTACTCATCCCGTGATAAGCCTTAGCACGCATTTGAGCTTCATTTAGCATTTACAGACATTCAACAAGCAGGAAGACCCCTAGTTTACCTATCAGTGGAATGGCACAGATTTAATAGAGTTTGACCTAGTACACACTTTGAAATGAAGCCCAAAGTTTGTGGAGTTATACAATAAGAGGACAGTGCGCTCACATTCTGAGCCAAAATTCAGACAGTGCTCTCTTCTGATACATTGCTTTTGGAATGCTCTGCCTTATCAGCGGTCTCCAGTTCACTACTTATATCTTTTCAAGACATATCTCACAAGACAGACAGCAGCCAACATCCTGACTCAAGGAAGGCAAGAAAGATGTTCTTCTTCCCAGGGAAGAAGTACTAGGAAATAATATTTTTTGAAAACTTCCTGTAACTTCTTATAGATTAGTTTAATTACTGTAATGGAGCCATGATGGTCTGTGACATCTGTATTTTCTTTTTGATGCATAATCTATACAGCCCTCCCAGTTCCCAGAAAACCATTCTTTGCTGGAAAGAAACTATGTCATTGGGCTTCTCCCTTCCCACAGTATTTATGCAAAGATTAAATAGTGAATCTTTAACTACTTCTGCTCTCCAAGTCCTCACAATACTTTGTCACACAGACGAATAGCTTCCAAAATACACTGGTGGATCCAGTGGTCCACATATAGGCAAAAGCTAATGCCTCTTAAACAGATGATGCTTTCACTAGATCTGCATCTAGTGTAGATGTGTATCAACACACGACATTTACAGGCCTATGTGGGGAAGAATCTAGCTCCATATTTTTGCCTAAGAGTACGTCAAGCATGAATATTAAGGAGAATATTGTCTTTACCAAGGATTTGTTATTATACCATTAATAAACAGAATTGAAATGTTTGTTCAGATCTTACTTGGGTTTAAAAGTGAGTTTCTCTGTACAGATGACTGGCAGACTAGATGACTTGGAGGGTTATTTAAAACCCAAAGTTATGTGGTACCC
>NW_020799099.1:6673026-6682196 GCF_003259725.1 Athene cunicularia | reverse complement strand
ATATATATAAATACTTTCATATATATTTATAATTTGCAACTGACAGAGGAATCATAAATAAACATGTTAAAATGGATTCAAATAAAAGGAAGATGAGTAGAAATGGAAGAGTAAACAAACAAACAAAAAAAACCCCTCAGGTAAAAAGCATGGCACAGAGATATCTTGAGTATTACAAAAATAGAGAAATAGAATAGGAATGGAAAAACACACCCACAGACCATGCTTTGCATTTGAGAGTTCTGCTTAATAGGTTTCTGTAAACACATTTCACAGTGTTTCCCTCACAGCTGATCTGCTTTGAAGAAGAACAGATGAAGATATTTTCCTCATTTATACCAAGAACTCTGACTAAAGTGATTCTGAAAAAGAATATGAAAAATTATAAAAAAACCTGCACGTGTGTATACGTATTAAACACATGCAAGCATCTCATGCCAAAGACATAATGACCATGGACTTACAACTTCTCTGGAGAATTACGTGCTGAAAGCACTGTGTAATGTATAACCTTACATCAATACATTCATTTCAGTGTTCTGTTCCTGAAATTACTGAAAGGAGGGAAGTGCATTCCCCAAAATCTTATCCAGCTCATCTTGCCCAAAATCCTTAGGTTGAACCTAGTAAGGTTTCTAAAATAACATTTGTATTCTCCTAATAATTGCCATGCACTTCCAAGGCAGTGCCTCGTATGGCTAATAAGCTCTTTAGAGCAAGACAGGCAGGTGCTTGTCCAAAGAGCTATGCCAATCAAAGATTTTCACAATAAATTAAGATAGTAAGTTCTGTTGCTGCGCTGGGGTGAGGATAGGAGAGGTAAGGCTCATAGGGAGAGGTAGTCTTCTATTAGGCAAACCTTTGGGCAGGCAACCACAGAAGACTCGGTAAAAGGTCACCTGTGTGAATTCACAGACTGGAAAATACCAGAATAAGATGACTGACCATGCAAAAATCTCTTTCCTAATGTGAAGCTTTATAATGGCACCACATGCAAGTTCTACCCCATATGTTTAAAGGAATATTAATCTGCCTAAGATATATCCCATCTTCATTAGAATAAATTTACAGACTACTATATATAAATGTCTTACAAGTTAGAAAAATAAACAATTTGCATACAATGATACACATGCCAGATCTCATGTATCCAATGAGGTGTTTGGGTACAGAAGCAGAAACTGAAACTAGTGCAGGAGCTTACAACTGAGAAGATATTTTTGTTCCTATATAATTTCTTCCAGCACAAACCCTGCTTTCTTGCTTGGCACATAAGTCTTTTCAGTACATTATATGGCAGCTAATTCTGAGGTATTTCTGGAGGTTCATCCATTTTTCAATGGAAGTATGTTGTTATGTAACGTATCCCTCTGAAATATCAATAAGTGCTCTTTTTATATCAGTCTGAACAAACCCGTCACTAAAATCACATTTGGTAAGATCTTTGCCAATAAGCCTGCTCTTCTGAAAGCTATCACTTTCAGTAGTCAGATCAGCGGACAGTCAACATTTCTTTTAGCCTAGCTGCATTATTGCGGAATCAGACTCATGGAAATGTGTCACAACCTTCCCTTCTAATGGCAGATTAGCAGCATTTTGGAAAATGAAGAAAATAACAACTTAATCTGACATCCATTGCACAGACCAATCCAAGAAAGCACAAACAAAAAGATAGCATCAATACAACTACAACTGGGAAATTAGGTTATTTATCACCCACCACAGTATGGCACAAGCATCAGTTGGGTATTGCAAACAGCTACCTCAGATGAAAATCAACTCAGCCAAAATAAAATTGCACAAAATTAGTTTACCGACTTGCTAACATACAGAACTGAAGAGAGAGCAACAGTCATTCCTCCATCTCTACCTTGTTGACACACAATACCTTAAATAAATTACTTGCTTTTATTTAGTCTTTAAGCTGATCAGAATCCATAAGGATATGAAATGTTAGCTAGAACAAACGATTCTGCTTTACAGAGCAGGTTTTTGTATGTCTTTTTTGTTTGGTATTCTTGGGGTTGGGGGCAGTAGGCAGGTTGGCTTGTTTGGGTTAGGGGTTTTTTTTGTGGCATATGAAGATCAGAATACCAGTACAGTTCCTTGGTTTTCAGGGCTAAAATGCACTGCTGTAGGCCCCAAATGATCTTGACCAGGTAAACATAACCTCTAAAACCCAAGGGATTAGTCTAGAACAAGGATGTTAGAGCATTTACTGTAGCTTCCTATCTCATATAGCTGGTATACAAATTATTTATTTTTCCAGCACATTATTTGACATTGTAACACTATGTAACACTGACTTTTAGACGCAAATTTTAAAATTAATACAATATTATAGCTTCCAACCTTTAGCAATCATTTTTTTCTAATGGTGTGACTATTTACTAAAGGCTTCATCTACTAGGATGTTATCATTTTGGAATAGGGATTAGTATTATTTTTTGGCAATGTTCATGTACTTAAATTTTACTTGCATTGTTCTTGCCTCAGCAATGTTCTAGGTATAATGCATTTCCACAACAGGTTTTGCTTACTGCACTTTCGTCTTCCCTGTTTCAGTCTGTAGATTTTCATTCTGTGTTTCCTTTCATGGCATTTAGTGTCATGATATCAAATGCAATGGGGTGTAATTTATGTTGCTAATGCTGTCAAATGGTGGTAGTGCTATGTATTGCATACATTATGCATGCTATTCTCTCTCTATAGAGAAAACAGTTGGTCCTTCTTGCTTGTGTATGTCTTCGAATATTAGTTGTCTGTTTAAAAACATCTTGGCTCTGCTGAGTGGAATGGTTTCCTGAAGAGTAAATCACAACATCTACAGCACCAAGAAACAGAGCTTGTTGTTTTCTGAGCCAAAGTAAATTTCCTAGATAGCTGTACTTTCTGGCAACTGTATGTTAATGATCAAGAAACACCCTCTGAGGACTGTGAGTAGCAGACCATTACCAAAAAGACATGAGAACTAACATAAGTGTAGTCTGACTGAATTCTGTTGCCTGAGTCTGTTGAAAAATGTGTCATGTTGTACAGTTCCTCTCTACAATATGCACTATAGGTATACTACATAAATTTGCCAAAATTTCAACAGACCTTTATGGTCACTTTCTTTTCCCATGAGAACTAGACCAGAGGTAAAAAGCTTTAATACACTTCTTTGGAAACTTGTGTCAGTCCATAGCTGGAAGTGACAAATCCTCTGTACTAGACAGAGCCTGCATGTTTCCAGATTCATAATGAAAACTCCTCCTTTCCATTACATGGCTATCCACGGATAATCCGTTAGATTGCACAGATTGCCCTACTGCAATGAACATATATATATATATATATTCTTCTTGTCTGTTAACACTGTTGTGAAGCTTACCATGTAATAGTTCTACTACAGTTCTGAGCAGAGTTCTGAAGCCAAGAGCAGAATACAACGTAAATGTCTATATATGAGAAGAGTTGCTGGGGATGTTTAAAGATGTTCAGAAGGTTTAAAGCAAAATAGATTTTCACCGGGAAAATGTTAATGCATTTTAAGCAAAGTATTTTATGATAACATATTAATATTCAAAAATGTATTTTGAAACCTAAAATGAATGGAAGTTTATCTGACTGTCAGAGGGCGAACTGAGCACAGATTTACATTCACATGTATACCTGCAGCCCAGGACCAGGAGATTTAAAGGCTTTTGCCCCTGTGGTAAGGAGCCTTAAAAATCCTAGTCCAAAAGTCATTATCTGTTTTCATATGCAGTTTTTTTAAAATCCCACGAGACAAAAAATGTTAACGAACAATAGTGCAAGGATTAGTTAAATTACCATTTCCTGCACTTCGAAATGTATTGACCTATCAAAACTTCGAATATAATTTTGAAGCATAGTCAATTGTTATTACAGAAATACTTGTTTGGAGCACCCCTGACTGTATTAGTTGCACTAGGCAACGTACCCACTCACCGGGAACATAAGTTATGGGAGTACTACTGTCCACAAACGTTTCCAGCTAATTAGAAGCAGGACACTTGCTGTGCAAGAATCTCATTACCTACATTCAAGAAACTATCAGGAAGATCGCAATGTTTGCACTAGCTCAACTCCACATATGTGGTTTTATCAACATAAGTGATAACCACACGTTATACATCAGAAATCACAGGTAACATAGGTTTAATTTCATGTGCATTTACTACGCGGCCTGAAAACATTTCAGCAACTCCTGTCTACAATTCACAGTTGAAGTTCACTGCACAATTACCACATTAATCATCACACTTGCACACTGTTTCACAGGTACCTTAAGGCTTGTGTGTTAACTCACATCTAATTATAATTTGGAGTTAAGTTTTTGAGGGTTATTTCTAATCAAGACTTAGACTGCATCATGGGTGGCAAAAGAATTTCTGAGTCACTTACTTGTCACATATTGTAAAGAGACTGTTTCATTATCTGCTTTGCTGACTTGACCTGACATACTCAAGTACCTTTAGCCTCTGTCCCATCTCTTCTGACAAGAAAGGAGTGATCCTTTCTGATGGCTAAACCAAGAATTAAGATCTGGTGATAGCTCAAAGTTTCATGCTGTGAGGATACACCCTCTTTTATGAGTTAAGAAAACAATGAGATTTTTATCTCACAGCAGATAGAAACTGGCCTGTTAGTAATGTTTTTCTTGCTATGTATTTTAAATACAAGTAATTGCACCACTGTACCTTACTCAGACAGAAGGAGGCACCCACATCTGTGCCTGGAAGATATATGGCAATACCATTTTACAGTATTATGGCAGAACTTAAAGTCTTTATGCTAATAATGAATCCTATGCCTAAGTTAACATACATATTATCTATCTTTGTGTTATACCTTTGGTGTAACAAAAAGCTGTGATTGGTAAGCATAAAACTGAGTGTTTTGGCTCCCTACATTTCTGATATATTGTGTGCAGCACAATAATAACACAGCAGTGGTTTACTTTCGTTGTTGAGTTTTGATTATACCAGAAACATGGTATGAGTCGCTTCAAAACTGGATGCAGGTTACGCTGAAAATACTTCTAAATCAACAACACTAAAACTTTTATTTTGATCTTAGTAATTATATGCCATTTTCCCTGGATAGGATTTCAAAAGCCTTCCTATTTAAAGAAGCTCAACTTCATATTTTCCTCTTCAAATGGTCAAAAAAATCAGGTCATGCATACTGTAGGACAAGTCTTTCATGATTTATCTGTTAAGATGTTGCACTTATGTATTTGCATACTCACCAATCATCAGAAAACTTTTTCCTTGCTATTTTTAATACCATTTAAAACACCTCTGGTACTCTATAAAATGGTGATGATGAGAAGGAAAGGTAGTCATATTCTGGGAGGGAGAGATATATTTTCAACAACCCATTAGTCAAAGAAAGTATTTGATCCAGGCAAGACAGCAAGGTGTGACACCATCTGTTCATCACTGTGGTTGTCAATAGTAATGAAATTCTGTTGTTCATAAACATTTCTTCTGTTTAAGTAGTCAAAATAAAATATTGCTCATTTCATTGAGCTGCATGCATTTAGTTTTGTTCAGCGACCAGAACAAATCAATTATTTGTGCAGACGTAATGATGTTCATACTGTTAAACCAAGCTGTCATATGGATGCAATAAAGCAACTATTGCCAACCTTGTCATGAACATGTGTAAGTCATTTGACAAATACTTTGATTGATTGTCCTGATTTCTCAGTGAATTCCCCATGCATAAGCAGTGTTGTATTCAGCTGCTTTTAATTCACTGACTTCACATTCATATTCTCTATGATTTATCATTCACATAGTTCCTTACTTTCTGGCTCTTGGTCATTTCCACCCCTCTATCCTATGGCACTTTGCTTTTACTATAGTTAACAGAAGCTGTCTCTCCCCTGACTGCCATCCTTATCCTTATTTCACATCCTGCTTCTCAGTGGGGCACACATTGTTCCTTGGAAGCCACCCTTCTGGTATGTGTCTTTTTGCTATGGAGACCACAGTATCCTTTCATCTTATTTACTACTCCATTGTATCAAATATATACATAAATTATTCAAAAAAAATCAAAATAGTTGGCATAACAGCAGCTCTCCTTCATCTAGTCCTACTGCAGACTAACCTGCCTCTAGAGCAGATACACGGTTCCATTGGTACAGTACTACCTGTTTATCTGACTATTATAAGAAATGATTGCTGTACTACTTATCATCAAATCATATATCAGTTCTGCTGATCACTCCATATGACTAAATCTTCTGGCAAAAAATAAGCAACACAGAGGTGGGATGCAGCCAGTCAGTTTCCGAATGGGAACTAGGCTGTAGAGGAATCTAGGGAAATGCTCTTGAGCCTTATTTTTAGTAAAGGGAAAACAAGACAGATTTACTACAGAAAGCAAGCACTGAAACAGAAATGGAACCATATTCCTACATCTCCTTGTGAGCTTTTACCACTAGATGGTGCTTTCAAAAAGAATCAAACAACAAAAGTCAAAATACCAGCCAAGGTCCACATTCCATTACAGAGAGAAAAAAGAACAAATCCAACTAGTAGCATATCCCGTACACCATTAAACTACCAATCCTAAATTTCTGCTATGACTAGGCCACATTGTGGTTCTATGACAGAGAGAAAGGAAGCCTTAACGCACACTGTCATCACAACAGGGACGTGACCAACAACAGCGTATTAATAAATATTCTTGGTTCTTAATTGCTTCCAACAAACAATACTGGGACGTGGAGAGAAGAAAATAGACTAGTGCAAGCCTCTAGGCAAGCAGATGTCACTTTGAGAACTATTACACTGAAAGGGACCTAAACCCGTCTCAGTTACCACCTGTCATATTTATTCCAAGTATAACACTGGATCACTGAGCTCAGCAGTCTGGGAAAAGAGGAAAAAGCTGGTGTTTGTCCTTGTGAACAGACACAAATTAAGAGAGCTTTGCTGGTTATTCGCATCATTTAGAACCTCAAACTATCAAATAAACAGTATGAAAAGCTTGGCAATTGCCTTTTGAATGATGTTGCATTATGTTTTAAAAACATTTAACATTGCTGTACAAACATACAATTTATCTAGTTGGAAGCTTCAAGTCATATTGGTTTGCCTTGTGCTTTAATCAGGTAATGAATAGAACATGGCACAGAAAAAAAGATATACATTTTAATTTCAGCCTTTGCACTGTCGTATTGTTTGTTTAAGCCTGTCCAACTAAGAATCCTTGCACTACACGCCCCTGGTTGCATTCCATGTGAAACAAAGGCATATTTCAGGGAAGTACCTCTCACAAAGAGGTATTGATGAACCAGAAATCAGAGTCTGGACAAATGACCATTTTTCTATAAACACAGCTCTATTGTTTCAGCTTTTTTTTCTCCCGGGGAATAAATATTTCATTATTCAAAACAGTGACTGAAAAGCAAACGACTCCTCCCCCTTCTACCAATAATCTTCCCCCACTACTCTAGAGAAATCCAACTCAATGGTTTCCATGACTCCTCTCTTGCAATATTTGTATCATTTTTTTTTACTCTTACCTTGTCCACAAATAAATTAGTATGAAATAAAAAGAAGGAAGTAGGTTCTTGCTCCTCTATGACTTAGATCTATGAAACCCCGAGCCACCTGTTAAAATGTATACAGTGATTTCTGTGACCATTTGCCCCCCACACAGTAGTTCCAGTTTGCTCTTTGCATTTGCATCATCTATACTTAACTTCTGGTCATGCCTTCATTTTTACTAATCCTGTCTCTTCTTTTTTGGTTTTTGTTCCACCCCTCAATCTGCCTCCTCTGTAATGAGTTCTTTCATGACTGTTTTCTCAGATATTTCACAGATAGGAAATAAATCAAAGGCAGGAACCACTTTTGTCATCCCTCCAGCCTTTGCAGATTTCAAGATCTGATCTAAGTCAAGAACATAGGATTTAAATTCAGTCTCCAAACACTGTCCTTCTGGGAATCACTGTTCCTGTTCCACATAAACTCCTCTACACCCAGATTTACAAAACAGGCCCAAGATTCAAGTAGATAGAGAGGGATATTGGCACTCTATTGCCCAAAATCCACACTCAAGCAAAGATAGAAAGAATGCAGATGAATGGCTTCTTTAACGTCCTGTATCTCAAGAGAAAGATGACAGCTATCTAATGGGATGGCATAAAGAAGGAGCAAGGCTCTTTTTGGAAGTGCACAGTGGTAGTATGGAAGACAATGGACACAAAGGCCAACACAGAAAAATCTGATTAGATACCTAGAAAAAACCTGTTACCATGAGGGTAGTCGAACTCCGGAAAAGGTTGCCCAGATAGGCTGTGGAATCTCTATCCCTGGAAATGTTCAAATTTCAACTGGTCAGGCCCTAAGCACCCAAAACTAGTATGATTTGCTCTGGGCAGGATTGAGACTAGACCTCCAGACATACCTTCCAACCTAAATTATTTTATGATTCCCATGCTCAAGGATCTCTCTGTTACTGGCTATAGCTATTCCGGATACAAAGAATCTCCAGAACTTTAGTCTGCAACTTCTACAAGGGCAACATTAAGCAGCTCTTCTTACAAGGAAGATACATTAAGGCTTCCAGATACTCAAATCCAGATGTGACACAGTTCTGTAATAGAACACTTATCCATTCACAGCACATAAGCCCAAAAATCTCAGTTTATAATTATGCGGGGGGAGGGGGGGAACAAAACAAACAAATGTATTATTCCAGCAGTATTTTATTATATTCACTTCTTGCAACATTTTTCATTAAGAGGAGCACAGTCTTACCACACCTATTAAAAAAACCCACCAATCCCAAAAAGCTCTGTGCATCTTGTTTGTTCTCTTTACCTCATCTGAAAGACAAGAGTAATGAATAGACCTAACATGTAGAACCTCAATAGGGACTCCAGGAAGCAGTTAATTGAACTGAGATCTAGCTGGTTATTTGATACTGGGATAATTGACAGGGGTGTGGTATGGTGTGTGTGTTCAGTTTTCTGTTTTTATAAATGGTTAAGAGAGTATTCATAGCTGTAATTGTAGAGTGGCAAAAGCTTGACAAAACAAATAGTTATTAATCTCCTTTAAAAGGAGTTCCGCATTTCTTCTGTCTCATGCAGGTGGGTAATTTTCTTTTTTTCTCATATTTTCTTTTTTTTTTTTTCC
>NW_020799099.1:6662461-6672976 GCF_003259725.1 Athene cunicularia | reverse complement strand
GGGGGGGGGGGGGGGGGGGAAGCCCACAACAAATCTCACCACAGAGAAAGGAAATATTACATTAACTGAAACTCAGTCAAACTTCACTGTGCCTTACCTATAAAAGAACCAATTTTTCAAAATTGCTGGTAGAACTACAGTGTGGAGACTATTCATTAAACAGCAAATTTTCTTCCCAACTTTTGATTGACTGGTGTTCAGCCATACCTACTATATTAATAGGGTAATGGGACAAATTAGCAGGTCACTAGTCCAAACATCTTGATTCTCTTGCATATATTTAACACAGATGTGGAATAAAACTAAGAAGATTCAATTTCTCTTAGAAAAATGTTCAGTATATTATTCCAAGTTCCCAAGCGGGCTTTATTATAAATGTACAGATTGAGAGACACTTAATAGCATCAATTAAACTATTGAAGGTTCAGTAACGGACAAGGTCCTGCAGAAGAAGAGCATTTCTATGATGAGGAAAACACAGGAAATGTATTATTATATGATAGCATCAGCACAGGACTGCAGAAGAGCTAGATTTCTGTACTAAGAAATGGTGCTTCTGCTCTTCCCTCTGTCACAAGTTAGGGCCAACAAGTCTCTGTCAGCAATTATCTACCCATGCTACTATTCCTGTCCAATTTTGGTTTCCCTGGTAGTTCATAAGCACAGATGGGTTTACATAATAATTGACTGTTTCTAAGCAGAGATGTCAGTGTTGGGTAGAAAATAAATTATTTTCTTGTTCCTCATCTCATTTCAAATAAAACAAAATAGAGCTCAGATTTTCTGATTCTAGATCTTAAAGGACTTCAGATTTAAAATGTAAGCTTTTACTGCATTCAAGTTAATACATCTAGTTCATCTTATTCTCTAAGTAAGGAACAGAAAATGTATGCTTGTGAATTCTTTAGAAGAAAAAAGAAGATATAAACTGCACTGCTCTAGCAAGTTTACCAAAACTGTGGTAATTCAGCCATAGCATCTGGCTAGGATTCTCGAGTATGTGATTACAACAATGTTTAACTGTAAAGTTAAAAGAAAGCAATTGCACTTTCAAGAAAACCTTAAGTATTAATCAGTGTAGGAGATGTAGTGTCATGCTTCTTAAAGTGGTTAATTAAATTCTCCATAGGTCTTGGGAGCAAGGTACAGTCTCAATGGTTCCATACCCAGACAACTATATTTGATTGGAAAGACAATACAAAGATGTATTAATGGAAAGACAATGCAAAGAAAATAAACTGAAAGGATTAATACAAGACAAATTTCCCCTCTAGGAGGAGAAAATAAGAAAAGATGCCTAGAAAATAAAAGTAGATAAAATGCTTATTTGAAAAGGAAGGACAACACAAATCAATAGTGCAAAATATTATTTATTTTCTGCACGTGTTTAAAATCAAGTTTCTAGAGTTAGTCTGTATAGAACATCAGTATCAGTGACACAGTTTCTACTTGTTTAAAAACAATTCCCTTGTTCTATTTAATACTCTCATTTTAATACAGCCTTTTGGCATTATGCTGTGCAGTATTACATCAAAACTATTAAATGTACAAAAGTTCAAAGGTTAGTGAATGGCATAGTCATAAAAAAAATCATGGACAAATATACATACTATTACTCACTTGAGACCTTTGGCCTGAAAGCAAATGGTAGGTATGCCATCGGTGGGGAAAAAAAACACAACAGATTTCTAGTATCTAGAGAAAGTTTAGGTATATAATTAAAATTTTCAATTCTCTTTATAGCTTGTCAGAGTTCTAATTTATTAAGACTATTCTTTTCTCTAGTTTTGAGATAAACGGAAATCAATTCTTGATCTTCTTAAATGTTTCTTCTCCATCCTTCTGGTATTTAGTTTGCCCCCTAAGCACAAGGGAAGTAGGCTACATGGAAAACTGAATGAATGAGAGCAGTTTGGAGAGAAAAGGACTTTCAGTTTGCTCTCTGTTCCAAAGCAGATCCCCTGCCCTAAATGAATGGTTCTGTACATTCAGGCATACAAGCTTTCTGGTTGCTTTAAGCCCAGAAACATCATAAAATAGGTGGAAGAGGAACGGGGAAAAAACTAACCAGATAAAGCAGTACAGAGTTAATATTTGAATAATTACATGCTGTATTTGTAAGAAATTGAAAAGCGGCTTGTACAGAAGGGGCAATGTAAAATTACACAGCAAGTGTTCCAAAAGGGGTAGTTATAATACCAAGAAAGAGCCTTAGATGTGAACAGCTCTGGTCCCTAAACCAGATTTTGATGGTGGAGTTGCAGAGTAGGGATGCATTTTTTAGTTGTGAGTGGAAGCAATGATACCCACTATGATGTCTGGAGCATATCAATATGACTAAGAAAGAGAGACTGATATTTGGTACAAGATGAAAAAAAGGCTTCTGCAGCATTCAGAAGAGAGCTTGACAGACTGCTTAAAAGCAAGGAAGATGGCAAATAGTTCATAAGATGTAGAGGAACACACAAAGATGAAATAGGGACAAGGAAATTCTATGAAGATGCCTGTTACCGTAAAAACTGAAGAACAAAAAGGGATAACTCCCTGGAGAGAGTACTCTAAATTAAACACCAAGATGTCCTCTGATTTTTAAAATGGTGGATAGTGGTGATTTCAGTATGACATTCTAAGAGTATATCATAATGTTTGTAGAATGAAACACACAGACTATACAAGTCAGGAATTTGTTTGGGATATCTGGCATGAGGATGTGGTGGTGGCTACCCAAATATTGGGAAATGACTTCTTGGTATGTGACAGGTACAGAGCGTGATTTTGGCACACTTCCCATCACACCCAATGCAAGAGTTGTAACAAGATTAACAGGCATTGCTACTGAAGGCCCACAGCTGTTGCAAGGAATGTAATATTCAAAGTTACTGACTTACCAAAGTACTGCAGAGTTGTTGAGATACACTCATGACACTTGAAAGACTTTATTCTCTCCATGGTCTGTGGACTTGCATCAATGGCCATACTTCATTACTTTAGCAGTTTTGATTAATCTTGCTGTTGGGTCATTTTGTTTCATATCAGTTTCTGGAAAGCACTGTTCTCTACCTCTCCTAGCTTTGTGTATTAAGATAGTGTATTTATAGTAAATTGTCACCTGGCACTGGAGCTCGAACTCAGGATCTTTCCCTGTACTACTTGCAAACATCCTAAAATGAAGGCTGAAGTGCCCTGCTCTGTTTTTCTCTCAGAGGTCTTAGTCTCTAATCAGCAATTTAGGATTGAAAGGGACCTCGTGGGTTGAGACTATTATCCTACTATTGCAGGAACTCAGTCCTACAATGTCTTTCATAGACTTACCAAGCTCATCTTAAAATCAGAGTACTTTTATGACAAATGGAAAAGCTACAAAAGGTTACAGTTGTTACTAGATTACCAAGCACAGCCTATAAGCATGCATCTAGAGCAATGACCAAGGAGACAGAAGATGTGTTCAGACATCTAAGGAAGAAGGACATGAATTCTTTCCTGCAGACTCTAATGCTGTTTAGCAAACTATTTCAGACAACTGCTTAGTGTCTTCTTTGACTACATAGACAAAACAATACTGAGACCGGATGGCCTATTCATCTTATCAGACCTCAGACAACAGGGGGAAAAAAAAAAAAAAAGAAAATATGAGAAAAAAAGAAAATTACCCACCTGCATGAGACAGAAGAAATGCGGAACTCCTTTTAAAGGAGATTAATAACTATTTGTTTTGTCAAGCTTTTGCCACTCTACAATTACAGCTATGAATACTCTCTTAACCATTTATAAAAACAGAAAACTGAACACACACACCATACCACACCCCTGTCAATTATCCCAGTATCAAATAACCAGCTAGATCTCAGTTCAATTAACTGCTTCCTGGAGTCCCTATTGAGGTTCTACATGTTAGGTCTATTCATTACTCTTGTCTTTCAGATGAGGTAAAGAGAACAAACAAGATGCACAGAGCTTTTTGGGATTGGTGGGTTTTTTTAATAGGTGTGGTAAGACTGTGCTCCTCTTAATGAAAAATGTTGCAAGAAGTGAATATAATAAAATACTGCTGGAATAATACATTTGTTTGTTTTGTTCCCCCCCTCCCCCCCTTTGTTTTCTTTCAGTCAAACTGCAACATGTTTTAGTAGAGTATCCAAGCACTATTGTTTATTTTATTTATGGTCATGCTCTACTAACCTTTTCTGCCCATACAGGAAAATTACACATGTATGATTTAAGTTATAACTGTATCTTCAAGCTTAATCCATACTTCCTAAAGTCACTTATCAAGAAAATGTAAAAACAAAGTACATTCAGGCATCTTATTGGATAAATTTACTCTCCTTGCAGTCAGATTTTAAACTCAGTACTTGCTACAATATGTAGATAATATGGACCAAAAGAACATCAGTTGGTTCTAAAAAAGCAACTTGATTTGGTCAGGTATAAAATTATAATATTACTAGCTCCAAGCCTTGCTAAGTATTTAAAAGATGTGTCTTTTTTTTCTTCTAAAAGGAGACCTTATTGTAGCAGCATTTTATAATTCCTTCTTCATGTCTAACAAACCAGTCAGATTAAACAAGTCCCATCAGGTAATAGACTTTGAATACCTTTTAATACTTTAAAATTAGAAAAGACTATCACCAATATCTGTTATATCTGTTACATGTTATCTTCCTCAGCTTAGACAAAATCCTCGTCCTTACCTTGTTTTAAAAGGAATAAGGATGGCTACAAATGACATTATTTACATGCAGTTTTATAAACCTGCAAAGCAACAAATTACATTTGTAAATAATTAAAAAAAAAAAAAAATTTAAAGTCAGAATCTATTAATCGGTTAAATCCACATAGATATTTGTGAGTTTATATAAGTCATCTTGGTCAGAGATGTAAGAATCATCCAGCATTTCAACCTTCATCTGAATGATACTGATGACTTTTTAATGTTTGACTTTTTTCAACTCCCAAAGAATTAAACATCAAAACTGAAAAGATAATTTATGGACAGAAAAAATAAGTAAAACCTTGTGAATGGTTTTTCACGTGCAGATATTTTTACATACTTAACAACTTCTCTTTTGAAGTTGAATTTAAAACATTTTTTTCAAAATGTGAACACAAGTATCCTTTTTGCCATTTCTATATTTCTGTTTAAAAGCATAATGAGGAAGTGGTTATTACACAATTCAAGACGCGACCAAGCATGCAATGTCAAAAGAGTAGTTTGAGAACCTGAGAATGACAGAGTGTTGCACAGGTTTTGAACTGACCAGTGAATCATAACTAAGCATAGAAAAAACAAATGAACAAAAAGCCACCAGAATAGGTAACATAAACAAAACCCTACTCAATCAACAAATACCTACACCACACCTAGCAGTTCTTGCCTGCTTATTACATTTCAACCTCACAGCTATACTATCTTAAGACTTTAAAATGATCAGACGTAAACGTAGTTTAACCATCCAGAGCCAGATTTTGTAAAAACACACTCACCTCCATTTACTAGCAGAAAGAAAACCAAAAAAGAGTGTTTATGTTTTCCAGCTATGATCTCATACAGAGATCTCTGTTTAAATTAGTACAAAGATAACAAAAAATAAGTCAATTCTTGAGTCTGTATGCTCTCTAGAAGTTCTCAACACAAGAAATACCATACGGGTGAATAAAGTCCCTCTAAGCCACTACTCAGTTTCTGACAAGGGGAAAAGAGAACACCCTTCAGAGACAGCACAGCCACTTCTGATAATCAATTCCCCCATTACTTATGCAGGATGTTCAGTTATTGCATTTGGACAGTTACACAATAAAACACTGCATTTAGTAATTACTTATAGACTTGTCTAAGAAGCTACTTACACCCTTTCTGAACCTGCTGCAACAGCTTGCCTCTATAACCTTCTGTGGTAATAAAAGTATCAAGGTCAGCTGCTTTTCCAGAAGAGCTTCCTTTCATCTCTTTAATCTGTTTTGATACTTGCTGCAGTTAGTGTCACCTGGTTCTTGGATTACAAGATCTAGTGAAGAACAGGTGTGTATTTACCATCTCAATTCCCTTCACAGTTTTGCAAATCTTGACCATAACCTCCCTCAGGTTTTTCCTTTCCACACAGAAGAGTTCCAGCTTCTTTAGTCTCTACTTATAAGGCAGCTGTTCAATCCCCTTCAACACTTTAAGCACTTCTCCCTGTACCTTCTCTAACTACAGTATGTCCTTTATAACAAGGCACACTGAAGTGGGATTAATGGTTTTAACTCTTTTCTAAATGAAATTGTTCTGACTCTGGGGTTAGCACACACTCAGGACAAAAAGCTCCTCAGAAAGTTACAGTACTGCCAGACAAGGAATAATAAAAGATGAGACCTCACTTAAATTTGTTTATAAATTATTCATTCTTCCTTTGTTAAAATTTCCTCTCAAAGAAATAGAACATTATGTTTTATAAACACACAGGCTACACTGGGAGAACAACTGCAGGTGCATATCACAGGTTTCTCCTCCAAGAGAAAAACTGATTGAGACACCCCATACTGTGCTGCTACCCAAATACAAATTAGTTAACTAGAAATTACCATTTCACACTTAGAAGATCCACAAAACAGAGCATGATCACACAGTAGTTATTTTCTGTTGGGAGCCACCATTCATAGCTGTAATATACAGTTACAGGAGTCACCTGTATGGGTAGAATAAATGTCACTTCTGTGTTTGTCTCAATTATGTGAGATAATAAGGCCAACAATTGCCTACAGCAAAGGCAGACTCTTCTGTACACCTTTACTGTGTTTATAGGGATCTGTGAACAACGTCAGAAGAGGTGGCAAGCAGATCTAGAAGAGATGGCTATCTGGTAACATTGCAGTTAAATTAGGTAATATACATTTCAGATGATTAGTTCCATCAAGCAAATTGGTAAGGCAATAGGACTAAAAACCTTATTTAAATAAACTAGTTTGGCTGCTTATGATCTTATATCAGTTAACAAGCAAAATTAAGTAACACTATCTTAGAGGAATTATAACAAAGGTTATACTTCTACTTTGCTCTGTAGAAACTCTTGAAGTATGTGCATGTATAGTCAAAACAATCAGGGTAATAGCAAAAAAACCCACAACATTTGAAGAATTGTAGGTGAATCATCATGATCCAGAAATCTTCCAGAGAAATCACTCTCTCTTGCCAACAGACCAGTGACAATCAGGAGAAAAGCACAAGGGACAGAATCTTCAATTTAACTTACATACACTGTCCAGTCCAATTAACCAGATCTGAAGAAACAGAAATCTGGAATTAACAGCAGAAAGTTACTATATTATAAACATGATAAAAACTCTAATGGGAAGAAAATGCAAGAGGAAACAGAGCTCTGCAGCTGCTGCACTTTTGACTTCATTCAACAGAACCAAGTTCTAAATCTCCAAGAGAAACATTTCATGTCAAGAGGCCTTTCATGTTACTCCATGAGTACAAATAACTTTGATAACATTGGTGTCCAATTTAAAAAAAAAAAAAAAAAAAAAAAAAGTGTTCCTTTGGACACCAATAGTGGATTATTCAAAAACACTTTTGAAGTGTTTGTTAGCCCTGTAAAGCTTTAATGAAGATTAAAAATGCTTCATATTTATAGCATTGTGACTTTTTTTTAATCTGATTTCCTTATCAGAATTTGGAATTCCAGAATTCCAAAATTTTTGCAACATGGAATTTCTGTATTATGTTCTTGAATTTATTGGAGAACAAAAATTCTATGTTTCAGTATTGGGCTGTATACTTTATATAATTTGGATTTATAATAATAGCTTAATTAATACCTTATATTTACTGTCTCCACAGCTGGATTGCTCTAAGTATGTAGCAAGTATCAAATACAACACACAGTTAAACACAGAAAGACCCCAAATACTTTGCATTAAGCAAACTTTTTATTCTAAAAACAATCTACAGTCCACTTGCATTGCTTTAATGATAAAAGAAGGATATGAACATCGCTATATTGTTTATCAAAATGACAAGCTGTGCCATAAAAGACTGGAGCTGTCATGTACAAGGCCGACATTTCAGCGTAAAATACTACTTTATCTGCCAAGACCTCATAATTTCAGTCTCTGGGAGTGCCCAGTATTTCCAAGAGATATTAAATTGTGACAAGATGAAACTTAGTATTATGTATTAATAATTATACCACACAAGTTAATTATTCCAGTTTTAATTACTTTGGAAAATGATTGTGATATGGAACTTCAGAAGGTTTCACCCCAAACTGCACTGTATCTTCATACTTAAAACTTAGATTGAAGGCAAGACAATCAACATTTAGTACATCTGGAATCTTCTTATCAGGAAACCACTGAAAAGATACCCAACTAGAGTCACTATTTGAAGTTGCATTTCCTGGACTAATCAAAGAAAACACCCATTCATTACAGGATTAGCTGCCTAGATAACAGCAAACAGATTATACTAACTGAATGTTTAAGTTTGAAGATACTCTTCCAATCCAAAGAGAGCAGGTGCTATTGTAACATTACGTACCATATACCTCTACTATCATCAAATGAAAAAGTTCATTTTGAAAGAAATGCAAAATTTTTAAATGAAAAATTGTACACATATCTGGAGTTTGAAATAAAAACCATTTTGCAATAGCATGTAACCATAACAAAGACAATACCATGTACGTTGAGTTTAAATATGTGCACTAAAGAAAGATCACTACATCATGTTACAGTAAATGTACAACGTTATGAGAAAATCATTAACTCTGATCACATAATTTTCAACAAAATGTTTTATTTGACCTACACTGGTCTGCTGAAGATAGGAAATTGGGAAGGCAGAACACTGATAAAATCAAGTAACTCTGACAGGAAAGGTAGAAGGTGCGGGGGGTGAATAAAAAAGCTCCTAGAAATAACAATCTCTCCTGAGTAAATATTAAATAGTATACACTAATGAAATTCAAAATACTACCATCTCTGTGAGACATTTTCAGTACAATATTCCATGAAGAGACTCTTAAATTAATTTTTTACCAAGGTCCGATAAATAATGTTAATAAAATTCCCCAGGTAATTGCACCAATTGCTACTTTTCAGCATTGCAACTTCCACAGCAAGAATGAATTTATTAAAGCTGCTACCCAAGAAACAAAAAGAACACTCATAATCATGCAGGAGATACCAACAGATCTCAGGGAAGTCTGAAGAAAATTTAGACAAGCCCACTTCTAACCTATGAATGGTTCTGTGCTATTTGGATTTTACTAAATCAGTTACCACCAAAATAAGAAGGTACTTTAGATATGCAGAGGAGCTGAATTAATTCAACTATTACCTGCTGTCTTCATTTAAAATTCCATTTTGAAATTTCTTTGCCTGGAAGTAACTAAAACTTTAAACACAATAGTAGTTCTGTATGTTTGATTCTGAGACATTTCACTTCAGAACCTCTTTTTTTATCAGCTTAATACTTACCTCAAAGTCAAAGGCCACTATTAGCTTATAGGATTTGGGTATCACCCACTAAAGTCTAACAACTAATTTAATGTTGACTACATGTCAGATCGGGCACAAGATTTGAGAACCTTCAATCGGTTTTTTTATATGAGAATCGGAAGAGCTTTTAAAAGTCTCTATAATGAATACCATGAGAAGTTCTGTGTTCCAGATAAATTGGATTCATTTGAATGGAAATCAATTTAAACCTTATGTTCAGCTTTCTTATCATGCATTTCATTACTTACCATTCAAATTTCTCAGTTACTTTCTTGTCTGATGAAATTTAAATTTTCACTTTTATTAAAGGAGTAACTTCATCTGTCAAATCAGAAAGACCGTCTGAAACTTTGTTACCTTTACAGTTAAAAACTTCAATGAATTAAGCATTTACCTTGCTTGGTCTATAAAATAAAAACACTTTCAGACTTAAAGCAAGCAGGGTAAAAGTTTGGATTTTAAAGAGCATGGGGCAGGTGGGGCAAATCGTTTTCTTTCAAAGAAAGAATAATAAGTGAATAGCAGGAAAAAAAAACAAACTCACAACAAAAACCAAACCCACTCACACCCAAATCACACACACACAAACTATTGGAGTATTACCGTTAGCATTTAAACTTTGTCAGGGGGTGGTTTGGAAGGCTACTGGTAGGTCTTTTCCAGGATGATGGAGAACAGGAGTATTACATCGATTTTAGTCCCCTTTCCCCAAGCAGGTAGCAAAGCACTAGGGAGCTGAGTGCCCTTTCCTGCAGAAAGAGGAAATAAGGACTGTCTATCACTCTAGTAGGTAGGATCAATTAGGTAAGAGCACTTAGCGCTAATGAAAGGGGGTGGGGTGCGGCTGAAAGACTTAGTTTTTGAGAGTTTTGGGTTTTTTTTTAATCAAAGGCAGCTGGACACGAAGAAGGACCAACGGTGGGCACGGCCCTGTCGAGGTACCCCTCAGGGCCACGACAGGTGGAGGCAGAGATTCCCACGGCGGGGCAGCGTGTGCTTCCTAAATCCTCCCGCGCCTGACGGGCAGCGTGC